>NC_089591.1:73741484-74089312 GCF_019320115.1 Miscanthus floridulus
AACACATCTGAGTAAAACTCCATCTATAGTTCGATAATATAATTCATCATCGAGGAGCACATACTTGGTAGCTTGGAACCTTACACGTCTTTTAACCTTTTTATATGGATCCTTTAAATAATCGACAATCTCCTTTCTCTAGTCATCGGTATTAACTGCCGATGTTAGCACTTCCTAAATAAGTTGATACCCTGAAGCATTCTGAGCTAGTCGATTAGCTTCCTCATTATGCAATCGAGGGATATGTTCAAGATGAAAATCCCTAAATTCTTTCAACAATTGCACACATTTTTCATAATACAAAATTAAAGGTTCACTTCGGCATTCATAAAGTCTAGCCAATTGATTTATAACTAGCATAGAATCACCAAAGATTTCAATAGTATCGGCACGTATCTTCTTCAGTAATTCTAACCCTTTTACCAAGGCTTGGTATTCAGCTTGATTATTCGTCGACGTAGCAACAATCGGCAATGAAAACTCATACTTCCTTCCTTGAGGTGAAATTAACACAATGCCGATACCTGCTCCTTCATCACATGTGGACCCATCGAAGAAAAGTGTCCAGGGAGCAACTTCCAAAGAGTCCACTGAATCATAATGCTGAGTGACCAAATCAGCCATCACTTGCCCTTTAACTGCCTTAGTTGATTCGTAACATAGTTCAAATTCTGATAATGCTAAAATCCACTTGTCGATTCTACCATTTAATATCGGCATCGACAGCATATACTTGACTACATCGTCTTTGCATATGACCGTACATTCGGCAGATAACAAATAATGCCTTAATTTGACACACGAAAAGTATAAACATAGACATAATTTTTCGATGGCCGAATACCTCGTCTCAGCATCCACTAGTCTTCTGCTCAAATAATAAATAACACGTTCTTTCCCTTCAAATTCTTGAATAAGAGCTGAACCGATAACTGTATCATCAGTTGATAAATATAACCTGAAAGGCTTCCCGTGTTGAGGTGGAACTAGCACTGGAGGATTTGTTAAATATTTCTTAATTTCATCGAGGGCTAACTGCTGCTCAGCTCCCCATACAAATTCCTGATCGGCTTTTAATTTAAGTAATGGACTGAAAGCCTTAATCTTACCCGACAAATTAGATATGAATCTTCTAATGAAATTAATCTTACCGATCAAAGATTGCAACTCAGTCTTATTGGCAGGAGCAACCACCTTGTTAATTGCATCAATAGACTTCCTACTGATTTCGATGCCCCGCTGATGCACCATAAAACCCAAGAATTGACCTGCCGATACGCCAAATGCACATTTATTAGGATTCATCTTCAATCCATGCTTCCTTGTACACTTCAGTATCTTTCGCAGATCGGCTAGATGTTTTGTGATATCTCCAGATTTAATCACCACATCATCAATGTAGATTTCCACTAATGTGCCGATGTATTCATGAAAAATAAAGTTCATAGCTCTCTGATAAGTAGCACCGGCATTTTTCAAGCCAGACGTCATGACTACCCACTCAAACAACCCTACATGACCTGGACATCTGAAAGCAGTCTTGGGAATATCTTCTTCAGCCATGAATATTTGATTGTAGCCTGCATTACCATCCACAAAGCTGATAATCTGATGTCTGGCTGTAGCATCAATCAATAAATTAGCAATCGGCATTGGATAGCCATCCATCGGTGTGGCTTTGTTGAGATTCCTGAAGTCAATACAAACACGAAGTTTTCCATTTTTCTTATAAACAGGAACCACGTTAGAGATCCACTCTGCATATCGACACTGCCGAATAAACTTTGCCTCAATTAATTTAGTTATTTCGGTCTTAATATCAGGAAGTATATTAGGGTTGCATCGGTGCGCTGGCTGCTGATGTGGCCGAAATCCAGATTTGATAGGTAACCGATGTTCAACTACCGATCGGTCTAATCCAGGCATCTCAGTATAATCCCAAGCAAAACAATCTTTATACTCCTTTAACACATCAATTATTTGCTGCTTACACTTGGAATCTAACTTAGCACTAATAAAAGTAGGTCTTGGCCTATCGCCATTACCGATATCTACTTCTACTAAATCATCTGTCGATGTGAACCCTTGACCTAATTTTCCATCATCGGTAAACCTATCCATTAAAATTCTTCTTCAGAACCGACTGCTTGGATCGGTGGAATTTCATAATCAGCAACTCTAAGGAACTCTTTTTCCCAAACTTCTCCTGATATGCATTTAGTTCGCTCATAAGTATCTGATTCTGCCGATGCGATGATATAAGAAGAATCACCAGGGACAACCTCAATCTTATCCCCAATCCACTGTACGAGGCATTGATGCATTGTAGAAGGAACACAACAATTAGCATGAATCCAATCCCTCCCTAGAAGCAGATTATATGCACCCTTGCCGTTAATAACAAAGAACGTCGTCGGTAAGGTTTTGCTGCCGATGGTCAATTCAACGCATACTGCCCCTTTAGCCGGCGACACATTGCCTTCAAAATCTTTCAGCATCATATCGGTTTTGGTCAAGTCTTGATCTCCCTTACCAAGTTTCTGATACATCACATAAGGCATAATATTAATCGCAGCTCCTCCATCAATAAGTACCTTAGACACAGGCTGCCCATCAACTCTGCCCTTCACAAACAAAGCCTTAAGATGCTGTCTCTCGTCATCGGTAGGTTTCTCAAAAACAGCCATCATTGGATCTAGTGTCAATTGAGCTACTTGATCAGAGAGAATAACTTCTTCCTCATTATCAGATAGTGCCAAAAATTCCATCGGCAACATGAATACCATATTAACATCTGCCGATGGACCCTTATTTTTGTGTTTTACCTGCCACTGCTGATGACCGGACGTCTTATTGGAGGAATTTTCCTCTTGGTATAAATCCTCCTGATGCTCACGTTGCATCCTCCTTCTCTATGTTTTTGTTAGACCCTCCGGGCACCATCGAGGAAACTTGGTTTTTCAAACTGGCTGATAACAGGTCCTAGTCGATTCCACACGGCGTATATTAGGGTCCCTGTAGAATATTTCCTCATCAGGAACTCTTGCATTTGCCATTTCCTCAAGCTCCTCTTGATTCCTCGGAAAACATCCAGCGCGTTTACCAAGCCTTTCATGTACACTAAGTCTGCCCCCAGCCGATCATGTACTGATGCTCTGCTTCTAATCGGCTCATTGATAAATAAACCCCGATTGCCAGGTTGAAATCTTCTTTCTGACCGATTGACCCCATAATAACCATTGCACTCAGGGCAATTTTCAACAGTTGGCAATTTAATACCTTCTTCCCAGCAATGGATAAAAAACGGGCACCTCCAATGATCTTTATGCCGATGCCATTCTTCCCGACGTTTTTCTTCTTGCTTTTGTCGATATCGATTATTACGCTGACGCCAACCCTCCTGCTGCCTTCGATGAGTAATCACAATGCCAGGTCGAGGAGGTTTTTTGGAACTACTGCTTTCTCCCAGCAATCCCTTACTTCTTACATCATCGGTAGTTATCCGATGTTGGGGATCCACTGATGCGTTTTTCTCAGCAGCCTCAGACGTCAATACCTTGATCTTCCCTTTGGCCTCCAACGTATTTGCTGGAAAGGGGTGTTGATCAATTTTCATCGGCCTTTGGGCATTAGAAGTACCAAACTTAATTCTCCCAGATTCAATAGCCGATTGTAACTGTTGCCTGAACACCTTGCATTCATTTGTACTGTGTGAAGTTGCATTGTGCCATTTGCAGTACAAGATCTTCTTCAACTCTTCTGCTGATGGGATCACATGATTAGGTGACAGCTTAATTTGACCCTCTTGAAGCAGAAGATCAAATATTTTGTCAGCCTTGGTGATATCAAAGGTAAACTTTTCTGGCTCTTTTTTACCAAAGGAATAAGATATTGGCTTTTTATTCTTAACCCACTCAGCTAAGCCGATAACTGGTTCTTCATCAGAATCAGAATCTCCTACTTTTTCAACAAATGATACCTTTTTACTCTAATTCTTTTTAGGTTCAAAAACCCTAGTATCTTGATCGGAGATCCTTTGCACAAGATGACTGAGGCTTTCAAATTCCTGAGAAGCATATCTGTCTTTAAGATGTGGCAATAACCCTTGGAAAGCCAGATCAGCAAGCTACCGATCATCCAGCACCAGACTGTAGCACTTATTTTTTACATCTCGTAGTCTTTGCACAAAGCTCTCTACCGATTCATCATTGCGCTGTCTCAATTTTACTAAATCGGTAAGCTTCTTTTCATGGATTCCAGCAAAGAAATACTTATGAAATTGTTTTTCTAGATCAGCCCAGGTAATAATAGAATTTGGTGGTAATGAAATGAACCACGTAAATGCCGATCCAGACAAAGATGATGAAAATAATCGAACTCTTAATTCATCTCTGCTAGCTGCCTCTCCACATTGAATAATGAAGCGATTGACGTGTTCCATTGTTGATGTATCATCCTGCCTGGAGAATTTAGTGAAATCTGGTACCTTGTACTGATTTGGGAGAGGAATTAAATCATATGCAGGAGGATATGGAGTCCGATAAGAATAAGTATTGACCTTGGGCTTTATCCCAAATTGATCCTTTATAATTTCTGCTATCCTATCGGCCCAAAAAGCATCAGCTTCCTGCTGACGAATTGGCTGAATTTCTACAGGAGGTACCTGCTGATATCCTTCTACATATCTTTGTGGCCCACGATCTCCAGCAATCGGCATATTTGCCGTTACTTGTGGTCCATTAACCTGTTGGAAAAGATTCATCAGCTGAGCTACCGATGCTTGATTCTGAACACCAGCTTGCATATAATCTTGTTGAATCCCTGCAATCTGTTGATTTTGCTGAACTGTGTTTTGAACAGGTAACTGTCCTGACCAACCATTATTAGAACCCATCGGTACAAAACTCACCGATGGCTGGTAATTTGCTGATATTGTTGGATAATTATAACGAGCTTGAGGCATAAACTGAACCCCGGTTTGACTCATAACAGGGGCTTTCTGCTGTATCGGCAGTAAACTTGATGCAAACTTGATGCTGGATACCCCGGTTTGACTCATAACAGGGGATTTGAACTGGGCGTTTGAACCACAGGCATCTGGAAACCCCCTGGAGTTGGTTGCACAGTAGTTGTTGTGGCATATTGAGGCACTTGGGCCATCGGCGAAACAGCCGATGGTATAGGAGCTTTACCTACTGTGTCAAATATTTGAGGTAATCTAGGATTGAAAGCAGATGACTCCGGAGGCATACCATATCCCCACCAATTAGTAGGAATCTGGCTATTCTGAGACACAGAGCCTGACATAGCTGATGCCGATAGATCTGTACTAAGCTGAATTCGTCCTCCTGGTAGTACCGGTGAAAGGTCCTTGTTTGGTTTTGGTAATTGAGTGACAACCTAGGTGGACTAATTGTGTTTATGTGAGATACACAGGTGATTAGTCCACAGGTACATGTGTGTGAGCAACATATGCCATGAAGGTGAAAATGGCTTGGAGATGTTGCAAAGCTCACACATGTGATGATGAAGGAGCTTAAATGCACATGAGACATGACATTGAGTCATGTGATCAAGGTGGAGAAGATCAAGACAAGACTTGGCTTGATGGACCGGTTGCAAGCGTGAAGGGCAAGTCGAAGGCTTTGGAGTGATGGACCGCGTGGCGGTGAAGCTTGAGCAAGACTTGGCGCCGATGGACGATGGCAACGGTGAAGAGCAAGTAGAGTCAAGATCGATGAACCAATATGATCATGTGATGATATGAAGTGGATCATATCATTGTTGATCGTGTTGGTGCATGTGTTGCATCGACATTGGAGGAGATGGAATGGAATGCGCAAGGCAAAGGTATAACCTAGGGCATTTCATTTCACCGGTCATAGGTGTGTAGAGAAGTTTATGACCGGGTTTAGGATAGATGGCCGTACTATCAAGAGGGGCAAACTTGTTTGCATATCGGTCATCTAGTGCCACTCAAGTGATCTAACTTTGCATTGTCGCTAGGATCGAGTGGCGTGGCAAGTTGAGTGGCTAACATCCTTTGGGAAATGATTGTGAAAATGCTAACACACATACACATGGTGGTGTACACTTGGTGGTGTTGGCACATTTACAAAGGCGGTGGTGTTTGCAGGGGTGAGATGGGTTTTGGGTCCCTCTCTCCCTCCCGCCGAGCTTGCGAGGCGGGATTCGGCGCTTTCGGGAAAATGGAATGCCTATTTTCTATTGCGCCGGATGCAAGTTCTTGTGGTTAGCACACTTGAGCAAGGGTGAAGAGAATGGAGAAGATGCTGGCGTCGGTCAACTGACCGGACGCTGGATCTGAATGCACCGGACGCTGGCAGGCTGCGTCCGGTCGCGCTGACGTGGAGTGTAGCAGTCGCTGGAGTGTGACCGGACGCTGGCTGCGTCCGATCGCGTTCGACCGGACGCGTCCGGTCATGCTCGGGAGCTTACTGGAAACGACCGGACGCTGGGGGTTCAGCGTCCGGTCAGTTGAAGCTGGAGCGTCCGGTCAGGTCAAGTGACCGTTGGAACCGGGACACGTGGTCGTCTGTGGGCGACCGGACGCTGAGGTCCAGCGTCCGGTCAACACGACCGGAGCGTCCGGTCGTCCCGACCGTTGCCCAGTGAAGGGGTAACGGCTAGTTTAGCCCTTGGGGCTATAAATAGAAGTGGCCCTCGGCCATGGCTGGTGCTGAGCACCTTGGGGGACTTTGTGTCCATGCTTGAGAGTGCTTAGGAGCCCTCCATCACACATATACTTGATAGTGATCATTCGATTGTGTGAGTGAGCGATTCTAGTGCGATTGCATCGTGAGGTTGCATCGAGTGGCACTAGGTGATCGAGTTGCAAGCCGGTGGTGCTTGTTACTCTTGGAGGTTGCCACCTCCTAGACGGCTTGGTGGTGGTCTCCGTCGAAGCGCGCAAGAAGCTTGTGCGGCGCTCCGGAGAAGTGCTTGTGAGGGGCATTGTGCTCGCCCCGCGGGAGCCGCGAAGAGCAACTCTAGTAAAGTGTGTCATTGAGCTACCCTCACTCAAGGGGTAGGTTCTTGCGGCGCCCGACGTGCGGGCTTAGCGGGTGATGCTAATTAGCCGCCGAACCACCAAGTGAGCGGTCGACACAACGGGGACTAGCGTGTTGGCAAACACGTGAACCTCGGGAGAAAAATCATCGTGTCAACCTTGTTCTTCCCGTTGGTTTGCATCCCCATTACACAAGCTTGCAATTACTTTTATACATATTAAGCTTGTGTAGTTGCTCTTGTAATTAGATAGCTTGTGTAGCTTGCTAATTACCTTCTTGCTTGTGTAGCATAGAAGTAGCTCCCTTGCGTGGCTAATTTGGTTTTAGTAACCTTGTTAGTCACATTGCTTAGTTTGTGTAACTAAGTATTTGCGCTCTCTAATTAGGCATTGGTTGCCTTGTTATTGAGCATTGCTAGTGAGCTTAGTTAGCTTTGTGCTTTTGCTTACTAGCATGTGTAGGAGCTCCCTTGTCGCTTAAAGTACTAGTGTCATAGGTTTGTGTAACCTTGCTCCTAGAATTGTTTAGGAGAGCTCTAGCTAGCCCGGCACCTTTATTGCTTAATTGTTATCTTTGCAAGGTGCTAGTGAACATATATAGTGGGGTGTAGTCTTGGCTAAACCGTTAGTTTAAATTCCGCATTTGTATCGGTTAGCCGACGCGATTAAGTTTTAGAAAAGACTATTCACCCCCCCTCTAGTCGCCATCTCGACCCTTCAACCGGATCTGATCGTACCGGTGTAGATTGAATATTAGGTAAGCCTGCCGATACTGGAGAAGAAGTAACTTCTATACCCACAATGGCCGAGGGAGTATTGACAGATGCCGGCTCTAGTTGGTGATAGGTAGGCCCAACATAATGCGGTGACGCTTGTCCTTCTTTGAGAGTTCGAACCACAGCATTATGAACAGTATTGGACAACACATTAGAATGATTAATCAAAGCATGATTTACTGCAGAATTAACCATCTCTTGAAGTTTACCAGGGTTGGAATCAAAGGTAACCTGCCGAGGCAACGGCAAATCTTGCTTCTAGATAACTTGTCCACTCTTGTTCAGACTAAACGATTTCAGACAAAGCTGCCTGTATTCTTCTATGGCCTTTTCCATAGCCTGCCTCTGTTCTTCCTTAAGATCTTCTTCTGATACCGCGATAATGTTCCCCGCATCGATCTCGGAATTGAACATATTGATCGGATTGATTGGTCCCACCAGGCGTGCCAAAAGATGTGTTGATGCAAAAGTGGATCTGCAAACACAAAGGGCTAATACCCGAATCGATATCCAAGGCGTGCCAGTTGATTTGACATATTAATCGATAAGGATGAAGATACGAGCACTTTGGTCCTGACAACAGCGATATGCCCGGAAGTCACGGCCAAGAGGTACTCACGCGGAACTCGAGGATCGCCGAAGGTCGCACTGAAGCGATGCAGCTCGTCGAATCAATGAGAACTCGTAAAGAGAAAATAATGCAAATTGACGAAGTCGCCGAAAAGTAAGTAGATGCAAATAGGAGTAAAAATTGGTTTTGATATTGATTGATATATATCTTTACATTGCCCCTCACTCCATATTTATACCCTGATCTAAAGAAACACAACCAAACACAACTAGGACACCAAGCCCATATCTAAGGAAACACGTGACTCTTACATGAATCATACTCTAACAAATATAGAAAAAGAAATCAACTCCCATCTATTTCCCTATCCGCCTTAATTACGATGGAAATCTCACTGTCCTTCCTCCCATCGGCATACCCCCTGTCTCATCGGCAATAGTCTTCAAGTCTTCCCCCATCAGCATACTCCTTGTTTCATCGGCAGTAGTCCTCAAATCTCTCTTCATCAGCATACTCCCTGTTTCATCGGCAGTAGTCTTCAAGCCTCCCTTTATCGGCATCACCAGCTATCGGCAACCATCTTTACAAGCTGGCTTTCATCGGCTATCAAAGTATACAGTAACTTTCCCCTTGCTGATTAGTCCACTCCGAACATTTTAACACGTGCAAAAAACGGTGTCAACAGTGTCATATGTGTGTGCAATCTATGCAACCTTGTAAGCCTCATAAGGCTGCGGAGGCAAGGAACTTGGCGCCATTAGAACTAGTCCATTCTGATCTATGTGAGATGAATGGAGAGTTGACTAAAGGTGGCAAAACATACTTCATGACCTTTATAGATGATTGTACTAGATTTTGCTATGTGTATCTGTTAAAAACAAAGGATGTAGCATTGCATTATTTTAAGATCTATCAAGCTGAAGTAGAAATCAAGTTGAGAGAAAAGTTAAACGGTTAAGATCTGATCATGCTGGAGAAAACTTTTCAAGTGAATTTTATGAATTCCGTGTAGAATATGGGATTATTCATGAGAGGACACCGCCATATTCACCACAATCCAATGGGATTGCCGAAAGAAAGAACCGCACTCCAACTGAGTTAGTTAATGCCATGTTGGAGACAGCGAGTCTATCTAAGGAATGGTGGGGTGAGGCTATTTTGATAGCGTGTCATGTCCTGAATAGAGTTCCTACAAAGAATAAAGAAATCACATCATTTGAGGAATAGGAAAATAAAAGATTAAACCTCTCATATTTGCGCACTTATGGTTGTTTGACCAAAGTGAATGTGATAATTAACAAAAAGCGCAAACTTGGACCTAAACCTTTTGATTGTGTTTTCCTTGGTTATGTTATTCACAGCGTTGGATATAGATTCTTAATTATAAATTATGGGGTACCTGACATGCATGCTGATACTATCATGGAGTCTAAAGACGCTATATTTTTTGAAAGTGAATTTCCCATGAAAAATGCACCTAGCACATCTAGTCATGAACCTATAATTTCCCATGAGCAATTTATTCTGATAGAACATTCTGAGGAACCACATATGCACAATCCTAAGGAGGATGACATTGTAGTCAGTCGAAAGAGTAAGAGACAACAGACTATAAAGTCTTTTGGTGATGACTACATTGTGTACCTTCTGGATGACATACCAAGAACCATTGAAGAGGCATATTTCTCTTCTGATGCTGACTTATGGAAGGAAGCAGTACGGAGTAAGATGGATTCAATTATGTTTAATAGAACTTGGGAAATTGTTGAACGTCCTTATGTGTGTTTAAGAAAAAGTTTAGGCCTGATGGTACAATTGAGAGGTACAAGGCAAGGCTTGTGGCCAAGGGTTATACCCAGAAAGAAGGTGAAGATTTCATTCACTTGTTGCTTGATTGACCACAATTCGAGTGTTACTTTCTCTGGCTGCCTCTCATGGTCTTATTATTCATCAGATGGATATAAAGACGGCTTTCCTAAATGGAGAGTTAGAGAAGGATATCTATATGGATCAGCTAGATGGATTTGTAGCAAATGGTCAAGGCATGGTGTGTAAATTATTGAAGTCTTTATATGGCCTAAAACAAGCTCCTTAGCAGTGGCATGAGAAGTTTGACAGAACTTTGACATATGCTGGCTTTGTTGTGAATGAAGCTAACACATGTGTATACTATCAGTATGGTGGGGGCGAAGGAGTGATCTTGTGTTTATATGTTGATGACATACTGATCTTTGGAACCAGCCTTAATGTGATTAAGGAGGTTAAATACCTTTTGTCTAATAATTTTGAGATGAAAGACTTGGGAGAAGCTGATGTTATTCTTAATGTCAAGCTACTAAGAGAAGGCAATGGTGGGGTTACACTTTCACAATCTCACTATGTGGAAAAGGTATTGAGTCGCTTTGGGTTTAGTGACTGTCAACCCGCTCCTACACCTTATGACCCTACTGTGCTATTAAGGAAAAATCAAAGAATAGCAAGGGATCAATTGAGATACTCCTAAATTATTGATTCGCTTATGTATCTGGCTAGCGCTATGAGGTCGGATATCTCGTTTGTTATGAGCAAACTAAGCCGGTTTGTGTCAAATCCAGGAGATAATCATTTGCGTGTTCTTGAGAGAGTATTACGCTATCTAAAAGGTACTATGAGCTATGGCATTCACTATATCAGGTACCTAAAGGTACTAGAGGGTTTCTGTGATGCTAATTGGATATCTGATACTGATGAGCTTTATGCCATAAGCGAATATGTGTTCTTGCTTGGAGGTGGTGTTGTTTCCTAGAAGTCTTACAAGCAGATCGTGTTAACAAAGTCAACTATGAAAGCAGAACTCACAACATTAGACATCGCTGACGTTGAGGCTGAATGGCTTCATGAACTCCTTATGGATTTACCGATTGCAGAGAAACCTATACTGGCTATTTCTATGAACTGTGACAACCAAATTATGATAACTAAGGTAAACAATTCTAAGGACAACATAAAGTCCACAAGGCACGTTAAGCGAAGATTAAAATCTATCAAAAAATTAAGAAACTCTAGAGTGATAGCATTGGACTATGTCAACGCGTCTAAAAATCTAGCAGATTAATTCACTAAGGGACTATCACTTAATGTGATAGATAGTGCATCGAGTGAAATGGGCTTGAGACCTATATGAAGTCTATCATGGTGGTAACCTGTTCTATGTGATCGAAGATCCCATGAAGTAGGATGGTGAAACAAGCCAGGGGTAGGATGTGAGGAAAGACCCTTAACTAAACCCATGTCAGATGCGCTTCTTTTCTTTTTTGTAAGGCAGGTTGGTTTTATACCTTAATGTGTTTCAAAGTGGTTTGTTGAAGCAAATATGTTGTCATATAGAACATCTTTTGAGGAACACACCTATGTGAGTTCAACTGCTAGTCATAGTCTATAAAATTTAGGTGATCTCTAGATACTCATGAATGGGCCAGGAGTATGACTTATATGCTCCAACTAGAGGGGATGCTTTTTGCAACCTAGTATTAGCAAAGGGCCTAGGTGAAACTTATTTCGCACAAAACTGTCAATTCAAGGCATGGTCCATTGTATAGTTGTGAGTAAATGTAACCTTTGCTCTAGGTGGAAGTTCAACCTCACTGTCTTCATCGAAACACTGGTATATCAAATGACAGAGAGAATTGAGAGCATTTCTTATGTGCCCTAGAATTTGGTGGGGATTGTTGAATATTATATGGGTTTAGGCCCATATTTTATTTAATAAATCAATTAATTATAGGCCCATATTAAATGTTGTGATACAATATAATTTTAGTCCCATATGGGATTTTGACTTATTGTTGACTCAACTTAAATAGGCTACACACGTGTCCACCTATAGAGAAGTTGAAAGAGAATAAAGGCGTGCCACACGTGTGCGCACACCGTTGCTGCCGCCAAGCCGAGCCGAGGCATGGCGTGGCGTGGCGAGCGATGCGTGCATGACATGACCGAGTGCGAGCCGTGTGGGGCACTGGTGTGGGTTGGTTTTACCACTTGGGTTGGCTAAGGAAGAGGAAGGGGTACAGGCGTGATTGAAGAGGAGTTACTTATAGGTCAGTTACCATCCACTACGGTGGCGTGGCGAGCGATGCATGCATGACATGACTGAGCGTGAGCCATGTGGTGTGCTGGTGTGGGTTGGTTTTGCCACTTGGGCTGGCTAAGGAAGAGGTGAAAGCTCTAGTTTGATTTTTGGTGAATTGATGAAACCCTAAGTGCTAACCTAGTTTATCAAAGTGATTATGAGATAGGTAGCACTACTCTAAATAGTGAAGCAAATGAAGATCATAACATGATAACGGTGATGCCATGGTGATGATCAAGTGCTTGGACTTGGAAAAGAAGATAAAGAAAATTAAAAAGCTCAAGGCAAAGGTAAAATTGAAAAGAGGTTTTTGGTTTAGTGATCAAGACACTTAGAGAGTGTGATCATATTTAGGATTGATAGCCATACTATTAAGAGGGGTGAAACGCATATCGAAATGCGGTTATCAAAGTGCCACTAGATGCTCTAATTCATTGCATATGCATTTAGAATCTAGTGGAGTGTTAACACCCTTAAAAATATTTGTGAAAATATGCTAACACACATGCACAAAGACGATACACATTGTGTTTAGCACTTGGGAGCAAGGGTTCAAAACTTCACCAGTGGAGTGTCCGATGGTGCCACCGGCGCCCTGTACAGAAAAGACAGGGTTTCACAGAGTGCACCAGATGCTGGTCACATGGTGACCAGACGCTGGGGAGTAGTGTCTGGTCAATTATAAAAGAAGATGGTACTCTCGGTCTCTTGACCGGACACAGGTGACTGGACACAGGCTAAACACTGTTTAGCGTCCGGTCATGCTGATGTGGCGGCGCACAGAGAAGACCATGAGTGACCGGACGCTGGGTGAGTCCAGTCGGGCATGACCGGATGCGTCCAGTCGTGACTGGTACCTTACTAGAAGTGACCGGGCACTAGGCACTATGCGTCCGGTCCTACACTATAGTGCATCCGGTCATTACTTAAATGTACTAATGACCATTGAGATCGGACGATTAACATTTGAAGCAGGGGCCATGTGGCGTGCATCGCATGACCGGACGCTGGGGTCCTACGTTCGGTCGATCTGACCGGTGCGTCCAGTCACCCTGACTTTTCAAAGAACAGAGAGCCATTGGCTCTATTCGTGGGGCTCTCTATTTAAGCCCCATGGCCGGCTCAAGCTCACTCTCTTGGCCATTTGCATTGACATAGCAACCTTATGAGCTTAGTCAAAGCCCTTCCACTCATCCCCATTATTGATTCAACATCTTTGTGAGATTGGGAGAGAATCCAAGTGCATTGCTTGAGTGATTGCATCTAAAGACACTTGGTATTCATGTTTTGCTACGGGATTCACTTGTTGCTCTTGGTGGTTGCCGCCACCTAGACAGCTTGGTGCAGCGGAGGAGGATTGGCACGAGTTGATGATTGTTCGTGGCCATCTCCGGTGATTGTGAGGGGACTTGTGCCTTCCCCGGCGCAGCATAGAAAGGTAACCCTAGTGGATTGCTCGTGTCATTGAGTTACCTCACTTATGGGTAGGTTCTTACAGTATCCAATTATGTGGACGAGGTTCGTGCAACACCTCTTAGCTGTTGAAGCACTAAGTGTTGGTTGACACAACGGAGACGTAGCGCGTTGGCAAGCACGTGAACGTCGAGAGAAAATTGGTTGTCTCTTGTCCTTTGGTATTCTCCCGGTGATTGAGTTAGTATTCATCTTGTGATTGGTTCACTCCTCTATGCGGTGGTATAATCACCTTACTTACTCATTTACATACCCGCAAACTAGTTGTAGTAAGCTCTTTAGTGTAGCTAGAATTGAGAGCTTGCTTTGTAGCTTAAGTTCATCTAGTGGAGCTCTTAGTGTAACAAGTGTGAGAGCTCTTAGAGAGTAGTGACTTAGCAAATTATCTGTTTAGTAATCATAATAACTAGAATTGTTGGATAGGTGACTTGCAACCCTTGTAGAGCTAGAGCAAGATTGTTTTTCACTATTTGTTATACTAATCAAATTGCTCTAGTTGGTTTGTAGATTTTTAAATAGGCTATTCACCCCCCTCTAGCCATATTAGGACCTTTTAAGATGAAGGGGTACAGGCATGATTAAAGAGGAGTTATTTACGGGCCAGTTACCATCCACTACAATGGTGATTACTCGTAATCACTTCAATTGATTCGCCTTCCTAATCCCTCTAGTATTACCTTCCCTCATGTCTTTCTCTTGCCTTACGTGCTAAACTTCCTTCTGTCGAGTTGCATCTGAGTACTCCCCGTCCCATTCTCTGCACGCATAGAGTTTTTGGGAGAGCAGGCCTTCGGAACCGACATTTGCATCAGGACACCTGCTCGGGTGTGTGCATGCGATCAGGTTTTTGGGGAGCATCTTTGTGACTGCTCGCCTTCCTCTTCTTCCTTAGAACGTCTTCGTCTCCTTCCTGGTGGTGATTCTTCTTCCTTGGATCGGCTTCATCTACTTCCCGGTGAACGTTCGAGGGACGGCACTGCATATATCTTCCTGTATCAATTGTGGTCCGTGACTTCGAGTAACTCATTATGAGTGGGAATGGAGCCACTAGTGCTTTGAGCATGAGTCCCTCCATTGGGTATATCTCTATTCTCGAATTGGTTAAATTCAATCTCATTTGCACTATGATCAGTATGTTATTTATGAACATATTTATTGCTAATCTGAGTAGTAGTAAAATTACCCACGTGCATATATTTGTCATCACTATTTTGCTATTAACTTTCTGGATTAATTTTAACATGAAAAATGCCTAAATTCCTAACCACATGCCCCGTAAAAATTTGCTAAAATAATTGAAGAAACCTGATAGGGCAAGGGAAAAATAAGCAGACCCACACCGAACTCTAGGCACCAAATAGTCCAATATTCGCAAAATATGAATATCAGACTATCCAATATTCCAATGAGTACAATTTGGCAAGAGGTAATGCTGGGAGATAGACGTCCGTCTGTGGCGAACGCCGGTGTTATTGGACCTGACGCCTAGAAGCTATCGTTCCTATCCGCTCCCCTCTAGTCACCACAGATTAAAAAAAATCATGCATCCATTCCGTGACCAGCTTCGCCATGGCTCCCGCACGCCTCTCGCCAGCCTTTCTCTCCACCATCACGGCATGCTCCCCCATGACCACACCACCACGGCGTGTGAAAGCTCTAGTTTGGTTTTGGTTAATTGATGAAACCCTAAGTGCTAACCTAGTTTATCAAAGTGATTATGAGATTCGGCGCTTTTGGAAAAATGAAATGTCTATTTTCTATTGCGTCGGATGCAAAATTCTTGGTGGTTGGCACACTTGAGTAAGGGTGAAGAAGTTAGAGTTGAAATGGAGTTGGTCGAAATGATGCTGGCGTCGGTCTACCGACCGGACGCTGGGTCACTCAGCGACCGGACGCTGAAAGGCTGTGTTCGGTTGAGCTGGCAGAGAGGTCGCCAGTTTCGGTGTTGCACCGGACACTAGACCTGAGATGCACCGGACGCTGGTTTCTGCGTCCGGTCAAACTGACGGGTCTGCACAGTCGCTAGGGTTGAGCACCGGACGCTGGTCTACATCTGGTCAAGGTGGACCGGACGTGTCTGGTCGAAAAAACATGCCTCGGAGAGCTTACTAGAAACGATCGGACGCTGGAGCTTCAGCGTCCGGTCAGTTTTACCGGAGCGTCCGGTCAGCTTCGTAGCCGTTGAAATCTGACGAACAGCGTTTGAAGCCGGTGACGCGTGGCGTCCATCGGGCGACCGGACGCTGAGGGCCAGCGTCCGGTCAGTATGACCGGAGCGTCCGGTCAGAGCGCGTTTTGCCCAGTGAAGGGGTATAACGGCTCTATTTGATGGGGGCTCTATTTATAGCCCCATGGCTGGCTCAAAGGATAACTCTTGCACATTTTCATTGACATAGCAACCTTGTGAGCTTAGCCAAAGCCCTTCCACTCATCTCCATCATTGATCCATCATCATTGTGAGATTGGGAGAAAATCTAAGTGCATTGCTTGAGTGATTGCATCTAGAGGCACTTGGTATTCGTGTTGCGCTGCAGATTTCGCTTGTTTCTCTTGGTGGTTGCCACCACCTAGACGGTTGGAGCAGCGGTGAAGGATCGGCACGAGTTAGTGATTGTTCGTGGCCGCCTTCGGTGATTGTGAGGGGAGTTGTACCTTCCCCGGCGGAGTGCCAAAAGATAACTCTAGTAAATTGCTCGTGTCATTGAGTTACCTCACTTGTGGGTCGGTTCTTGCGGTGTCCTATCATATGGACAAGGTTTGTGAAACACCTCTTAGCCGCCGAACCACCAAGTGTTGGTCGACACAACGGGGACTAGTGTGTTGGCAAGCATGTGAACCTCAGGAGAAAAATCGGTTGTCTCTTGTCATTTGCATTCTCCCGGTGATTGGCTTGATCTTCATCTTGTGATTGGTTCATCCCCTACACAGCGGTATAATCACCATACTTACTTATTTATATTCTTGCAAACTAGTTGACACAAGCTCTTTAGTGTAATTAGAATTAAGAGCTTGCTTTATTATTTATATTCATCTAGTTGAGCTCTTTAGAGTAGCAAGGTTGAGAGCTCTTAGTGAGTAATTACATAGCAAGTTTGTGTGCCTAAGTAATCATTGCAACTAGAATTATTGGATAGGTGGCTTGCAACCCTTGTAGAGCTAGAGCAAGTTTGCATTACGCTATTTGTCATACTAATCAAATTGCTCTAGTTGATTTGTAGATTTTTAAATAGTCTATTCACCCCCCCCCTCTAGCCATATTAGGACCTTTCAGCGTGCTCGCCGCACGAGGCAGCACCACCCGACTGTTGCTATCACTTCCACCACAGACACCACGACCTCCCCTATCACCAGGGGGTGCATAGCCGCCCGCCTGCTGACATCCTCCTTCTTCACCGCGACCGCACAGCCAGGATCCTGCTATGGCATGCTCTGCCAGCCTAACTGTCATGTTTTACTGAAAGCGTATGTTGCAAGCATATGTTTTAAGTGTTTCAGATATTTTATAGGTATGTTGTAAGTGTTTCAGATGGATGTTGCAAACGTAAATAGTGATGTTGCATATGTTGCAACGGTTGTAGACGTATGTTGCAAAGGTTTGTTACCATTGTTTTATCTTTTTTTCCCGCCGCATGTTGTAAGTTTATTTATTTGGATGTTGCATATGTTTCACACATATGTTGCATGTGTTTTATCAGGATGTTGCGTACGGTTGTAATGGTTTTCAAGTGTTTTCAGGTGCTTTTTTTAAGTGTTTCAGAAGCATGTTTCAAGTGTTTCATCTGCCTTCAGACGTATGCTGCTACTATTGTATTTGGATGTTTCAAAAGCATATTGGGTGTTGCATCTCTCCTCCTTGCCTTCTGCTGTGTCTCGGTGTGTTCTCCTCTCGGCGCCGCTAGGGCATCCATATAACGCTGTGGCTGGGTCCTTCCGAATCAGAGGCGCCGCCCCCTTCTCCTCTTACCGCTCGGGTGGCGCGGGCCTCGTAGGGAGCACGTGAAAACGGAGTGCTGCGTGCAGGCGTCCGTCCAAATGTTCGGACGCTAGCATTGCCGTTTGGCAAGACCCAAGATTTGAAAGTTACCTTCACTAGAGCCCTCTAGACAAAGGACCCTTTTCGCATTTCAAGCAATTTACTTTTATTGAACCAGATATTCCGTTATTTCACATTTTCACTGGCTACTCTTCTCGCCCTCTATAGAAATCAAATCATTAGTATAGGTCATCCGTTGATTTAGGGGGTGTTTGGTTCGAGCTACTAAACGGTTTAGTCACTTTTAGTAACTCCAGAGTTACTAGAGAGAGGATTAAAAAGTTATAGCGTTTAAAGCCCTTTTAGTAGCTTTTAGTCATAGCGTTTGGTTAAAAAGTTACTAAAGTGACTAAAAACTACTAAATTTAGTAGCTACTAGACGAACCAAACAGGCCCTTAGTCCAATGTGGTACCTTTTCATCTTTGCCTCGTGTTCACTCTTTTCAGTCTTAGTGTTTGCCTACTTACAATCGGATAATCCGCTACATCCTCATGCTTCATATGCCAAAGCTCCTTTACCTTCTCCATAAACGGTGCGCGCACACGTCGTACATATGGCTAAAGCACTAAACATTTGCACAAATAGCATTTTTTCCTCATCCATCTGACCATCTCTAATTAATGACACTCATCGGATTACCCTACCTTTGTATTGGTTTGTGCTTATATACAATCTGGAACGAACCAAATTGAAGTTGCAATGTGTATCTTCTATAGTTTGACCGTGATGCTCACATTTAGAAGTCCTCTATAAAAATTTAAGTAGATATTCTCTATGTTTCAACTTTCAAGTTATAGTTACTTTTGATTTTGTCATAAGTCAAACCTCATTAAAAATACACCAATATCTTTATGTTTTGACAGGTTTATCTGAACTTGTAAATAACAATATTTTTTTCCTAAAAACTTTTTTTGATGGGTTAGGGGGGGGGGGGGGAGAAGTCCCCACCTAAATATATTGCAATGAAGAGCTAATAAAATTACCGCTCAAACAGGATATAACAGAGAACACACACATACAACACAACACCAACAACAACGCGCGAGACAGAACCGAGGACAACCACAAACACAGAAAGGGGACACAAAAAACTCCCCATGATAAGCATGTAGTTGTTCACCAACTAACACCACCACCGGTGGCTGAACTCCGGCGACCTCCACTCCAACGGTGACAGTGAAGCTTCGAGTCAAATGATAGACGACAGTCATGACTACAATGTCTTTAGAGCACATCCAGGACCCCGTTGACGCCCGCCAACACCCATTAAGGGAGAAAACCACAATGGAGGGAGGGCCGGCAAAAGGGGCACGAGGAGATCCAAGAGAGAGGATCATGGTGTCGTTAATGACATTTGATGAGACAAGGCAATCAAGTATCATGAAGAATGACAAAGCTAGGACACTGGCAGCATAGTTTGCTGGTCAGGACTTGTGCAGAATCATTAGAGTGTGAGATTGGTCAAAGCAAGAAAAAAGTCTGACTCGAAACAAAGCCAAAGTGGCTATAATCTGAAACTGAAGAATAAAGCGTCATTAAAACGTGCTTCTTCTCCTTTAATTCCACAAAGCCCTCGTTTAGATGGCCAAACTTGGCGCCGCCGAAATTTATGTAGCGCAAGTATTTCGTTTGTATTTGGTAATAATTGTCCAATCGTTGACTAATTAGGCTCAAAATATTTGTCTCGCAAAGTACAACCAAACTGTATAATTAGTTTTTGATTTTGTCAATATTTAGTACTTCATGCATGTACCGCAAGTTTGATGTAACTAAACACACCCAAAGTATATGTTTTCGTGTCTAATATTAATTAATTTCACGCTCATATTTTTGTAGGTGTAAAAAAAGTAACTCGTATCTCTGCGCGTTGCGGGCATATATGTGGTCCGACACAACCACTCCTCGCTCGGTCGCACCGGACCCAAGTCCGATCCATCACCCTGAAGCCCAACCACAGCAGAACCGTCCGATCCCAGATCCAACAGACGAAACCCGCCATCCTCGAAGCCCTAGCGCCGCAACCCTATATAATCCTCGCCCCTCTCGCGCGCTGAGCTCCCATTTCCCCAACCTCCCCAAACCCTACCGGCGGCGCAGCAGCATCACCACCACCCGAAGATGGTGAAGTTCCTCAAGCCCGGCAAGGCCGTGATCCTCCTCCAGGGCCGGTTCGCCGGCCGGAAGGCGGTGATCGTGCGCGTGTTCGAGGAGGGCACCCGCGACCGCCCCTACGGGCACTGCCTCGTCGCCGGCCTCGCCAAGTACCCCAAGAAGGTGATCCGCAAGGACTCCGCCAAGAAGACGGCCAAGAAGTCCCGCGTCAAGTGCTTCATCAAGCTCGTCAACTTCACCCACCTCATGCCCACCCGCTACACCCTCGACGTCGACTTCAAGGACGTCGCCTCGGGCGGGCCCGACGCGCTCTCCACCCGGGACAAGAAGGTCGAGGCCTGCAAGACCGCCAAGTACCGCCTCGAGGAGAGGTTCAAGAGCGGCAAGAACAGGTGGTTCTTTACCAAGCTCCGCTTCTAGATGCCGGGCGTCCCGCATAGTGTCTGCTTTAGTTGTCAATTTACTGTATTGGAAACCCTTTAAGCTATCTCTGTTTTGCTATTGCCATGAAGGCTTCGTGCTTGGTATGGATTTCGGAGAAGAGTTTGTTAAAAACATGTCGATGATGTGTTAAATGATGCCAAATGATACATCTGGTTGAAATTTTGTTCGGAATCACTGCTTGTGATGTGCTGTTAATCTTTTGTGTTGTTAGTCGTGCGGGTCTCAGATTTTGTTGATGCATCTTATAGGTCTCCATCACTGAATGCTCCTTGGTTTACATGTGAGTGATAGCTGATGTGGTTTACAGCCCTGTAATATGGATACAGTGGAAGATGGAAATGCATATTTCTAGCTGCAGGGCCTTAATCATTGAGTAATTAAGACTTAAAATATGTTGATGCATGATGCATCAAAAGGACTATGTTTTCCTGGATAGTTACTCTGAGTTTGTTGCTGCCTTGGCCGGTACCTGCTTTAGTATTCATAAAACAATTCAAACAGTCGTTTCATTGGTGGCGAAATCATATAGATATAGTTATGCACTTCGATGGATTGTTATCAGTGAATTGAAGACTGGTAAGTGGTAATTGCTTTGATTAGTAATTCTCTCTTTGGTCTAAGCTGTGTGGAGCATACTAATTACCTATGCACTAGTCATACGGTGCACCATTCAATCCCCAAACCAGGAAATATACAACGTTTCGGCACTTTACATAATACCATCAGAACATGGCCATGTTGTGTTGAACCTGTGTTCTAGTTCTTGTTGTTTGCATTGCTTTAGTTTGTTTTTATACTCATTTCAGCACTGAGCTTAACACCATCAGATTTTTTTTTAATGTTGTGCTTATTTGGGTTCTAATTCCATTCATTCACAAGTCGCAACATTACCAACCTGTGATAAGCCAACAGCAAATTAGTGGGGCCAGTTGTGCATTGTGCTACTCTAGTGGCAAAGCAAACCCAAAGATTAGGTGTTTATGTTTGTAAATCATATGTATTCATGAAATTGGTACTGGCCATGGTATGTTTCCTGCCTATTTTTTTTTACTTCTGATTAATTTGCAGTAACACTGTCGATTTAGGTCAGATCATAATTGATGCACTGTTACCATTATTCTTGGGTCCTAAAGATTAAATATTTTCATGAGTATTCACCATTAATAGATCGAATATGGAGATTGGGTGGACCATGTAATTTTCTTTTGATTCTTCAAATAAGTTTCAAATGAGGCCTTTAATTACTCAAAGCAATAAAATATTTGCATCTTGTTGGTGTGAGACTACTTTACATTGCCAAGTTCAGTTTGCTATGACTATATGAGACAACTGGATTACAGATAATGGTGCTTCATGTCCCATCCCATGTACATTTTATAGATGATCAATTGTTTGTAGTGCATCAGCCATCTACATTTTATAGATGATCAATAGTTTGTATTGCATCAGCCATCTACAATTTATAGATGATCAATAGTTTGTATTGCATCAGCCATCGTGCCGTGTAATTGGGCTTACAGCTTGCCCTTGCCCTTGTTTTGGGTATTATGGATGCTTCTATGTTCTATCTATTCTGCTGGTGTATAACCATAACTCTGTCTATTGTTATTTGCATCCTTCGATTGGTGGTTGTATCCTTGCCTCTTTGCAAATGCTCTTGCTGTTACCTGTGACTCGTCAGTTATAAACTCGTAATTGTGACCTCTCGTGCTTCTATCCAGTGCATTTGCGAGTTTGCGACTTGTCAGTTGGAATACTCCACTACTGAATGTCTGAGGTATCAGGCCGCTGTTTTCCCTGCTTGAAGAGCTGCACTTGTTGAAATTGTCTGCGTCAAGTTACTAAAAAGGTGCTGGTTTGCTGATCTCGTCGGACGTCGGGGGCTCTAGCTTTCTTCTCCCCAGCAACTTCTTTGCATCAATCAAACGCACAACTAACCACGAAGCCATCGACTGGGCCTTGGGTACTGCGATTAGTCTCCTGTGAATCTCCAATGCACGCTACGCTCCGGGCTTTCATCAGTCTCGTCTCCTCTGGCTGCAGAAGCAGAACTGCTGAAGTGCGAGTAGAGACAATTTCTGCCAGGATTCATTTACGTGCGATTGTTGATACTGATTCCCAAGTTCCTCAAGCCCGACTTTTGTTACTGCAATGTTTGCAAGGCTGATTCACAGGTGCACAGATCGGCTTCCCAGTTGAAGGAGAGCTGTGTGTCACCGGCCTTCTTGACTTGATAGTCAGCAGCTTTCGAAGTTTCCATAACATAGGAACGGATTTTCGCATAAAACATTAATAACATGAGGAAAGTAAGGAGCCATAAGCATAATAAGAGTTGCACAAGAGTAATGAAAACACTGGAAATGACAGAAAAACACTGGGAACTGCTTACAAAGGGATGCAATTTGTCTAAACGTTGCTGCTTGTTTGTCTATATTGTACATCATGATGGATCTCACAATAGCCTATCAGATCGAACCATAACACCAGAACTAAAGTAAGATAAAGAAGCAGCAAAGGCTCCGGACAACCCACAAAGGCCAGCCCTGTCCTTTTTTTCTCTAGTCCTTGTTGTACATGCATTACAGGTTACTCTAAAACAGGAAAAAACGAAGCATCTAGGTACTCCTTGACATTATTCCTTGGATTAAATTCTAGGTTTACAATGTTTCGCCTTCTGGTTTCTGGCCACTCTAGATCTTCTGCTTGAGCACCTGGCGGAGCTGGACCTTCTGGCTCTCCATCCGTGCTTCCATGAGCTTTGCCTTCAAGCTGTGCTTCTGGGATGTCCGCGGGTACTCTATACAGCCCTTGAAGCCCCGGTTGAATTGAATGTTCATCGAGTCTGGCGAGCTCCACTGCTCAACGCTCGGTGGACTGAGTCCTATTTCTTGGATGCCACTTTCAACAGTGGAATAAGTCCCAACTGAGAGCCGTACATTGGATGATCTTGCATTTACCGTTTCAACTGCATCTTTCTTGCATATCTCACTGTTCTTTGGGCGGGATGATTTCCAGAGCTTTGAAATGGCTGATTCTTTCTTCTTGGGTTGGTTCATGTTTGTCAGGTAGCCATCAGCTAAGTCATCTTTCAGCTTCTCATTCTCCCTATACTCGAAACCATTCCTGCTCTTCCAAGAAATGCTTCCGTCGCAGATCTTGTTGCTGACTGAAGGTTCGCTTCCGTCGGGTGAACCGCTTGAACCCTGCATATCTTCATGGCTTATTGTCTCCCAGCTGCTGCCATCTTCAGTGTCGCTTTCATCTTTAGGGCTTTTGTTTGAGTATGCCTTGGCTTTCTTTTCAAGGAATATATCGGTCATTGGGCTAGCCTCTTGAATTTCTGATTCACATTTGGCAGAGCTATTCTTGTAGCATGGCTCAATCTCCTTGATGACAGGCTCCTCACTTGGACGCAGCTCTTCAAAAATGGAAAATATGTCTTCTGATGCTGGTGGTGGCTCATATCTGAATTCAGCATCTTGGGCTCTGACTGACTTGATTACCTGTATTATGTTCTCTGCTTCCTCTACTACTGTTATGTCTCCATTTGCAGTACTGCATGCAGCAATAAAAGCCTCAGCATCCTGTTGCAATTTGCTCAGCTGTGTGTATTTTGCGTCGAGAGTAAGTTTTGCATCAACAAGCTTCATCTGCACCCGTTCTTCACGCCACACCTCAGCCATCTGCAGCATCTTCCGCTCCTCGTCTACCTCCTCCCGCAACCTCAGAGAGTCCTGTTTCAAGGCCTCAATCTCAGCTTTGTCTTCCTCCACCTCTCTTGCTAGCTCGTTGCACACCTCCTCAGTGAGCTCACGTGCCTTCCTCTCTGTATCATACTCTAGTAACAGCTGTTTTGCTGACATCTTGGCCTCCTTCAACTCATTAACGAGTTTCAAGTTAATCATCTCCAGACGCCTCCGGTTTTTCTTCTCATGGTCAAGGTCTGCCTTCATATCTTCGAGAATAGCACGCACCTTTTCATGCTCTCTGTTCCTCCAAGCTGCTTTCTCCTCTGCAAGTTTCTTGAACAAGTGATCAAGCTTCTTCTTAGCTGATCGCCGCTCAGTTTCCAGCTCACTTATCCTATCACGTGCTTGCTGGAGCTCCATCTGGAGATTAGCAACATACGCTGTATCTTGCTGCTCATTAAGAAGATTTAGCTGGCTGGCTATCAGATACGCATCATGTGATTCCATTCCCTTTATGTCCCCAGGCTCCCATTTTGTTGCCTTCTCCATGGTAGTGACAGGCAGCATAGCAGAAGTAGCATGAAGTTGTACCTGCAGAATTTGTTGTGTCAATGATCTTACAGGCTGATACAAGTAAAAGCAGTTAATGAATGTCTTGTTGGTTCTTTCCCTCACCTTGTGGAGCTCTCCACTCTTCCGCTCCAAAACAGATATGGGGCTTGAAACCTCATTCTTCAAACTCTGGTGATGACCTGAAGTGTTCTGCTTCAGAAGCTGGACTTGTAGATGCCTTGGGATATGCTGTCATATAGACACAGTTCAGAATAGGACACAAATTTATTTATTTATTCAATAAAGAAAAATAAGACAAAAGGAATCAATAACAATTTATATTAAAATTTACTTGCACGACTGTTCCATGATTTAAGCATATCTATCCAGAAAGTAGCACTGGATCTGTACATGTTCATGTCACTATTTCGTACTATGACTAGAAAGGAACATCACATACATACTACGTTTAACAAAAAAAAAATGTGAATTTCCAGTAGGCAGTTTCAAAGGAACAAGGAGAATCTATAGGGGCCCAAACAATCATCACATGGAGACCCCTATCAAACCTAATCATATACAGAGAACATACATATATTGCGTCGGTAACATCGTCACGTTTGTTGGCTAGCATTTTCATCCCAACCTAAGGGCTAAAGCTTCAGAATTCAAAACCATTTCCTGGAAGGGCACTAGGATCGTCTCCAATAGCATGAGACATGCAACTAAACAGGACCACGTGCTCCTGAACCCAGTGTTTGTTGCTGCACGGCACAAGAGCTGAGAGCCATTTTGCCCGATTCAGAAGCTCACACCCTGACAAACCTTTCACGATCCAAATTCCAAGCTCCACTCTTCAGTCTTCTTTACACAGGACGCTGCAACTCGGTAAACTGAAGGTGCACACCCGCACTGATGGCCAGGCCAGGCCAACCAATCACCCACAAAAGGCTAAAACGCACGGGCAGCGCATTTGTGATTGCACGGGCAGGGGCATGGAGACTCCGAGAGGATCCGATGATTGGGGCCCATACATGTTCAGGAATCACATGAGGAGATCCGGGCACAGGAAGACGCTGCGCTTGTTGCCCTGTTGGATGGATGGGTAAAATTCATGGGAAGAGGATCACGGCCACCGTACTGTGCCTGCTGCACGGCCGCCTTCATAAATGGCCATGCTTCAGGGCAACGCATCTAACGTCCAGGCGAGTACTTAAATGCGTCGGCATGGCAATGCGCAGTGTGTGTTAGTGCTGAGGATTCAATGAGGAGACTTGGTTCGTACTAAGATTTGACTACGCTAATCGAGTTTAGGCGAATCAAGCAGCTCAAATTAGCAAACATACGAAGGGTAATGATGGTGTCAGCTCAAAACAGTGCGAGAGATCTATGTCCTAGAGCACCAAGCTAGGCATGTTTTGACGACAAATCTCAACATTTGTGCTAAAAATGTCGTATAAATAGTAGGGGAAAACATGGTAAAAAAAAGTCTTTTAGAGCGCCCATTTTTATGCACTAAACACCAAAACGATACTCTAGTCTAGAAATAAAAATGCCATTATAGGAGAAGCTAATGTACAAGAGCTCGCACACAAAGCACGCGCCCAGCGCCTCCTATTGGCCGCATCTCAACATCAAGCCGAAAACGAAACAAACAAGCTAGTACTCCTAGCTGGGAAGCAGCACAGCATGAACATACCTCGACACCCACGCGGACCCTGCTCTCGCCACCACCGCCGCCGCCCCCGGCCACGGCCTCCGGCGGGCGCAGCCGCCAGACCCCGGCCGCGAGCCTCCGCACCGACACCTCCTTCGCCTTGGTCTCCCGCGCGGCGTCCCGCGCTTCGTCAGCGGCGCCAGCCCCCTTCCTCCCCTCCCCGCGCCCGCCGCCCACATCCCATTTCAGCAGCGGCGTCGCGGGCCCGCTCCGCCGCCCGCCGCCGGGCGCGCCGGTCGGCGCCTTAACCTGCCGACGCCTCAGGCGGCGCGGCGTCCGGAGAGACGGCGCCGCAGCCGGGGCAACGCACGAGGAGGCGGCGGCGGCGGCGGAGCGGTTCCTGGAGCTCATCTCCGGCTGTGGCTCGGGACGGCCCGCGCCGGCGGCAGCATCGGGTGGGGAGCAGAGCACAGCAGGCGGATGCGCAGAGCCGCCGAGTGCGGGCGACGCACGGCGCACGCGGAGCGGTGTGGGAACGCAGGCAGGGCAGCGTGGAGGGCACAGGGGAGAGGCAGAGGCTAGACCGCTAGAGAGACGTTGGGGGTGGCGTTGGGAAATGGAAATGGAAATGGGAGCGCGAGCTAGCCGAGTGGGGGGAGAAGTAGGACACATGGAGTGGGTGTTTTTGTGTGGGGGCGTGTCCGTGCCGATGCCAAGGAGGACGGATTTGGGCCTGGCCTAGGGCCGATTTGGGGATTTCGGACTTGTTTGGATGCTGCCCTCGCCTGGGCTTACCTGCCAGGCAAGCGATCGCAGCCCCAGGCGATCAAAATTGAACGCCTGGGAACGCTGCCTGGCATCCGAGCTGCCGGGCAGGCGGCATCCAAACACGCCCGTCCCGGGCTTCTGTCCGGTACAGGCGGTAGTACTGTGTGATACAGTATGATCAATGTGGCCGTGCATTTTGGCCTCGTGATTTTGCAGACGCACAAGTTCTGCACTGCACCGCTGCTGCAGTTCTGCAACTGCACGATGTAAAATAAAGTCCTGGTTTACTGGAGATTTGCCATCATTCGGTGGGAGGGTTTACGGTTTATATTTGAACAAAAAATAAAGCGTAAATAAGTATGAAAATTCGAAAATAAGTACCACCACCAACCATGATGGTAATGCGTTCTTTCTTTGCATTGATCGAATGATCGGCGTGGCATTACTTCTCCTCTCTGTCGGTGGAAATTTCATGATTCGACAGATCGGGGTACGTCAGACAATTAACCACGTCAGTATACTGTCGAGCGACCATTCACCCAGGTCGGTGGGTCCCTCCATCTCATGGCGCTTCCAGTCCGAAATGGAACAGCAGCCGCTCTGCCTGCTCCGTCCAGCCCGCCATGAGCCCATGACGCTGCTCTCCTGTCCAGATCCGAACGCGCACCACGCCGGGGCGGCGGGGCGTCTCCAGCACCACTGCACCAGCACGTGGCCGTCCGCCGCACGGGCGCCGCGCTTCCCGGTGTTTGGTCGCGGGCACCCGCCGGCGCTGGCGGCGCGCGGGAGGAAGGAAGGCATCCGAGGGCGGAGCACGAGGCGGAAGCGCAACGTACGCCACGTCGTACTCAGCAGGTGGGGGCGCAGCGCAGGGGCCGACGGGACCCACGTGACCTAGTGGCCTGGTGCGTGGTGCCGTCGCCATCCGCGGTCAGCCGTGGCTCGTGGGCCGGGAATATAGAATGGTGGCGGGAAGGCGACGACACCGCCGTGCGCCGTGCAGAGCAGGGGACGAGGACGATGCCGCATGGGGCACTGTGATCCCTGCGATGGAACAGTCGGGGCCCGTGCGTGCGGTTCAAATTTTAAACCGGCTGGCGCAAAGCTAACAATTTAGCACCACGCCCTATGTTAAAATCGGTGCTTATCCGTAATGAGGAGTTCAGGTACACCGGCAGTAGATTAATTTTCACTGAGATCGTATATGTACGCGCTCCTGATGCAATGCAAGAAAGGCGGGTCGTTGTAACTGTAAATAACCAGTGGAATGCGCGCGCCCCCGCGCGCGAGAGCAAAGGAGTCTAGTTGGTTTTTTTTTTCTGGGACATATACTGTGCTAGAGTGACACAGAAAACTTTAGAATAGAACCGCACATGTCTATATATGGCCTACTGGTTTAGAGTACTATATAATATGAATTGAGCATAGCCTAAAACTCTCAATCTGTAAATATTTGTCACATACAGTCTGTGAACTGGAATTGTAAAATAGCAGCAAACATAGGGAGGTAGATGATACATGCCCTACTTAATATTGCTATGAGGATCCAAGAGCAATTGATGGTAAAATAGAATAAAACAGGACGATGAATATAGCTGAAAGAGTACTTCCTATAGATTTATCTTAGGCATGTTTCATCTAAAAAGAATGTATTGGTTTTACTGGTCCAGACAAATTTTAGTAAATACAATAGCTTAACATGTAGAAGAAATTACATGTGTTTTGGATTGACAATGCTTGATAGAATCTTTTTTTTCCTCGATCAATAAACAAGATATCCTACATAGGGGGAAACAGCAACAAACCAGCATATATTAGAGGAAGCACAAAAATTAATCATCAACAGACCATCAAATGGACAGATGTAGCGGCAGCTGGTGCGAGCTTCTAAAGCGGCAGAAGGGTTATAGATGATATTTTTTGTTTTGAGCTAAGGGTTGTAAGTAAAATTGATTAAAGACGTGGCATTGGCTTATCTGTTGGGCAATAGCTTTGACCTTCGAATAATTTCCGACATGATGCATCTGTATGTTGCCCTGATCTGTATTTAGCTAGAGCTAAAAATCTGAGATGAGCTGAATGGGAGGGCGTCGCCACCGCCGCGTACGTTGACTGTAACTGACTACTGGTCAGCGCACCAAAACATTAGTTCGAGCAATTTTCATTTACAATTCAGCATAGGAATCTAGAAGAAAATAGCTATACGAATGCATGTGTAAATGAAATAAGATACGTATAAAGGTTCAGGAGGTACATTAGATCAAAATAAAAAGATCATACAGAGGGCTACGCTACATCTATCTGTGTTAGCATTATGGGTGTTTTGTGTGAATGGCTAAATGGTTTATTTAATCTGTGAAGCAAACAATAGAAACTGGACAATCATATGTCTTTGTTTAGTCATGGGTATTCTAGTAAATAGTTGTAGAAGAACGAAAAGAGTAACACACTTCATATCTTGGCTGAAGTCACAAATTCGTAAGCAAGTCATGAAAATGCAGAGAATTATATGATGATCCATAAACATTTGAAGTCTCAACAGTTAATCATGGGTATATACTTAAGAGAAACGAAACAATCCGACCACAAGATGCAAACCATTGCATTCAAAATATTCTGATTTTTATTGGCAGGTTAGGCAGTGGCTCACTATTTTGGCAAACATGTTGCACAAGACAGTGCTTGTTCTACGTCTTCATTGTTTATGAATGATGTCTACGCTGTACATTATTCTTTCTAACATTACCAGCTAGAGATATTAGTGCCTGCAATATTAGGCTCTCAATTAATAATATGGTGCTCCAGAATTTTGTGGCTTGCCAAAAGTGCTCTACAAATATTAAGAAGGATTTAGAAGCATTAAAATATGGTCATATATTTTGAAGCTGATCTTATAAGACCCAAGGAAATAAAGGACTATTTCATAGTTATGAAGCTCTTAACCTATCAGAAAGCCTTGTCTGCATCACAAGACAGGTATTATATGAGAGCATTATCTTATATATATTGATTGAAATAAGAAAGAAGCACTATGTTTTTAAATTTTGCAAAAAAACTAGGATGAAGAAACATTGTTGGCTTCTTACTTTTTCTACATCATCACCAATCTACAGGTAGATCATATATGGCAAGATGCAGCACCTGATTACTCGAGGAGGTGCCTGCTAGGCAGTGCATCCACGTATACATTTCATCAAAAATCTTGAAGGCACTCGCCCAAATATTTAGGGTAGAGGAGGCACCACTAATGAATCAGTACAGTAATGGACGCATTCAACATGTACTTTGATTAGGTTTGAATCATAAATTGTCCGTGACCTTTATTGAAATGAACAAAGTATGAATTGGAACCTGTAAAGACGAACAACTATAAGCAATCTAATGCCAGACACACATCAGCAGATACCACATAGGAAATCTAAAAGAATAAGAACATAAAGCAATCGAAAGAAAGGACCAGGTCACCTCGGATTTTGCTAGGCTGCACGAACAGATTTCTAGAAAGAACCCCTTGTCTTCCTTGACCACCTTGCATAATATAAGCATCAGCAACCAGCAAAGGGAAACAGGAAACCTGCAAATTCTCATGAACGTAGAAACTAAGAGAAGCACTGAAGCACGGACAACAGGTTCTGGAGATGAACGGCGTAGCACAGATGCGAGGGGCGGTCGAAGCTTATATCACTCTCTAAAAGATAAACTTGTTCGCAGCACATACTAAAAGGTTAAAAGCAGCAAGGTTCATGGTTTTGGCTATAGCTGTAGCCTACTAAACAAATATCAAGCATCAGAGTAATTACCGAAGGTATGTCATATGTGATATGTCCAGCACCAACGCTAAAAACTAGGAGACCTCTCAATGAGAGAGACGAAGGCAAAGAAAAATTTATCGAAACAAAGATAGAACTATAAGGGAATCTTCAGTAAATTTCTGATTAGCATAAAATCTCAGCCATAACCAGTTCAGTGCAAAGATCAAATCTAGATGATCAATAGACATCGGTGCAAAGGGCTGTAAAAACAGAAGGGTAGTAAAATGAAAAAACAATAATGAATAGAGTAACAGGAGGCCTCTAAACATGACCAATCCAGTGCAAAGATCGAAGTGGAGCTGACACATGTATGGAGCATTTTTAAATTCACCGCAACGGCAATAATATATGTACTGAAAAATCACTGTCATAAGCAAGTGGATTTGCAAGCAAGTGTATGTACCGAAAAATCACAAGCATAACTAATTCAGTACAAAGATCAAATGCAGCTGATCGACAGGACCTTAGGTCCAGATGTTCCAGATCTGCAAGAAAGAGGATTTGCAAGAAAGTGGACAGAGATGAATAGGAATAAATACATCATAGGCACTGAGGTGTGGTCAGTAATAGAACAACGAACAAATTATGTGAAGTAAAGACATAACCGACAATGGACCTATGGTCAGCAACGAGCGCACGAAATGTAGCAATTAATGAAAACGAAATAACACATGCAAAAGCGAATTGCTAAGATACAATGGCATAGTCATCATAGAACTAATGAAAATAGCAAGAATCGTGGAAGAATGAAAGAACTAACCATCATTGCACAATTCCATTGTCAGTCTAAAAAAGGTCATCATCCCACAACCCTAGAACCTCAGTAAATAAAATGCAGAATGAAACAACTAATCATCACTGTACAATGAAGGATACCATCTTTTCACATGGTCCGCGTATTTAAAGACGAGAAGCGCAGGAGCAAATGGCCTCCTAGGGAAGGGTGGCCAAGATCCTCGCAGTGAGGAGAGGGAGCTGAGGGAAGGGAAGGGGGAGAAGGGGAGAGAGCGCCCCTCCACCATGCGCAACAGGGCAGATGTGCCAGTGTGGGGCTCCTCCAGCGATGAAGGCCGGTGAGCTAGATCCACACACGTACCCGGCCCTGGCACTGGCAAAGAGAGCACACACCGAAGAAATTGGTTACTCCCTGAGCACATGAGAAGTATATAGATCGTGGGCGCACCCACAACGTAAAGAAATTGCTTGTAAGGCCTGCCAAGCCGCTGCACACTGCAGGCACAGCTTAGTGCAATTCATAATTTTCATTGTTCCTGTTAGAACAAATAATAGAGAATCACTGTGCTATCATTATAACAAGGGATAAGAAGGCCTTTCAAAAAAAGAAGTGTCAACAAACCAGAAAAATAACCTCACATCTAAATGGTCGCTACAAATGCTATATAGTAACTCATGTATCGAATTGACGTCATAGCGGACACAACTACTATCACCCTATATGTTTTTTTCCATATTGATTTTATGCATTTCCTATTTCTATGTCAAAGGTGTGGTAACCACTGCAATATACCATCAATTAGTTTGTTGGCAAAGGCGATAAACTTTGTTAATAAGCAAAATAGGATCACTTGAATGCCAAACGACAGGAAACACGTGAATAGGAAGGTAAAGAAAAATGAAAAAAACAATGTACTCACCCAGAGGCAATGGCTTGTAGAATGACCATTTCTTGGCTGTATCACTACTAAACACCAACTGGGCACGACACCTGGAGGAGGAAAGCAATCAGTGTTTCCAGCTTGGAATGTGACACTACCAAACCAAAAGAACTTTACTGATTCAGGACATATTAGGATGGCCGTGATCTTTGATGTATGAAAGTAGAGCAACATCAGATCATTTGTAATGAGCAAAATAAAATTGCCACAAACAGAACTAAGTGGCAAGAATGTATGAGTGGGAAGCAAAGCATTAAAAAGAAGCTCTGACCCAAACATATTGGTTGTAATGAGTGGACAACAAATGCTCTAGGTACATACATTTCTCTTAGCGGATAATACTTTGTATGAGAGATTACAGGCCTTTAGATCTCCAAATTGTATATATACTTTCATTTGATCCACTTCTAATGTCAACGTAGCTTATATTAGTTATCTATTGATGCTTTTGCTCATATTTCCAAGATTTCAAATATTGGAATGTGCAAGGTGTTGACATTGAGCTAGAAACCCGTTGTACAGAAAGCGTAATAAAAAATGGATAAGAACAAAAGTTGAAAGATATATATAGAGCATGCATACTTGGTAGCACCTTTTCAATTACTCTACAATCCTAATTAAGTAAAAGCAGAAGCAGCATCAAAATGCAATTAGTGCAAAGAAGCACACAAGCTTCATTTCAAGATTTTCACTTTGCTAGTGAGAAACCTTCCACCACGGGCCTGTTTTCAAAAGCTGGACCTTACTTTGCTTTAGCCCCAAACTACAAAAGGTAGTCATAGAGCAATCAATCAAGAAAGACATCAAGTAATTGTTTTTTCATTTAGAATGAGAGGTTATTCAGTAACCAACACATTCTACTGTGAAGCGTCATCACAGTCTATTCTTATCAATGCACAAGGGACAAAGCACCTTTCACAATCTATTATTGAGCTAATTAAGTATACTAACCAACAGGCACAAGACAAACTTACCAATGCAATAAATGGTGAGAACCAGTCACCTTTCATTTAGGGTTTTTACTCCACCGGGAAACCGTCCACTATCATCTTGGTTTTCAAAAGACAGATCCTGAATTTACTTTAGTCTCCAAATGAGCCCTCTGTAAACATATTATATCTATTTATCTTTGTTTTCTCCTATCTTTTGCTGTTTTTCCCGTACTGTGAACTGCATGTATAGTTGATCCCTAGGTAGCACTATGAATTGCATGCATATTGATTCCTAGGCAATAGCACACATAACAACTGAACTCAAACAACACTTAGATTAGTAGACACACAGGAAGGGAAGAGAAAGGGCACAACAAGAAGGGAAGAGAAAGGGTGGGCGTACCTGGAGGAGCAAACGTAGACTAACGCGGCTGCCCGCGCTGAGCTGCGCCCGCAGGGGCCACCACCAAGGGGCGCCCATGCTGGGGTTGCCGACGCCAAGGGCTGCGGCCCCGGGGGGCGCCCGTGCCGAGGCTGCCGAACCGTGCTGCGTGGTCGCGCCGCCAGGGGCAGCTCGCGACGCAGCTGGAGCCGTGAAGCATAGGCAACTAGGGTTTCGTGTAGCGCACGCGGACCAACGGGAGAAGGCTGCGTAGGGGTGAAGCCGCGCCGGCGGCGACCGCCGGGGCCTGGTCGCACGACACGCCTGGGTGGGGGGGAGGAGCAGGGCGGCCGCAGCAGCGCCCCGGTCGCGCCGGTGGCCGTCGCCCTTGCCGCATCATGAGGGAGGGAGGGAGAGAGCGGAGAGGAGGGGACGGAAAAGCAGAAGCCCGATATATATTTGTCTCATCGGATTCGGACGAGAAGCCGGAGAAGCCAAAGGTAAGCAGTGGAGAAGCCGTAGAAGCTAGAGAAAACGACGAGAAGCCGTTGTCCGCATAATCCACTCCAAACACTCAGAACCACACGATTGGAGATACGACGGCAGCAGGATTTTAGGATGACGTGGAGTGGTATTCCGTGGAGGAGCCCTACGGGTGTTCTAGGGGTTAATGTTAAGTAGGTCAGGCACATAATGATCTAAGACAAGGATCCAGTCCAGCTAGGGCGAGCTGCTCAACCGCTCCATGGGAATACGATGTAGCTCGATAAGTGAGGCTTGTCGGACGCTGTGTATTTTACTGTGGATTCTCTCGCGATCAATGAGACGACCTGCTCGATGCTGGTCTCTGGTCTACTATGCATGAACCATCCTCTTGGCTCTTGGCTCTTGGCTCTTGGCCTCTCGGTACCGGGACAGGTATCATTAGCGTGCGATCGGGGTTTTGCTCCGTAATCATCTGTTCGCTAATTTATTGTAAGAAAAAAAATATATTAACTGAAAAAGTACGAGTTATAAGCAAGTGAACCGGACAAATAGCCGTGGATCGGTCAATGCAAGCGTACTAGTGTAGTAGGTGTTTGCCTGCCTGTTGCTTGGAGCAGTTGGATCGGCGATCGTTTTCTGATGTCAAGCTAATAAGGTGGTTAGATCGCGTAGGGTACTACGGTCTACGGTTAGGCACACACGGCATGCATGTACAGAGTGTGTAAACATGAGTCGTTATTGATTCTTTAATTTGTTATTGGTTCTTTGTTAGTATATAGTACTAGTGTATCGTCAATTATGATTCAGTACGGTTGTGTATGACTTCTTTGGATCCGACAATGGATAATGAACATGGTCGGCATCCAATGCAGCTTGCGTCGCAGGTGGCACGATCGACATCGATGTAGACCCGCACATGGCCAAGAAATCTCTCGGCTACAGATTCTCGCCTGGCGCATGCGGTTCTTGACACTATAGTTCCTGAATTTAGTCCTACATAAATTGGTCATTATTACAATATAGGAAAATTGAGCTGAGCCCTAAATGTTGGATTATAAGAACGGATGCATATATAGCAATGTAACATAATAATAAAAAAGCAACAGTACACTCTAACAGCACAGCTCTCCTTTTCGGACAAAGAAAACTCTAGAGGGCGAGACGACCGCCTGAACAGTACAACAGAACTTTAGAGAACTGATGAACAAGTTTGGATTGGCAGTTTAGACGCAACTAACATATAGTATGTTTCTATCTGCTAAAAGACCTAATACATTTCTATATGAAAATAACTTTTTCCCCAAAAAAAACAAAAAAAAATAGCAATCCAAGAAAAGAAAAAAAAAGGAAAGAACTTACTAAGCCAATCAGCCCATAACTATAAGATTTTGGTAAATGTCGGCCCAAAACCTCGTTTCGGCTCGACTTGCATGGAGATGGAAAGTGGGCCAAATCCACCCCAATCACGAGGGGGTCACCGGCAGGCGCACTCAGCACGCGACTGCATCGCATTCGCTTCAGTGACGCCGGAGCCGCGGCGCCACACCACCTCACCTCACCGGCCACCCGATTCCCTTCACAAAAGTTACAAAACCAAATGTTACCTATCAGATTCATGATGGTAACTCCTCTATTTGGTCCTCGCCTTGGTGCCCGATTTGGGACTCTATTCACAGCCACCTCCTACTGCCAATCACCCACAATCCTCTGCCAGCTGTAGTAGCTGACCTCTCGTTCCCTAACACTCGAACTTGGAACCTGGACCTTCTATCTAACATTTTCGATTCCCAAGCTGTCCAAGTTATTTCGCAGGTCCAAACGGTTCCCAGCCAGGATCCAGACATTCTGAGGTGGACTCCGGCCAGAAAGGGTTACTGCACCACTAAAAACGTCTACAGATTTCTCAGTTCTCAAATGCAGGTTTAGCTGCCATCCACAGGATCAAGGAGCATCCAACACCAGGCCAACAAGATTCTTCAGAGAGCTTGGAAGCACAAAAATCTTCCTCCTCTCATCAAGACATTCACTTGGCGGCTAATCCGTAGAGCTCTGGCTACTGGTAGCCGAGCTGCAAGATTTTCTTCGCATATTGATGAACATTGCAGCACTTGTGGATTAGTCGAGACTGATGCACACTTGTTCTTTCACTGTGATTTTGCTCGTGCAGTTTGGTTTTCTGCTAGCCCACCTCTCAGAACTGATTCACTGCCCATGGAAGATGATAGAGTACAGGATATCCTTTCAATTATTATAACTGACTCAACTGATAACTCATTATTGCAAAAAATACTTACAACTTTGTGGTATATTTGGAAGGCTCGCAATGATCATAGATTTGCCAGGAAAACCTGGAATGCTTGGCAGGTGCACACCATGCTGTTGTAGCTCATACAAACACAGCAGCCTTGGCAGATTCTACATGGGACGAACAGGTCAGTGGTGACAGAGATGCACACAGCCCCAGCCAGCTGCCTCCCGATCAATCAGGGATCAATCTGATGGGAATGCAGCCACCATGATGACCACTACGTCACAGCAACACCACAGATGCCTGAACAATTCAAACCAAGGTATCACTTCTGTCACTGCAGGTAACGATGCAACCCACACAATCATGCAGAGGCACGCGACAATGCAGGCCACACCGCCTGCTACCCTCCCAGGCTACACTGCTACCGAACCACCGGTCTTGGGTCATTCAGTTTCGGGTATGAGTCTCTCTGTTGCAGCTTCGGGGCAGCCTGATTCCCAGACGCCCGGACGTCCAAACCAACTGATGCACAGGTACATCGTCCATGAGCCGGCGCTACTCCCTGGAGTCAGATGTTATGCTGATGCCTCCACGACACCAGACTAGCAGTCTCAGTCACCCAGAACAGCTGGTCTTGGAATATTCCTTGTCAACACCCAAGTTCAGCCGGCCCAAACGATCTACATCAAAGCAGTCACGACAGGTGCATTCTGTACTCATGGCTGAGGCGGCGGCTTCAGCTCTAGCAGCTACTATCAATGACTGCCTCAGTTTCAACACCACCACCTTTTTATCGGATTGCCAGCAGCTAGTTCAATTTCTTAATGATGCAGACCATTCCAATCCTCCGGATTGGAAGATTAAATCCTACACCCAGCTGTTTACAAATCACTCAAGAAATCGGCAGTCCAACATCTTCAAGATCAACCGTAACCTTAACACAACGGCTGATACTCTAGCAAAACAGGCTTATAATGTTTCTCAGTCCATTTCTACTCCTTATGAGCCTGTATGTTCTAATGATTCTCATGTCTACCAGTGCCCCATGATGGCTGCACTGCAATGTGTAAACATAGACTCTATGCATCATCGCAGCTAAGTGCTGCTGAAATAAATTTGTTTGTTGTAAAAAAAAAACTATCACAGATTATAGACCGAGCAGATCGCGCATCCCTAGTCTTGTCAGATCCCTCCATCATTGCAGACCTGAACGCATCGTCACCTGGAAATGCTAGCATTTTTTTTTTTTTGGTGCAGAACTACAGACGCCCGGCACCAACGATCATTATGCCCAGGCATGCAACGGCAACAACGCAGCCATGGATTGGCTATTGCATGAGCCCCGCTTGGCAAGCAACAAGTTTTGGGGGTCCAGAGGACAGCTCAACAAAAGGATAACCGTATTTTCACCAACTCAGGCAAGGTTAGAGGTATGCTTCATTAACCAAACAACTCTGGGTATTACCACGAATATCCTACTGAACTAGTGAACAACCAATAGCACATCAGCTTCTTCTGAACAAGACAAACAAATCATGCCGGTTCCTTGGATGAGCCATTTTCTACATGCTTCGTATCTCATCACAACAACAACAACAACAAAGCCTTTAAGTCCCAAACAAGTTGGGGGATCTGTCTCATATGATGGAGAAAAACAAGAACACTTCAGCAGAGAAAGCGGGACCTGTCTCATTCAAGTGAACCAATCTTGCGCTCAGCAATACATAGAAGATGCCACCTCATCTAATACTGCTGCACCGAACCTGCACAAGGAAAACAATTTGTGAAATTACATCAAAGCAGACATAAAGCAGGTCAAACAAAATATACAGAAACCGTAGCATTTATGTAGACCAATAATCTTCTACCACAAACTCTTAGAAAGGCCTTGTCAAGAAGAAACTCTTAAAAGGTTCCATAAAAAGAAACACTTCAAAGGTTTGTGGAAACATATGCATAGTGCTGACTAGGCAAAAGTCAGACTGCCATTGGGTTCCTTCATTGAAATGTTTTAGCTACTAAACTGGAAGCAACACTACAATGAGTACACAAAAAGCTCTGTTGTCTTCCATCCTTTTCATGCTTCCATATTTGTTCCCTGTTCCTGCCATTATTCTTCAAATCCTCTAAGATTCCCAAAAAAACTTTAATATGAAAACTCAATAACATATCCCAATATGAAACAGAGAAAGCGGTGAACATTAATGGAACAGGCTTTCTGATGGAGGAGCTACGGTTGCACCAACCGCCAGGGATTCCCTGGCTGTGTGCACGCGATTTTAATGAAGTGCTTTTTCACCATGAAAAGGAGGGAGGGGTCCCTCGAGCGCAGTCCTGTTTGGATCGCTTCAAGATGGCGTTGGAGAGCTGTGAGTTACATGATCTGGGTTTTATCGGCGATGTCTTTACTTGGCGGAATAAGCAGACAAAAGGGAGCACACATGTGAGAGAACGGCTGGACCAAGCCATTGCTAATGGTGAATGGAGGGGGAAGTTTCCTACGGTTCTAGTGAGAAATGGAGATATGTTCAGATCAGACCACCGGCCGGTCATCATTCTCACAGAGAAATTACAAGGACGTAGATCGGTGGGAGGTAACAGTGGCTTCAAGTTTGAAGCTCGTTGGTTGAAGGAAGAAGGATGCAGGCGTGTTGTAGAGGAGGCGTGGGGGTCGCAGGAAGAGAGTGGGGAGAATCTGAGCACAAAAATCAAAAGTGTTACTAGTAGTCTGAAGGAGTGGAGTTCAAATAGTTTGGGAGATTTGGAGAAGAGGTTGAAAGAAGCCAAGAGGGAGTTGGAGAAGTGGAGGCGAGCCCTGATCAGTGATCATGCTGTCGGCCGAGAGGCGGTGTGGAGTTTCAAAGTAGACCACCTTGAGGATCAAATAGATACATATTGGCGACAGCGTGCTCATATTAATTGGCTGCAGTTTGGGGACAGGAATACAAGCTATTTTCATAATGCCTGTTCGGAGAGGAAGAGAAGGAATAGGATTGGGAGATTGAAGAAGGAAGATGGGAGTTGGGTGGAGGATGAGAGGGAGAAAATGGAGTTTATAACTAACCACTTTGTGCAGCTTTTCAGGGCGGGGGAGGTCGGCACTGAGGCACAATTCCAACAAGTCCTCAGTGCTGTCCCAACCTGTGTCTCGGCAGACATGAACTCCAAGCTGATGACCGAGTTTACTGAAGAGGAAATAAAGAGAGCTTTAGATTCCATTGGTGACCTAAAGGCTCCCGGCCCTGATGGTCTACCATCGGTCTTCTACAGAAATTTTTGGAATGTGGTCGGTGAGAACCTAACGCGGGAGGTGCTGCACGTGTTGAATGGAGGGCATATACCAGAGGGTTGGAATGAAACGACCATTGCTTTGATTCCCAAGGTAGAAAAACCACAGAAGGCAACTGAACTCCGGCCCATCAGTTTGTGTAATGTGGTCTACAAAGTAGTATCCAAAGTCTTGTCTTTCCGCCTACGGAATGTGCTGCTGGATATAATCACTACGAACCAAAGTGCTTTTGTACCTGGCCGTTTGATCTCAGATAACATTCTTATTGTTTATGAGATCACTCACTACCTGATGAATAAAAGAGAGGGTGACATTGGTTATGCAGCGATCAAGCTAGATATGAGTAAGGCGTACGACAGGGTTGAGTGGCATTTTCTTCGTGACATGATGGTGAAAATGGGCTTTTGTGAGCAGTGGATTAATCTCATTATGGAATGTGTGACATCTGTGGGCTATCGCATTAAGGTGAATGGAGAATTGTCGGAGGGGTTCAAACCTGAAAGAGGTCTACGTCAGGGAGATCCGTTGTCACCATATTTGTTCCTCATCTGTGCAGAAGGTTTTTCTGCATTATTGCAGCAAGCAGAGCAGGAAGGGAAGATTGTGGGAGTGAAAGTTTGTCAGAGAGCACCTAGTGTTTCACACCTCTTGTTTGCCGATGACTCTTTGATACTGATTCGTGCAACGGAGGGGGACGCTAAACAGCTACAAGACATTCTGGATCTCTATGAATGCTGCTTTGGACAGATGATTAATAAGACAAAGTCGGCGGTCCTTTTTAGCCGGAATACTAATGCACACAGGAAGTCGGAGGTGTGTGATTTGCTGCAAATTACAAAAGAAACAATGAATGAACGGTATCTGAGACTCCCGGTACAGGTGGGCAAATAAAAAACAGGGACATTTGCTTACATCAAAGACAGGATTTGGCAACGTATTCAGGGGTGGAAGAAGAAATTTCTATCATGGGCAGGAAAGGAAATTCTAATAAAAGCCGTGGCGCAAGCGATCCCGACATATGCCATGGGCTGCTCTGACTTAACTAAGACATTTTGTGATCATATGCTATGGGCTGCTCTGACTTAACTAAGACATTTTGTGATCAAGTGAGTACGATGGTGTGCCGATACTGGTGGAATCAACAGGAGGGTAAACACAAGATTCATTGGCTACACCGGGATATACTGATGCGTCCAAAGAAGGAAGGGGGTTTGGGCTTCCGGGATATTCATGCCTTCAATATTGCTATGCTGTCGAAGCAGGCATGGAGACTATGGGAGAGGCCGGAGTCTCTCTGTGCACGCATCCTGCGTGCAAAATATTACAGCAATGGCACGGTTCTGGATGCTAAACCAAAGGCTGCCATGTCCTACACTTGGAGGAGCATTTTGAAGGGGATTCAGCTTATGAAGAAAGGTATGATCTGGAGAGTGGGTGATAGAAGAGGCTTCAAAATTTGGGATGACCCTTGGCTACCGAGGGATCTCTCTAGGAAGCCTATCACGCCTAGGGGAACCAGCCTAGTGACGGATGTTGATGAGTTGATTGATCCTGTAACTAGGGACTGGGACGTGGAGATGGTCAAAGATTTGTTCTGGGAAGAAGACCAGCAAGTCATCCTGGCAATTCCAGTGTTTGAAGGCCGCGATAATCTGTTGGCAAGGCACTTTGACAAGCATGGTAAATTCAGCGTACGGAGTGCGTACAAAGTCTGTCGGGACGACTTCATCAAAAGCCGGGATTGCCGAGCTGCACAAGGAGGGAGTTGGCAACAAGATGAACTGATCTGGAAGAAGATTTGGAGCTTAAGCTGCCCTAGCAAGGTCAAGCATTTCCTCTGGAGAATGACGCATGAGAGTCATCCACTTCGCTGTAGCCTAGCACGACGTGGCATGGAAATCGACACAAAGTGCCCGGTTTGTGCAAGAGACAGTGAGGATGGAGGCCATCTTTTTTTCAAGTGCAAACTAGCTAAACAAGTGTGGAATTGACTAGCTTTGGAGGGTAAGCGACGGAGTTTGGCACTGCAAATGTCAGCTATAGATGCAGTTTCAATCATATTGGCAGAAAGAGAAGAAGTTGCAATGTTGTTGGTCATCACACTGTGGTCTATCTGGACGAATCGGAATGCGGTCAGAGAAGAAGGGCGAGGGAGGAGAGCCGAGGAGTTAGCACGTTCAATCAAAATATATGCTAATGAAATCTCCCAGACTCTGCGACCTCCACGATCGATGAGACCAATAGAGAGAGTGAAATAGCAAAAACCACCAGAGGGCTTCCTCAAATTAAACTGTGATGTGTCCTTCATTCAGGAGTCAAAGACTGGCAGCTGGGGTTTCTTGATCCGTGATCATGATCATAGTTTTTAAGGCGTCGCCTAGGCGACGACTAGGCGTCGCCTAGTCGTCCGAGCGGGATTCCAAACGGGGCGTCGTGGTCGCCGCGCCCTCATCGCATATGGCGTCGCCTCGCGGCTGAAGGCGTCGCCTAGGCGTCGATTTCGCTGAGGCGGACGCTGCTGGACGGAAAAGCACGCGGGAAAGAGCAGCGCCGCGCGCTCGGGCGGGAAAAGAGCGAAGCGATGCGCGCGCGTGGGAAAAGAAGCAGCTGCGCGCCTACACCTCCCGCCAACCCAATCCCCATTGCGTCAGTTGAGAGAGGTAGAGGGAGAGGGAAAGGAAGGAGAGAGGAAGAGAGAGGAAGGCGGCGGCGCACCTGGAATCCGGCGTCGGCGCGGCGCAGGCGACTGTCCCCGCGTGAGTCCAGCCCGTCCGCGACTCTAGCCCTGTCTGCGACCGACTCCCACTCCGTCCGCCGCGACCTGCGAGCAGCCCCGCGACTGACTCCGGCCCCGTCCCCAACCACGACTTTGCTCTGCGACTGCGCGAGTGGCAGTTACGTCCTCCCCTCCTCTGTCCTCTGTTGCTCCCCCTTCTTCCTCTGCTCTTCCTCCCCCTTCTTCCTCTGCTCTTCCTCCGCCTCGTTCCCATGCTCTGCTCCTTCCTGTGCTCTACTTTGCTTTCTCTGCTCTGCTCGTTTCTCCTATTTATGTGTTACAGTTTGATAGTTGGAATGGATAGCTCACAGGTGTGCTCTTCTGATGTGGTTGCCTAATTGTTGTGAATAATTAATATATGCTTGACTGTTTGTCTCTCTGACGTTTGAACTTTGCTGCATAAGAGAGGTTAATTTATTGATCTGTGTCATTGTTATATGTGCCTCTGAGGCTTAAATTGTGAACAGCAGTATGTGTATGGCGTCGCCTCGCCGCACGCCTAATTTGCCTAGGCATCTGGAAGGGGGTGGAGCGCCGCACCTAGCCTTACCGCCTTAAAAACTATGATCATGATGGAGATGTGGTGATGTCGGGACGAGGAAGAATCAATAATGTGTTGAGTGCCTTCCACGCTGAGTTGATAGCCTGTTTGCAAGGTGTTCAAGTGGCGAGCAGTTTGGGTATTGGGAAGCTGATCCTTGAGACAGATGCACTTAACATTCAGCTAGCTATGCAGTCCCAAAGCTTCGACGTCCAACCTGAAGGGGGCCTGATCGAGGAGCTAAAGTCCTTTTCTAGGATAAATTTTAATGAATTCGTTTGTAATTTCTTGGGTAGAACTGGTAACAGGGCTGCCCATGTGTTGGCGAGTCTAGGTTATGGGTGCATCGAAGGTCAGGCGCTAATTACCAGTGCCATCCCTGATGATGTCTTTGTAATCGTTTATGATGATTTATCAGGAGAGTAATGAATCAGCCAAGTTCAAAAAAACAGAGAAACCCATAATAAAAAAAAAATACCTTCAAACATGACACGAGCTTGAGCTGAAGCTCTTTTGTAGTTTAGCAAGTCAATTATTGGATCATCAAAATCATCTGGGTGACTATCAACAGACAACGTGCGAAGACGCCTTGCTTTAGAGAGCACAAGCTTCATAAATGAAATTTCATTTGGAAGCCAAATGATACTACTCATCTCCACAGTTTGAAGATTGGCACACATGCCATCAGTCCACAGAGCATTTAAGAACCTCCAATCTGCCTCGAAACTCTGACCATCACCATCCCGCGACTTCACCAATAAAAGGAAATCAGTTGTAGACAACAAGATGACCTTCGAACAATGTAGATAGAAATATACTAAAGGCCACATCCAGCATTACCTCTATTTCTAGGTTTTGAAGGTTGTGACAACTCCTTAGCAAGGTAAACGGAATGGAAGTGTATACAGCATCTTAACATCATCAGCCTGTGACCAAAAATATATATATAAGAACATTGAAACTGGATAAAAGTCATACAGGGTCTAGAAATACAGATGAGATTTCTGCGTTATTTTGAAACAAGGGACCACAGGCACATGGAAACAGGGCAGGAATGAAACGATTGTTTCCTTTATTATTAATTATTAGTGTAGCTTTTCACGCTATTTCATTGGTGTATGAGACTATGTTTACATTCCTGATCTATGTAATGAGCTTGCGCCAAGCACTAGCGTTTCAGCGTTGATTTATAACAAAGCACATAGTAAGGAGAACAAAGTGAAAATAATGTACCGGCAAGAAGAGAGCGAGCCTTTGAACGCAAGCAAACCGAGCAAGGAGATCTCCAAAACCATGTTCATGCCACAGACAGAATAACACATCAATGTTGGCATATTTGATGCACGGCAGCTCTCCAAATCGCCAGCCATAGTCATAATCTGAACAGATTGATAGGAGACGGAGATTGGGCGCCTCAATCAATGAGTCTGGGTAGTCATCAGGGATGAACACATCAAACATATCCAGGGTATGAAGCAAGGGTGACCGACGAATGATAGTCTCCAATTGCCCACTGGCTGGGAAGTTAACAATGAAGAGGTCTAGCTCCTGGAGCGCTGGGAAGCCGGCGAATCCTACGGGGAGGGGTGGGATGTTGCAGCGTTGCAGCCGCAGGGACACGAGATCCCCGAAGGAGAAGATGGAGGAGTGAAGGTTGAAGCATGATATGAGTCTGCCAAGTATGTGGATGGACTCGACGCGGCAGCGGGAGAGCGCGACGAGCCAGTCGTCGATGCGACCGGCAGACGCGTCATGGACGAAGATGTAGAAGAGGGAGACGCGGGGGCCGATGTAGGGGAGGAGGACGCTGTCGACGACCGAGGGCTGGAAGGCCGCGGGATGCGCCGCGCGCGGAGGTACTCGCCCTCGGCCTCCTTGAACATCCGGGAGGCCGCGAAGGCGTCGCAGAGCGCGGCCGCGATGTCGACGAAGTCGGGGGCGTGGCGGCGCGCCGCGGCGAGCGCGTCGCGGGCGACGCCGAGGTGCGGCGCCGCCGCAGCATTCCTGGCCTCCGCGGTGCGGTCTCCGCGGGCCGCGCGGACGGCGGCGGCGTAGTGGAGCTCGCCCAGGAGGCGGTGCGTGACCGCCAGGTCCTGGTGCGCGAGCATGAGGTCGCGGGCGCGGGCGAGCGCCTCGTTCTTGTGGCCGTCGTGGTCGAGGAGCAGCACCTCCGTGACCGCGGCGCAACGGCCTCCGCGTCCGCTTCGGCGTCGGCCATCGCGGTCGGAAGTCGGCGAGGGGCGCGCGCGGGGGGTGTTCGGGGAAATGCCGCGGCGAGGCGGGGTCCGGGCGGCGGAGCGGGGGGTTTGTTTGGGTTATTTTTTTTAAATTTTGGAAAGCTTGTTTGGGTTTTGGGGAGGAGATACGGTGGAGCCGTGTAGGCGCAGGAAGGGTGGAGGGGATTTTTATAGCCGAGGTTTTTAACTTATAAAAGTTTGTAATTATCTATATGTCATTAAAAAGTTTGAGCGGTCATAAATATTATTGATTGGAACTTTTTTATCCTCGATGCCATTCCTGTCACATTCTGTTAGTTTTAAACAATTTGACCATCCTGACATTTAGGTCCGACTAGTTAAAATGTTCAGAACGCCCCATCTTGTTTCTAGCCGGCAACCCTATCCTCTGTAGGCCCTCATTGGGAGCGGCAACTGAAGAGCACGACGGCTCCTCTGCAGCGGGCGGCGGGGAGCCGAGTCGCACTGGGCGGTGCGGGCGCGTAGCTTCAAGGTCGTCTTCTTCCATGGCTTCACCGGACAACAGTTCCTGCATCGACACCGGCTTCTATGACCGCACCGTACCTCGCCGCGGGGAGGCGTCCGCACCTGCGTCGTCCTCGGCTCCGACGCCGTGCTCTGCTTAGGCTCCTGTTTCATAGAATGCCTTTATCGTGGTGCCACAGGACCTCCGTGGCCACGCCGGTGCCTTTGCCGAGAGGATCAGCCCCGGCGTCTACGTCCGCGACGACAGCACCTGGCGCGTGCGCAGATGCGGCTTCATGGTGCAGTCGCAGTAGTTCTGCGGGCGCTCTGGTGGGATGTTGTAGGGTCGAGATGGCGACTAGGGGGGTGAATAGTCGTTTCTAAAACTTAATCCCGTCGGCTAACCGAAACAAGTGCGAAATTAAAACTATCGGTCTAGCCAAGACTACACCCATCTATCTATGTTCTCTAGCACCTTGCAAAAAATTCTAATTAAGCAACAAAGGTGCCGGGCTAGCTAGAGCTCACGTAATCAATGTTTTCTGATCGTCCGATTAATCGCGATTAATCGTCCTTATCGGTACTTAGCACTTGATTAGGCCCTCCGATTCGATCAGAGCGATCAGAAACCTGATCGTCCGATTAATCGTCGATTAATCGCGATTAATCGTCCGATTAGGCCTCTTTGCGGATCAGCTCTAAATAGTCAGATGGGCTACTTCAGTTTAGTGGGCTATATTTATTTGGGTCAGGCCCATTAGGGTTTCTCTTATATACCTCACCCCCACTCTTTCTCTCCTCAGTCCTCAGTCCTCACTCCCGTGTGTGTGCAGCTCAGCAGCTGAGCTCCATCTCTTCCCTGCTGCCTGCGTGCATCTTACTCCCTCCTCCCTCCCTTCCAGTTCCAATCCAAGCAGCCCATCCGTGGATCTTTCCTGCTGCTTGCTGCTTCCTCCCTTCTGCTGCAGGGTCGCCCTTCTCTTCCCCACCTGTAGGCTGCAGGTCCAGGGAGCACGAAGATGAGCTCCTCCTCTGAAGGTGAGTCATTAAATAGACTTTGTTCTGTCATTACTGTCATCTCCTTTCCTCTGCACTATGCTCAAATCTTGATGCTTTGTTTCTTTGGCTCTTTGCTGAACTTGCATAGATGAAAATCGAAGGCGGCAGCTTGCAGTGGAAGTCATTATGCCTGGGCCTAATCCTGAAGGTGCTGGTGCAAGCTCATCAGTTGCATCAGGTGGTGCTGGTTCAGCATCCTCAGCTGCTCCAGATTTTTCAGCCCTTGTAGAAAAGGCTATAGCAGCACTGCCTCCAGAACTTGCTCAGCAGGCTAAAGATCCCAAGAGGAAGGCTCGATCTCAAGACCCAGGATGGAAGTATGGGTGGTGGCCAGATCCTACGAAGAAGGAATTTATTCAGTGCATTTTCTGTAAGAAGGTAGTGCCTGCAGGAATCGGTCGGTTCAAGATGCACCTTGCTGGGGGTTATGGGGATGCAGTGAAGTGCCCAAAACCACCTCCAATAGTCCAGCGAGAGATGACTGTTTACTTGAAGAAGAATACAAGGACTACAATTGTGGCACTTCCTGGAGATGGTGAACAAGAACAAGAAGCAAATGAAGAGGATGAAGTTACTGAAGTTGAACCAACGAAAGTATCAAGTTCTGGGACAAGACTCAAGCGAGCACAATCAGAAGCAAAGAAGAAAATAGCTCAAGCTACCATTACTTCCTTTGTGGTTGCGGGTCATACTAAAGCAGCAACTCAAAAGAACACCAACACCAAGTCAGTTAGTGCCATGCTTCGTAGGACACCAGAAGAAGTAGTTGCAGAAAGGCATAAATGCAAGACTTCTCAGCCCACTATAGAGCAGTGCACAAAGAAAGATAAAGAGGCTAAACAAATTGTTGATGATCATGTTGCTGATTTCTTCTATGAAAATGGTATACCATTCAATGTCATTAATTCGAGAAGTTGGGAGATAATGCTTGAGTCCATTGGGCAGTATGGACCTGGGTACCGCTCACCAACCATGCATGACATTAGGGAACCATTGCTTGAAAGGGCTGTCAACAGGACAGCAGAACTAAGAAAGAAGCATGAGGAGAGTTGGAAAGAATATGGCTGCACTCTCATGTCCGATGGTTGGATGGATACAAGCCACCGCCATATAATTAATTTTCTTGCCAACAGTCCAGCAGGGACCTTCTTCCTAGGTTCAGTGGATGCTTCAAGTGAGATAGCAAATGCACAAATGCTAGCTGATTTGTTGGAGCAGCAAGTTGACAAGATTGGGAAGGAATATGTGGTGCAGGTTGTCACAGACAATGGGGCCAACTTTAAGACAGCGGGAAGGATTCTAATGGAGAGGATCCCACATTTGTTTTGGACACCTTGTGCTGCCCATTGTCTGAATTTGTTGCTGCAAGACATTGGTGAGATAAAGGAATTCAACACTGCCATCAATTGGGGCAAGAAAGTGTGCAGATTTCTATACAAGCATGGGATGATACTTGATCTAATGAGACAGAAGATAGGTGGAGATCTTGTGAGACCAGCTATGACTCGATTTGCTACTTCTTACCTAACATTGGCAAGTATGTACAAGCACAAGAATGGCTTGAGAGCTTTAGTTGTTAGTGAAGAATGGCAGGCTAACAGTCTGTCTAACACTAGTGAAGGCAAACAAGTTGAGGATATTGTCCTTTCCATGTCTTTTTGGAATAGAGTGGAGTGTTGCTTGAGAGCTTCACAACCCCTTCTCGTCGCTCTAAGGATTGTAGATGGGGATGAGACACCAGCAGCTCCTGAGATCATGGCAGCCATGGATCATGCAAAGACCACCATCAAAGATTCTTTAAAAGCTAAAACCGACTTGCTTAAAGAAGTAATGAAGCGCTATGATAATAGGTGGGAAAACCAAATGCAGCAGAAGTTGTATGGGGCAGCCCTATTCTTGAATCCAGGCAAGTTCTTTGCCTTAAGGGAGAAAGACAAGAGAAAAGCTGCAAGGCTAAGGATCATGTTCAATGAAATTTTATACAAAATGGTGGCGGATGACAGTGAACAATCCAAGATTTCTTGTCAAGCTGATGATTATGAACAGTCTGAAGGTGAAGGCTTCTCAATGCCATTAGCAATAAGGGACAGAGACAAAAAGAACCCTAGTAAGTTTTGGATATTTTAAAACCTTCAATCCTTGTCAATATTTGTTTTGTTATGACCTGATTATTAGGTAATTGTGTTTCAGTTCGCTGGTGGAATTCCTATGGTGGCTACTCATTTGAGCTCCAAAGTCTAGCAAAGAAAATTATTAGTCTTTGCTGCTCTGCATCAAGTTGTGAGCGTAATTGGAGTGTTTTTCCCCATGTAAGTACCACTGCTAGTTCGAAGTAAAATCAATTATGTATTTGCGACATTGCTTGCAAACCAATGTGTTGTTCATTATTTTTTATGCAGTTCCACACCAAAAAGAGGAACATATTAGAGCACAAGAGGTTAAATAAATTGGTCTATGTCAGTTACAACAAAAAGATGTCAAACAGGTTTAAAAAATCAGAGAGCTTGGTTGCAAAGGACAAAAGAGCAACCCTCTCACGCTAGATGAATTTCAGTGGGATAATGAATGGGTGGATGAGAATTGTGAGGAATCAACTTGGGCTGCTGTTGATGAAGCTATTGGTGCATATGAGAATCTATAGGGCCGCAACTTGTCTAGGGCTGCTGCTCGTGCAACAGCCTCTGTCAGCCAGATGTATACCAGGAAGCGTCCAAGGACGGCTGTTGCTGCAGCTGCAGCTGCTGCTCTAGATAGCATTGATGATGAAGATGATGACCATGAAGCCCAAGTTCAGCTAGATGCATCTAATGCTGAAGTAGGAATGGAGGTGGATGGAGACTCGGGTGGAGATGGAGGAGGAGGCTTCAATTTGGATGATGATTTGCTTATTTAGATTTAGATGGCTGTTGAATGCTGATTGAATGGCAGCTAGTGTTATCTTAAAAACTCTGAATGTTGTTTGCAGTGTTTAATTATTTAGTTTGTAGTATGTACTCAGTACTCGTACTATATTAAGTAAGCTGTGGACTATGCTAGTTTTCTTAATTTCTACTTTTCTGGATCTAGATTGAGTATGTGCTGCTGTAATGCTGTCAGTCTGTCACACTATTCTTTTGCATCTACTTACTCAAGTTATCTATTATTCCTGCAGAAAATCAGCAAACATATGGAGGCTGGGACAAGAATATGGAGTCAGATCTCATAGGTAAGTAACCAACTAACTAGAAATATGCTCGATGTCTACTATATAAATATATAGTATATGGTATATTATATATATACCATACATATATGATATATACTTATATAGTCCTGCTATATGCTGGACGATTATATGGACGATTAGACCGATCAGAGGTCGATTAATCGTCCTGATCGTCGATTAATCGTCCTGATCATCCTAATCGGTACCAGACCGATTAGGAATGATAAGCCGATCAGAAAACATTGCACGTAATCAATTCTAGAAGCAAGGTCACACAAACATATGCCACTAGTACTTTAAGCAACGGGAAGCTCCTACACATGCTAGTAAGCAAAAGCACAAAGCCAACTAAACTCACTAGCAATGCTCAATAACAAGGCAATTAATGCCAAATTAGAAAGCACAAATACTTAGCTACACAAACTAAATAATGTGACTAACAAGGTTACATAAACCAAATTAGTCACGCAAGGGAGCTACTTCTATGCTACACAAGCAAAAAGATAACTAGTGAGATATACAAGCATACTAATTACAAAGAGCAACTACACAAAGCATAATGTATATGAAAGTAATTACAAGCTTGTGTAACGAGGATGCAAAACAACAGAAAGAATAAAGTTGACACAGTGATTTTTCTTCTAAGGTTCACGTGCTTATCAATACGCTAGTCCCCGTTGTGTCGATCGCTCACTTGGTGGTTCGACGGCTAATTGGCATCACCCGCCAAACCCGCACGTCGGGCACCACAAGAACCTACCATAAAAATAAGGGTAGCTCAATGACACGCTTTACTAGAGTTGCTCTTCGCGGCTCCCATGGGGTGAGCACAATGCCCCTCACAAATATCTTCTCTGGAGCACCGCATAAGCTTCTTACGGGCTTCAACGAAGACCACCACTAAGCCATCTAGGAGGTGGCAACTTCTAAGAGTAACAAGCACCACCGGCTTAAAACTCGATCATCTAGTGCCACTCGATGCAACCTCACAATACAATCACAGTAGAATCGCTCTCTCAAATAATCGGATGATCACTATCAAGCATATGTGAGATGTAGGGCTCCAAAGCACTCACAAGCATGGACACAAAGTACTCCAAGATGCTCAGCTCAAGCCATGGCCAAGACCCCCTTCTATTTATAGCCCTACGAGCTAAAATATCCGTTACCCCTTCACTGGGCGTTTTCTAGGTTGACCGGACGCGCCTGGTCATATTGACCGGACGTAGGACCTCAGCGTCCGATCAATGGATGCTCGCCACGTGTCGCCTCCGTTCAACCTCAGTCGCTTGATCTCAATGGTCAAGTGATGACCGGATGCAGCTGCTCAAAGTGATCGGACGAAGGACCTCAACGTCCGGTCACTTCCAGTAAGCTTCCAAAGGTGAAAATTCGTGACCGGACGTGTCCGGTTGGTCACGATCGAACGCAGCATCAGCGTCCGGTCATTTCTCCTCTTCTCTGTGCTGCCACGTTAGCGAGACCAGACGCAGCTACCCAGCGTCCGGTCACGAAGTGACCCAGCATCCGGTCGAAGACCGACGCCAACGCCTTCACTGCTGCCACTAACCGGACACAGGACCCCAGCATCCGGTCACTGCGTGACCAACGTCCGGTGCACACCGTGAAACCCTGTCTTTTCTATACAAGGCACCGGTGGAGTTTTGAACCTTTCTCGCTTCCGTTCCATCACCGAGTTGATCCACATCAACTTCAACTTCATCTCTTTTGTAAATGTGTCAACACCACCAAGTGTACACCACCATGTGTATGTGTGTTAGCATTTTCACAATCATTTTTCAAAGTATTAACCACTCAACTTGCCACGCCACTCAATCCTAGTGACGATACAAAGTTAGATCACTCGAGTGGCACTAGATGACCGATATGCAAATAAGTTTGCCCTTCTTGATAGTATGGCCATCTATCCTAAACCCGGTCATCAACTTCTCTACACACATATGACCGGTGAAATGAAATACCCTAGGTTATACCTTTGCCTTGCGCATTCCATTCCATCTCCTCCAATGTCGATGCAACATATGCACCAACATGATTAACCATGATATGATCCACTTCATATCATTACGTGATCATATTGGTTCATCGATCTTGACTTCACTTGCTTTTCACCGTTGCCTTCGTCCATCGGTGCCAAGTCTTGCTCAAGCTTCACCGCCACACGGTCCATCGCTCCAAAGGCTCCAACTTGCCCTTCACGCTTGCAACCGGTCCATTAAGCCAAGTCATGTCTTGATCTTCTCTACATTGATCACATGAATCAATATCATGTCTCATTTTGTAATGAGCTCCTTTATTATCACATGTGTGAGCTTTGCAACATCTCTAAGCCATTTTTACCTTTATGGCATATATTGCTTACACACATGTACCTATGGATTAATCACCTATGTATCTAACATAAACACAATTAGTCCACCTAGATTGTTACTCAATTACCAAAACCACACAAGGACCTTCATATGTGCGACGCCTCGGTGATGATTTGCCGTGGACACCCTTCCATACCCCCATCGCCAGCCTCCGTCGCCGGCATCATCATCGAGTAGGCGCCTGTCCAAGGCTTGGATCGCGTTCGTCGGGGTGGTGATGCACTGGTGCTGGAGTCGCTGATGGGGCGGCGCACCGTCTTCAATGATGCAGAGAGCGGGAGCCCCATGGCCGCTTCTGCACACTGCGCAGCCTCGACTGCTCCACTGCCACGGCGCACACATGCCGCTGATGGTGCTGCTTTCGGACAGCAACTTCGATCTCGGCGCCATATGGATGTTGATTTCATGTACTCGACACTCGCAGCGGGCACCTCCTTTGTAGCAGGCGGTGCGGTGCTGGCTGCCCTCTAGATTTGGCCTGTGCAGCACTAGCTGCCCTCTAGATCTGGCTTTGGTCGCTGCAGACTCGACTCCTTTTCGTCACATAACGCGACGCGTTCGATGATCCATGGACACTTCGGACTTTATGGACGAAGTAGCTGTTGCATTTTTTTTTAATTTAAGGAGTTGTTGCATTGATGATGAAGAAGTTGACGAACGCGTCGTCTCTACAGCTAGGCGGCCGGCTTGCACAGGTGCACGCACGCCTTCCTGGTGACTGAAGAAGCTTACTGCTGCTACTTGCATATACGTGTACATACTTCTATTAGCTTGTCGCATACCTATAATATATACGTACATGATACACACATGCAACTTGCTAGCCTGTTTCTTCTGGCACACCTCGCGTACGTAGGCGATTAGTTCATGCATCGTGCCTCTTTTCTTTATAGGGCAAATACGTGAATGCTTATAGCTAGCTTCTTGCATTGTTAGTATGTGCAGCCCCCGCAGATAAATATAGACGACGCCATGTATAGTGGTCGCATGTCTGGTGGGCTCTTTTTCTTAAATGAGTTTGTATATATGCTTTGCACATGCAATGCAGGTTCCTGCTAACACTATATAAGTAAACACTAAAAAAGATTATTGTGATGCATTTTGTCCCTTAGCTACAATTTTTTGTTGTGATGTCTTATGCTAAAGTTTTATGCAGATTTCATTTTTTATTAGGTAGTACAAGTACTCGCTTTCGGGGATGACGGGCACGACGCTCCCTGTCCAACCGAACGCTCTCCTGCTCCATCCTCAATTTGGCTCCAAAATACTCATCCAGCGAGTAGCACAAGAGGAAAATGAAATTTCAGCTCGCTTATGTAGTCTGAGGGTATTTAAGTCTTTTCGTAGCTCAGTTTAACACCGCTAGTATCCAATGTGGACGGAATGACGTGGAGGGCAAAAAAGTTTCGACCAATGGCACTTGTGACCGCTCAAACTTTTTAATGGCTTGTGGATAATTACAAACTTTTATAACGACACACAGATAAAAGCCTCTTTATAGTGACGCCTTGGAAGGGTGGTGGGGCCCGGCAGGTGGTGGCCGCCGCGGTGAGGTGTGGCCGGTTTGCTGCAGCGCCGTGCAGTTGCACTCACAAGATTTTTGGGGCAGGTCGATGGAGATGTTGATGCAGGAGAATGTTTGGTTTGTTGTGATTCTATTGGACCCACCAGTCAGTTAGATTACTTAATGGTGTTTGAATCCATGGACTAAAGTTAACACATCAAGGGTTCGGATATACTAATTAAAAGAATTAAACATTAGCTAATTATAGAAATCGTGATTAATTCACAAGACAAATCTATTAAGCATAATTAATTCATCATTAGTACATGTTTATCATAGCACCACATTGTCAAATCATGGACTAATTAGGTTTAATAGATTCGTCTCACAAATTAGTCTCAACTGGTGCAATTAGTTTTGCAATTAGTCTATGTTTAATACTACAAATTAAAAATTAATGTCAAACATCCGATGTGACATGGACTAAAGTTTAGGAGTCTAGGCGGCCATAGTAGAAGAGTTTTTTTTTCAACCGGGAAGAAGAGGTTTTATTATTTGTAGTAGATACTTGTACAACAATGGTGCATGGAAGTATTCTAGATCTGTACTAGAAGATGTGATTATATGATCAAATTCTGAAGTTAAAAATCTATGTGGGGTCCACCTTTTAATGTGCAGTTGTCACGAATCAGCCCAGACTGACGGCCCCTTTCGTCCTGTAGAGTATGTATCGTATAGAGAGTGTAGACCAGCACATGGCCTAGGACTCCGCCTCTCCGTGAGGTATGTATGCGTGTACAGAGAGTGTAAACGAGCCGTTATTGGTTTTTCGATAGAGTGTATGGTCAATAATGATTTATAGACGGTTGTTTATGACTTCTTTGGATCCGCCCGTTTCGCTGAATTTTGGGTCACGCTGATACTGATTTCTTTTGAAAAAAAATATTATTTCTTGACTAAAAAATACTACTGAAATATTGTTGAAGAGAGGAGCAGCTTGCGTCGTAGGTCGCACAACATCGATGTAGACACGCACATGGCCTAGAAATATCTCGGCTACATATTTTCTGCCTAATGCATGCAGTTCTTGACAGTATAGTTCTTGAATAAGTGTCGCTATGATATTCGTGCTTGTCAATTTTTTTAAGTTTAACTAGATTTATAAAAAATATTATCAACATTTGTATCTTCAAATAAATTTATTATATAAAAATATATTTAATGATCTATCTAGTGATACTAATTATGTACTATAAATATTAATTTTTTCTTTTATATATTTGATCAAAGTTAAAAATATTTGACTTCTCATGAAACAAGAATGACACTTATTTTGGGAAGAAAGTAGTACAATGTAAGAAAACTGAGCTAAGCTCTAAGCATCTCCAAAAGTATCCTAAATTTTCCTCCCAAAAAATTCATGTTTTCTGACTCCTAAAAATGTATATTGGGAGAAAAAAAGAAGACCATCTCCAACAATTTTCAATAATTCACTCCTAAAATATAGAAGACAATTTTACATCAAGAATCTTATACTATTTCTAAATTATTTTAATCAATTTTATATATTCTTTCTCGCTTGTACATTTGCATGTGGAACCCTTTCACACTCTTTATTCTTTTTCGCCCTTCCACCTTTAATTGGCCGAAGAACACAGGCGTATCCGTGTGACCCCTACTCCGCGTAAAGTTATGCGTGACGGGGGAGGATTTCCCAAGTGCGTAAATTTTAGGAGGAAGGATTAGGAGTTGTTGGAGAGGAATTTTTTCTCGTCTTGCCAAAAACCAAATATTAGAAAGGGAAATAGGGTACTCTTGGAGATTCTCTAAGCCTTGGATTATTATAAGAACGGGATACATATATAGAAATGCAGCATAAAAAAAACATTATACACCGTAATAACACAACTCTGCTTTTTAGAAGAAAAAAAGAGCTTTTTTGTATGGTGCTGTAAGGCCATAGAAGGAAGGAAATTTCGTTTTGAGGCCAGGTAAGTTTTAAAAAATGAGCTACGAAAGGAAGAGGTATTTTTTCAAGACCATTATGGTAAAAAGCTAGAAAAAAAAAACTCTAGAGGGTGAGACGACTGCCTGTACAGAACAGTACAACAGAATTTTAGAGAACTGAACAAGTTTGGATTGGCAGTTTGGGCACAACTACTAACCTATAATATGTTTCTATCTGCTAAAAACCTAATACATTTCTATATGAAAATATCATTTTCCCAAAAAAACAAAAAATAGCATCCAAGAAAAGAAAAAGGAAAGAACTCACTAAGCCAATCAGCCCATAACTATAAGATTTTGGTAGATGTCGGCCCAAAACCTCGTTTCGCCTCTACTTGCATTGAGATAGCAAGTGGGCCAAATGCAGCCCAATCACGAGAGGCCGCGCGCACGCGCAGCGCGTCCGGTCGTCTCGCCGTCTTCTGCCGCACACCAGCCACCCCCTTTCGTCTCGCCGGAGCCGCGGCGCCGCACCACCTCACCTCACCGGCCCCGGGCCCAAGTCCAACCCCCGCCAAAAATCCATTCGAAACCTCCCGATTCCCTCCACAAATATTACAAAACCATAGCTCTCCCGCCAATCTCCAGACCATTTCGATCCCATTTCTCTCTCCCAAATCCGCGACCCCGCCGCCCGCCGGGATGGACTTCTCGGCTCCCTCATTCTCGCTGGGTTTCGACTGGGACGACGACGATGACCCCCCTGCCGGGAGCGACCGGCGCGAGCAGCCGCGAGGGTACGAGGCCCCCGACCCGCCGTCGTTCTCTCTGGGGATCGACGACGACGTCGTGGAGGAGCCCCGCATTCGGGCGGGTGACCGCCAGAAGGGGCACGCGCGGGGGTCCACGGCGCCCGACCCGCCGTCGTTCTCGCTGGGCTTCGACGACGACGTCGTGGAGGAGCCCCGCATTCAGGCGGGTGGCCGCCGGAAGGAGCACGCTCGGGGGTACACGGCGCCCGATCCGCCGTCGTTCTCCCTGGGCTTCGACGACGAAGACGGCGATGGTGACATACTCGCTGCCGACCAGCGCTGCGAGCAGGCGCGGCCCCCGGTGGCGCCCGGAGCTCCCTCTTCGACCGGCGCTGCAGATGATGATGATAAGGAGGATGGCTTCGTCCTCGCCGGTGGCAGGCGGCCGGTCCGAGTGGAGCGTCACAGGCAAGACCCAGACCCCCTGCCGCCGCCGCGGTCGGAGACCAATCGGTTCGCGGCGCCCGATCCTCCGTCGTTCTCACTGGGCTTCGAAGTCGACGACGAAGACGGCTACTGTGACATCCTCGCTGCCGACCAGCGCCGCGAGCAGGCGCGGCCGCAGGTGGCGCCCGGAGCTCCCTCTTCGACCGGCACTGAAGATGACTTCGTCCTCGCCGGTTGCAAGCGGCCGGTCCGAGTGGAGCGCGACACGCTAGAAACGGATTCCCTGCCACCGCCGGCGGAGACCAATCGGTTCAAGCGGCTGCGAAAGGGCCCTGCGCCAGCTCATCCGGCGCCAATTCCCCAGGTGCTTCACTGTGAGGCGCCGTCTTCCTCCCTTATAATCAGCGATGACGACGACAACTCCCTAGCTGGCGGCCAGCACCACGAGCAACCGAAGACACAGGCTGCACCTCGGGTCCCCTCGTCGCTCAGTATCGAAGATGAGGACGGCGACTTCTTCCTCGCTGGTGACCGACAACCAGAGCCAACACTGCCTGAAGTGACTCAACTCAAGCGGCTGCGGAAGGGCCCTGCGCCACCACATCTGGCGCCATCACCGCCTCCTCTGAAGGTGCCAGGACAACCCACGGTGGAAGCCTCTCCAGTAATGAGTGAAAATGCAGCAAGAGCCACGGTTGGGAGTTGGGAAGACGAGATCGAGGATTGGACAACAGACGAGGACCAACCGGTTCGAGGTGAGTGCCTGAGCGGTATGCTAATTTCAACTTCTAATATTTTGCATTCATTTCTCTTGTGCTTATAATACTGCATTCAGTCATGCGGTTTGCCTAGGAGAAAATTGAGATTTTGCCATTATCAAACGTGGGCTTTGCTCGTTTGCCATCCCGCAAAAGGGATTCACTACTTTACCATTATCAAACTTGGCACACCCGCTAGAATGCCGCGGGACTGAATTATTCTAAATTTTAATTATTCTTTGTATTCTCTCCATACTTTCATTCCCGTTTTACCAACACATCAGGACTAGCTTCAACAATTGACTTGAAAAATACTGGAAAACTTCTTGTCTATAAGCTCTAGCTGCAGCATACATCTTAGAGAACACATCACCACCAAACTTTTTATTGAAGTTATTCATTAGATGTCTAAAGCACTCCCTATGTTCTGCCATTGGAAACACTTTCTTAACTGCATTTTCCAGACCTTTGCATGCATCTGAGGAAACAGCTAAAACAGGAAGATCTCCTATGGCCTTATGCAACTGAGTCATAAACCAAGTCCAGTTATCTGTTGTTTCACCATCTATGAAGCCAAAAGCACCCGGGTACATCCAGTTGTGACCATCTATACCACAAGCTGCAGCTAAATGACCATTCCATCTACCATTGAGTGCAGTAGAGTCTATGATAAGGTATGGCTTGCATCCCTCTAAGAAACTTTTAATGCAAGGTTTTATTGCACCAAAAAAAATCTATGGAAATAGAACTTGCCCTCTACCTCCTTAATGCCAATCTCAATAACACTACCTGGCGACCTCTTGAGGACCTCTGCCCTCCTATTGAGCAGCTGAAAGCTCTCTTCCCATTTGCCATACAATTCTCTTAAAGCAATTTGCCTACCCTTCCAAACAGTTTCAGAAGGAATCTGACACTTCTGCTCATCCTGTAAAGTGGTTTGCAGTTCCTTAGTGCCCATAGTTGTTTTCTTTCTAAGGTGATGTACTGCCTTTGTAACAACCCAGGCACTGATTGGTATGTTAGTCTTCCTCCTAGCACTTGATGTACATGTGTGATCACCAATAACCTTTGTCACCTGCAGACGGGCGGAGCCTAGTGGAGGCGAAACTGGGCTCTTGCGCCCCCCTCCCCTGCTCTGCGCGCATAGCTTCGCTAACCTCAAGAACTGCATCTCATGGTGGCTGTTGTTGAGAGCGTCGGAGAAGATAAACAGCGCTGTTTCAGTTGAAGCGAAGCTGATGAAGGGGTATGCCTTGGTGGGCTTTGTCTTAGGTGACCCAATATGCTGTCTTAGGTGGCCCAACTAAAGAAAACATGCTATCCAGTAGCATTCATATGTAGCTGGAGGTGAAGATAGCATTTGTATGTGACCCAACTAAAAAACAAGCTATCCAGTAACATTCGTATGTAGCTGCAGCCCAGCATAGCAACTTGAATTGCCCCACCTCGATTTACTAGCATGCTCCGCCACTGCCTGCAGAAAAAAAAATTAGTGAATGCGAACAATATTGAAGGACAAAATACATTGGTAGGCTCAAGTTATTGAAGGAAAAAATTAACGGAGCACAAAATCCAAGTTAGTACCATTAGTCAATTACGGTGCTCCCATCAGGCTGCCTATGCCTAACAAGATGCCAAGGACAATCTTCTGCTTTGCAATCAGCAATGTATCTAGATGGGTCTGTTTTGACAATGTGTAGTTCAAACTCTTCATTTATAGCAGATTGTCTCACAGCCAATCTAAACTCCATGTTAGGGTACATTGTGCCAAGATCCATACTAGGGCGATTTGGGTCATGAACCACAGTCTTCTCCCCTGGTAAATAGTCATCAACAACAATGGCTGCCCCAGTTGTATCAACTTCCCAAGTATCACCATTCTGTTCAGCGCAACCTTTCTTGGCTGCCTCCCTTGCCTTATCAGCCTCCTCATCCTCAGCCCTAAACCTCAACAATTCATACATCACCTCATCATCAACAATCTCTATTCTAACCTTTTCATCTTGACTTTCTTCAATGCGCAGCGTATCCCAATCAACAAGAGGTGCCTACAGCTGCTGTGCAGGAGGTTCTACCACTGCTAAGCTAAGCTGAGGCTCTCCATCGAGCCTAGTAGAGAAAAAAATGTGGCACAGTTAGATTAGCACCACATCTACACTAATCGTGCCTAATCTCTTTCAAGTCAATTGTTGAAGCTAGTCCTAATGTGTTGGTAAAACGGGAATGAAAGTATGGAGAGAATAAAAGAATAATTAAAATTTGGAATAATTCAGTCCCAGGGCATTTTAGCGGGTGCGCCAAGTTTGATAATGGCAAAGTAGCGAATCTCTTTTGCGGGATGGCAAATGAGTGAAGCCCACGTTTGATAATGGCAAAATCCCAATTTTCTCTTGCCTATGTATTTCTATTATTTTGTCTTCTGCAAAAATTACCATGACTGGTCGATTGTGGACTTAGTCTGTAGCTGGTTGTTTTGTTACAATCTTTAAGGACATTTTGATTTTTGTGTGCATCATTGGGTTTTCATCTTTACTTGCAGATGTGCCACCATCTGTTGGTAGTTGCAGCACTTCCAGCAACTCAAAATTCTCTCTGCTTAACCGTGGTGTCTTTATGACTCAGTCAGCAACCAAAGCAAATAGATCAAAATTTACACAAACACCAAATACTTCTGCTTCAATATCTTTGGAAGAAAGCTGCACAAAGAAACTACTTCCTAAGATAACAGTAAGCCCGATGAGGAAAATCTATTTGCTTGATTCTGACACTGATGCAGATGATGACCACAATCAAAATAAAGCAAAGACCCTGCAGCAAAACAGGAAGCCCCAAGGGAGCAGTACTGTGCTGAAGAGTGGAGCTATGATGAATGACAATTGGGCAACACCTGCCTTGGATGAGTTCTGTAATGAATACTTCAAATCCCCAAAAGATGCAGGATTTTCTCAGCAGAAAGAAGGCAACACTCATTACAAGGTTTCTCAACCTAAGAACTCTGGGCATTTCCAGCATCAAACGTCTTCAAGTGGAGCTGAACTAGATGATGGTCCTCCTGCTATGCATTATCTGTTCCACCCTGACCCAAGGGTGGGTAATTTGTTCCGGAACACGCTGCAATATTTTGTTCCTATTGGGGCAGGAAGTACCAGAGGAAATGAGCAAAACAGAGCAGAAAGTCTCTGCAGGTGCACATCATGGACATTGCTTTTTAATCATTCCAGTAATGCCATTTGCTAATTCGTTTAAACTCTGACATTTTCTTAATGCAGGAGGCAATTCATCTCGAGTGCAGCTGCTAACGATGACTGGGTGACTCCTGGGAGAATGTCAGTTCCAACTGATGCTATTAAAAGAAGGGTGCATGCCAGTGGATCCCATTCTGGCTCTGGCCATTGGTTTACTGATGACAGTGGGAGGAAGGTATGGCTATACTTCCAAGATGCATATTAGCTTGCATTTCAAAGTTTTTCAAGATTATTCGTTTATCCCCTTCTTGAAGAAAACATATTCAATCATAATTTTGCTTCATTGAACTTTTGCTACAGGTTTATGTCTCAAAAAATGGGCAAGAGTTGACTGGCCGCGATGCCTATCGACAATATAAAAAGGTATTGTGATGCTTATCGTTTCCTGTGATTTGTGCTTTTATTCATGTTGACAAACTGGTACTAGGTAATGGACTTACTGAAAATTAAATATCCCGTGCTTACAATTATGTATATGTTACCTGCAATGATATGTTCGATTAGGGATTTGAATTATTAAGAATGCACTTGGCATGATTGTATCCATCATTTGTAGCTGGCATTGCTATTTCGCCATGACCATTACCTCAACCAAACTTTCTTAGGATCTTTTAAAAATCGATGACAGAACTGATGGTCTTTGAGAGTATAAAAATTGATGACAGGATGGTCTTTGAAGAACTGATGTTTCTTTCACTGCTTACTGGTAACACCGTCTCAATGTGCCTTACAGGAAAGTGGCAGGGGATTCGGCAGGTACAAGAAGAAAGGTTCATCTGGAACCAAACGAGGTGCTGCTAAAGTGAAAGCCAAAACTGCGGCCAAACGAGGCACGAGTAGGGCAAAAAAGAAGCGGTGACTGCGCCTGCCCAGCTTCACATAGGGCAGGATTCTGTAGCTAGTTTTTCACCTCGCGTGCTTCACTTGACAGCCGATTTGTTGATAGAACCATATGAATACATAATAAGCCTCAATTGCTCTCGGTTTTCCTTTTATATTTTTATATCAGGAGGCACACGCATACATCAGTAGTACATGGTTCTATCGTGTGTTTGTAAATACTTTTTTTGCTCATACTGTATTCTGTTTTTTTGGTGCCAAGGATCCATATGCAAAAGGCTGGTATACTCCACTGGATGTACTATAAACCATTATTGCACGCTCGTGGCATTCATCGGCTAATAATTCTGTGGTACGTCTGTAATGAAACGTTTGGCCGTCGACAGTGAATCGGCACACCATATCAGTGCCAGTTCGTCTCATGTTGTATTTGGACTTTGGTAGCTTTTCCATGGTGTACATTTTGGTCCTCAAGTACAATAGCTGCTATTTTTTATCCTAAATTTGTTTCGGCAGCATCTTATTGATCCTTTGAGTTTGAGGCCTCTGAATGTTTCTGCCTGTGAAGAGCTAGTTTGCTCAGCTCAAATGAGCTGCCTTGCAGGACTTGCGGGGATTGCAGTCGCAAGGGATTTCAAATTCTGAACTGGCTGTTGTGCTGTTTGTGGTCAGGCTCAACCTGAAACCGAGCATGCTGCGTATTGTGTGTAATGCTCCAGACATTGTGAAGTGTTAGCGTGGGAGGTGTGCTATGTAGATATTTTGTGTCCTGTCGGCTCACGGAAGGCCGATTTCTCCACGGTCCGGCAGAACAATCGGCCGGGGTCCTGTCGGCTCTCCAATTGCCGATAGGGGGGGTTCTATATTCACAACTCTCACGATTCAGATGCTATATTTGTAATTATTATTTTAACCCTCCAGTTGCCGATAGGGGATACTATATTTACAATTCTCACAATTCAGATGCTATATTTGTAATTATTATTTTAAAATAATTCTATTACAGAGGCTTTGTGCGCGCGATGGATACCCGTGGCGGCGAGATGAGTTCGGAGCTGGGGAGCTCTCAGCTCGGCAGCTCTGCAACGGACAACGGAGGGGACTGAGGGGAACAGAGCCTGACCTGCGGGCCCAATGTGGCAGAGACACAAGGGGTGAGGGTAGGGCGGTGGTAGTGGTAGCGTGTTTGCTGACTTTGCTCTGGAGTCTGGACGATGCGTCATGCGTGCGGGCCTGGCTGGCCGTTTGGGCCACACGGCCTAAGCCTCGGAGGGAAAGAATCTCGGGCCGGAAACACGATTTGAGCAAACAGTTTTTTTTAAAGAAAAAAAGGATTTGATTCTAAAAAAAAGGCATTTTCTAATTCCAGAAATTTCAGATTGAAAGCAAACTTCAGATGCCCTCGGTTTTTAAATGAAATTAGAAAATATTATGGATTTTCTAATTCCAGAAATTTCAGATGCCCTCGGTTTTAAACTGAAATTATAAAACGCTGCTTCCGCAGCCGGTCACATAGTGAATCGACGAGTAACATTATGATCTGGTGTTGTAGTATGAGAGCGCGCTAAATCGCACCAGGCAGTGGGTGCAAGAACATACACAGCATGGCAAGAAAGTTGAGAGAACGGATTTGCACTGCAGTTGTGTGTATCATGGCTTTTTTCGCTGGCTTGCACCCCCAGAGCACGTCTGAGATTGGTGGTCAGGCAAGACAAGTCAGCTTTCTCAGGATGTACGTTATCGGATAGGCATGCATCCTCGACCTCGGCCTCTGCGGTTGGAGCGAATTTTGACAAGCTGCTGTGGTGTCATTGTGCAGTCCTGTGCAGACGTCAAAGTGGCAACAGGAGTACCCGTGTGCCATGAGCATCCTCTGCGCCAGCAAGCAGAGTTACCCCCAGTCCGAATTCCTTCACCTGCATGAATGAAAGCGACATCTCCGTGCGAGCGCGATGCTGATTCGCGGCGGAGATCCATCCACCGCCCGGGCGCCGCGAGCATCGATCGTGCCCCTCCTCATCACGCTACCACGAGTCCACGACCGCGTCGTCATCCTGACGTGGCCGTGAGACGACGAGACGATCACGCCCGAGGCACCGCCGCACGGATCATGGGGAGGAGGTCAGTGGTCACCACCGTCCCTGTCTCGCCTCTCCGCCTGGCCGCCGAGCCTGCGTCGGTGCCGGGCTGCCGGCCAACGCTTCACAAGTGCCGCCTGCGCCCCCGCACATGGCGCCGGCCGGCCCGTCTCAGCACCACACCACACGAGTTAAAATTGCCAGTTCGCCGCCTCACCTGCTACGGCCCTGTTCGGCTTACCTATATTCAATTTGTTCGGTTTCTTTTTTCAGCTGGAATAATATTTTTTTCTCATAATAATTTAGCCGAAATAATATTTTTCAGTCAATTTTCGTAAAGTTTTAGATTAGCGAACGGATCACTTGAGGAGCCTGAACAAGGGTGGCATCGGCGGCGCCGGAACCCGGAAGGGACCGAACCGGATCCGAAGGCCGCACGTAACGTACGAACGTGACCGATACGATGTGACAATTCGCGCAGCGCTGGCCTCCTCTCTCTCTCTGGCGCCGGCGGAGGAAGTTGTGGTGGTCAGTCAGATGACGAGAGTTGAGATAGGGCTTATCGGAGGCAAAGCCCATTGGGAGACTCCAATTGGCCCTAAACCCACTTCAGCCATTCTTCCCACACCACATGACCACAGTTGCAGAGGGCCCAGCCCAGCGGTGGTGGAACTGGCACGGACACCTGATGCTCACCTCCGGCCACAAGTGTCCTTTTTGGAGGCACTTCACGACACTCCTTCCGTTCCAAAATAGACTTTAACCAGTTTCACATTTCTCGTTTCGAAGAGTCAATTGATTTTAAATTTAACTAGTTTTGTAAAAAACAAAGTTAATATTCATATATTCAAATAGGTTTATACTATAAAAATACTCCCTCCAGAGTCTGCACGTGATTTTAACTGTAGATTTTTTTTGAGACTTGATTAACTGCACCTCTCGCAAGCCAAAACGTGCTTCACGATTGGCTGAGTTTCCTTGTGCATGCATGCATGCGCTTCAGCAAAAGAAAGGCTAGCAAAAGCGAAGCGTTGCATGCAACAAAACCAGTTGTGCACATAGGCTGCCAATACTATCGCTTCGGAGATAGGCTATGGCGCTACGCAAACACCTTGAAATAAGTTGTAGTCTTTCTCAAAAACATGAGAATGCCTAGAAAGCTTCCCGAAGGGAGTATATAGCATGATTATTTTAATAATGTTCATTGAGTATTATAAATACTAGTACTACAGTATGTTTTAATATTTTGGCCAGAGGCCATTCCCAAACATCGACATCTTCTTCTCCCTATGTTTTCTCTCCCTCTCTGTCTCTTTGAAATAGAAAAGAGAGGATAAGGAACTTCATTATGGTACTCCGGAGTTGCTAGGCACCGAGACCCATATCTTCTGATCAAACAAATCTTTCACATCTAAATCATTGTAACTGAATGCAAATTGAGCAATTGTTGTCTTCCTAACTCCTCTACCAACAATAGGCAGTATCGCCACACGTCATCTAAATTATGTTCTTTCATTAGCTTTATGATATTCAACATCTCGTAGCACCTGCCAAATATTTCGTCTTTAAGAAAACATGATGTATAGTATTTCTTAGAGCTCGGTCAAAGGTTAGACCTATAACAGGGTGCACTCTACGTAGGATGAGTTTCTCACTCACAAGCACTGGAAGAGCTCAATGTAGACTAAAAGGGGGTCATGCATGTGCCCCCTCCCTCCAAATTGAAAACTCCCTTAAGCATATATTCTCCTCTTTTTCTACTAACTCAGTACTAAATTAACCATCTCTAGGATTGCCGGATATACTCTGGTAGGTATATCAACATTCTCCTGCAATGTAGCAGTGGATGGTGTGCCGTGTGATGTGTTTTCAGTAGCTGAATGGATTAACGGTTTGCTGGCAATGTCCTTGTTTCTGTTGTGGCTTGGTTTCTGCAATGAATGAAAGTGATCTGAAGTTTTTTACCTGGAATGTGCGCGGGCTGAACAGCGCGGCAAGAAGAGAGGAACTGAAATTACTGATACAGCAGTCCAAGCCAACAATTATCTGTCTCCAGGAAACGAAGTTGCAAGCTGTGGACTGCTTTCTTGCTATGGAATTCTTGGGTCCTAGATACAGTGGCAGTTTTGAGTTTCTGCCTGTGGATGCAACTAGAGGGGGTGTGCTGATAGCTTGGGACAAAGATTTGTTAACACGTTTGGATCATCTAGTAGTGGATCCAGTGGGTGAGTTCTTTTCTATTTGGGACAATTAGTGACTTAGAGATTCAGAGGGAGTAGGAAACAGAGAGAGAAAGGGAAATGTGGGAACGTCTGACCGTCGGAGGGGTTGGAGGAGTTCCCTGTCTTCGGCTAGTTCCCCGGTGATGATCTGCGCTAGGGCAGCGACGGGCGATGAAGTAGCGGTGGAGACCGGCGGTGGTGGTAAAGGCAGTGGCGCTTCCCGCCGCTGGCAGTGCCACCCTCTGGATCGGATTAGGGTTAGGACCGTGGGGCTGTGGCGGCGGTGAACCTCGTACACAGAGCCGTTTGCCCCACCTCCTCTTTATAGGCACTGTGCGACGGGGGCCCACTAGCCACTAGATGGCTGGACGTCCCCGATCAGGACGTGGTCAAGGGGTCCGTCTCGACCGTTGGGTCAAGACGGATGAGATCAATTCTAACATTCTCCCCCTTGATCTCAACTCATACTTTAACTTTAAACTTTGACTTTAATCCCTTTCACTTTTATTTGTTCCATCACGGATTAGTGCATAGAGCATGCTTCATCGTCACGGTCAATCGCCGATAGACTTAACAGCTACAATACACGTCTCTGTTCTGAAACAGATTCTTTAACTTTGGGCCCTTTATTGTCCGGAAATCATAGGCTATACCATAAACCCATGTCGACTGTGTGTTCTCCAAACACACTGGGTGGTAAGCCTTTTGTACGCGGATCCGCAAGCACTTGCTTGTTACTTTTATGTTCAATACTTTTAGTATGATTCCGGACTTTCTCCTTCACAACGTATAACTTTGACGTCAATGTGTTTGGCAGCACACTTGACCGTTGTTATAGGAGCGAACTACTTCAATGGTTATTGCTGTTGAATATCATTATCAATTCCGGGTGTAAGTTCTTTTAACCATTTCGCCTGTCCTTAAGCCTCATAACAAGCTATACCATGGGTATGCATCTTTGATGACATCATAATTGTTTCTTTGGAGCTTTTCCACAATGAAACTCCAACTGCGAGTGTTAGCTACTATGTGGGTTTCACTAAACATCTCGCCAAAATATAACATTTGTACCAACAACTATTTGAGAGTACTTATTCTTTCTCACTCACCATGAGGCCTATAAATCTTTGCACAATTGCAAAACATTCTCAACTCCATTCCAGTGATCTATATCTGGACTGGACTTCTGCCAAAAACATCCCAGATACATAAACTGTGTAAGGGTAAGTTCTTGCTTATAAGCATTCAGTAAGCTTCCAACAGCTGAAGCATATAGGACGTCCATTTGATCGATCTCACATTTATTCTTGGAACATTGAAAGTTCCGAAAACTATTACCCTTGACTATAGGAACAGGCGCAGGTTTATTCACATATATACTTTATTTCTTTAGAATCTTCTCTAAGTATACACTTGAGATAGTTCTAATACCCCTTTTCCTTTTATCTCGGTAAGTTTCAATTCCTGGAACGAATGATGCTTTACCAAGACCATTCTAATTGGAACTTGAGGATAAGAACTGCTTCTTCTCCAACAGTAGATTAACACCACTACTAGTGAGTAAGGTGCTACCCACATGCAGGATTAGGAAAATAAATTTCCCATGTTTAAACTTTGCATAAATACAATTGTCCTCTACATTCTCTTTAAAACCCAAACTTTCTTATTGTCCTGTCGAGCTTCAAGAATCACTATCTTGAAGCTTACTTTAATCCATAAATGTATTTCTTTAGGCAACATCCCTTTACGTTCTTTTCCTTCCACGACAAAATCTTTTGAGTTATGCCATGTAATCTTTTCCATACAAATCCCCATTGAGGAATGTGTCTTTACATCCTTCTGATGTAACTGTAAATCGTAATGTGCCACTAATACCATTATGATTTTAAAAGAATCCTTGCATGCTCATTATAATCTATTCCTTCTCTTTATGAAAATCATTTCACCACAAGTGGCGCTTTATCGCTTTCCATATTCCCTTCAGATATCTTTCTATATTCCCTTTGGAGTCACCTTTGCCTTGTAGACCCATTATAGCCTACTGTTTTGGCTCCATTAGGAATTTCTTCTAAGTCCCAAACATCGTTGGTATTTATCGATTTCATTTCATGTTCCTTTGCTTCTTGCCATTTAGACGAGTGAACGCCTATCATGGCTTCTTCAAATGAGGTGGAATCACTCTCTATTTGAATTTCTTTCTTAACTTTTACTTCTTAGTCACCAGAAATATCTGATTTTCTTATTCTTTGAGACCTTCTAGGGTCTCGTGGCACTTCTTTCATATGGGGCTATTGTTACTCTTCATTGCCAAAAGGCAATTGTTCTATAGCCTCCTGTATCACAAGATCCTTGTTTACTTATTCATCCTCTTTAAGAGCTAACATCTGGTGTTGTATATGTCATACAACATCAGCATGTATAAAGCAATTTGTTGCTCTAATAAACACTGTAGTGGATATGTAATCCCAATTCTATTCAAGCCTTAGGTATCTACATACCATGCTCCCCCAGATTACTCCATCTTCTATAAAGATGGTGTATCTTCACATTTCTTATTTTGGGTTTAATCTGCTAAAAAACTCATACGGCGCATTTAGCACCGTCTTGATAACTCTGATCTCGTCCAGTATGAATACTAGCCGACTATGCTATCTTCCCATCGGAACTATAAAAAGTCTATGAATTTAGCTATTTCTTTACTTTAGGGGTATCATTATTATGACCGTCTTACTCCCTCAACGATCACATTCATCTTTTATAGATCACTTTTACCTTCAATGCATAGTATGCATTGCATTATCTGAAGTATGGGGGAAAGTATCTTTCTTAATTGTCTTTCTTAATTAATCTTACATTTCTCCCCCTCGAAATGTGGTATGAACTATTCTACCACAATTTCGAAACATTCAGAACTCTTGTGAATGAGGAAACTTTGATTACTTACTTCATCCACATGATTACATCATGCAAACAAAATTCGTATGGGAGTACATTTTCCTCATTACACTTCAAAACTCAACATAGTCTATTATTATCAATACTTCTGTAAGTCACACTTGCATATCTTTCTTATCTCTTGGTTAACATATGTACTATGCCAACTTTACCCCGCCATACGGGTATTTTCTCAACCTTTTCCCGCCATGCAGGTACTATCACAAACTTTTTCCCGCCATGCGAGATATTCCTTTGAACGAACATAATTGACAGGATTGGCTCGTGTTCAATCATCAAATTCAGAAATAAATCCAAATATTCTTTTAACACACATGTTTAAGTATATGACTTTTACAACTCTCATAAGTAAAACTGAAAATAAATTCTTCTCCACAGAGAGTACATAAAAGACATTTCTCAATGAAGACTCTCATTGATCTATCTCTTTTCTTGGATCAATATCCTAGATTTCTTTTCTTTTGAAGCCATTCTTTAAAGAGAACACAGTCCCTTAACCAATGGCATTCTTTCATACATAACTTGCCCTTAGGCATTTCATCATCTGAGTCACAAGTACCCAGCTCATTTCTCTTTCTGCCTTCAAGAATGAAAGCATGTAGGTCTTTTGTTTGAAAAATATTCAACAATAATGCTCATTAAACTTTGAAAACTTTATGTTCTATTCTATATCACCGTTGGGCAGAAATAGAATAAAACATCATTTTTCTACATTAATTCTACATCACCGTTGGGCAGAAATGGAATAAAACATAGAACTGCTCCTCAAAATTAAATTCTCCCGTTGGTTCGAATTTAATTAGAAGACAATCAACTTCATTGCAGCGGAAACATAAAAATACATTTATCTAGTTTAAGAGCATTCCTTGAACTTTATCTATTCTCTAAAAATTGGTCACTTTGATGCAAAATTCATCAGAGATTTAAACTTTAAACATAAAACTCATAGAATTATAATATTGTTATCATCAACGTTGGTCAGAAAATAACAATACCATAATTTAACTTTAAACTTAAACTCATAAATAAACTTATAATATTGTTATCATCAACGTTGGTCAGAAAATAACAATATTATAATTTATCTTAACTATCAACCGACTATTCCTCCAATTAAAATTTTCCAGCTGATTCTAATTTTAACTGGAGGATCAACTTTTCATCATTTACTGAATAACTATAACTGCTCTTCAAATTAAATTTTCCCGTTGGTTTGAATTTAATAAGAAGACAACATCTTTAATTTTGCAGCGGAAACTTGACAAAAATTTCTTTATATCATTTTCAGAAGCATTTTACTGTACTTTTCTACTTTCTGGAAAATCTTAACACGTTGGTGCAATTTTACCAGAAATTTACATCTTCAAATTGATCAAAATTCATTCAAATATGCTTCTGAAAATAAATACACTTCAAAACATCATTTACTATTCATTCTGGCCCGGCCTGCAGCAGCAGTAATCCAGCCTGCCTGAAGCCTGCTCGGCCCGAAGGCCTGCCCGCACGTGCGCCTGCCTGAAGCCTGCTCGGCCTGAAGGCCTGCCCGCACGTGCGGCCCAGCAGCAGCAGCAGCGCGTGGCGCTCGCGGCGCCTCTCCCCCGCGCCCAGGCCGCAACCTGGGCCTGGGCCGGGATTCCTCTTGCCCGCCTGGGCTTTATTCGGCCCGAAACAATACTGGCCGTCAATCAGGATCCGACGGCCGAGCTGCATTTTCGGGAGGCTAAAAACCCGACGCCGCGCGCCCCTGGAGAAACCCTAACCTCATTCTCTTCGGCCCTCTCTCTCTCTTCGCCTCACTCCACTCTCTCTTCGCAGCGCAGCGGAGCCAGCCACCGAGTGAGGAGTAGGCGAAGCTTTGGAGCAACGGCGCCGTCGCCGGCCCCCTCGCCGGTGTGCGCGCTCCCCAGCGGGTGAGCGCGCCGTCGTCGAGTGGCCTGGCCGCGGTGCCCCTTTGGTCGGAGCCCGGCGAGGAGAGCCCCCGGCCCGACCCTCTTTTCCCCGCGCGCTGTTCTGCACAACGGCGAGGTAGTCCTTCTGGGTTTCCTTCTTCCCCTTTTCCCCTTCTGTATTTCTTCTTTTCTACTCGGATCTGATCCGATTTGGGGACGGGGATTGGAATTAGGGTTAGGGTTTCGGTTCCTCTTTCTTGATCCTCGGTTAGAGTTAGGGTTCTGATTTGCTTTTCGAAATCGAGACCCCTTCTTTCCCTGGAATTAGGGTTAGGGTTTCGGCAAGTTAGGGTTAGGGCCGATTCGATTCACTGTTCTTCTTCCCCATGAGTTTTCACGGATTTAGGGTTCTTTAGGGTAATCCGAATCGAATTCGAATCCCCTTCTTACTTTTTCTTTCTATCACCCGATTAGGGTTTAGGGTTCGATGAACCCTCTGTAATTCTTTTCTTTCGATCCGAACCGGATCTAACCTATCTATTCTTTTCTAATCGTTTTCTCGCCCCTGACATGATCCACGCCTAGGTAAACCGGCTTTGATACCATTGTTAACACGTTTGGATCATCTAGTAGTGGATCCAGTGGGTGAGTTCTTTTCTATTTGGGACAATTAGTGACTTAGAGATTCAGAGGGAGTAGGAAACAGAGAGAGAAAGGGAAATGTGGGAACGTCTGACCGTCGGAGGGGTTGGAGGAGTTCCCTGTCTTCGGCTAGTTCCCCGGTGATGATCTGCGTTAGGGCAGCGACGGACGATGAAGTAGTGGTGGAGACCGGCGGTGGTGGTAAAGGCAGTGGCGCTTCCCGCCGCTGGCAGTGCCACCCTCTGGATCGGATTAGGGTTAGGACCGTGGGGCTGTGGCGGCGGTGAACCTCGTACACAGAGCCGTTTGCCCCACCTCCTCTTTATAGGCACTGTGCGACGGGGGCCCACTAGCCACTAGATGGCTGGACGTCCCCGATCAGGACGTGGTCAAGGGGTCCGTCTCGACTGTTGGGTCAAGACGGATGAGATCAATTCTAACAAGATTTGGTGGTGGGAGAGGCTATGGACCGAAAATCCTACTGTATGTCCCTAAAAATGACACTAAGGCTGCGCAATATAAGTTTCTGGATCACATCAGTGTATGGGCCGGCTGAAAATAATGCAGAAAAGGATGTGTTTCTGGACGAGCTCATAGCTTCACAACCACCAGCGAACACTCCTTGGATATGCTTGGGTGATTTCAATTTGATTTGTGATGCACGGGACAAAAACAACAACAACATCAACCGAAGACAAATGAGAAAATTCAGACAGGCGTTGGATGCTAGCGAGCTTTTGGAAATCAAGTTGCAAAATGGGAGATACACATGGAGCAATGGACAGCGGAATCCAACCCTTGTACACCTAGATCGAGTATTTTGTAACAAGGAATGGGATGATCTCTTCTCGGGATACATATTGCAAACACTCTCAAGTTCACTGTCCAATCAATGTCCTCTATTCTTATGCAACCAGCAGCAACTGCACAGAATGGCGACCTTCCGTTTTGATATTTTTGGACCCGAGCCCCGGACTTCAATGATGTGGTACAGGCTGCTTGGTTCATTTTTATGTGATTAAGATGTCATGTGCTTTTGTAGAACGTGACATTTTTACGTGATCCATATGTAGAGGTGTAGCAAGTATACATGATAAGATATCACTCTTTCTTGATCCTAGCTTGACTACTTGTTTTTTTATGACACATGTAGACGTGTATATGATGACTAACATGTATACAATCTCCTTTGTTTCCTATATTTTCAGTGAAAATGAACTGATTTTTATGAAATTTCTTACATAATTCCTATGAATTCCTGCGTTTGAAGGGGGACCCTACGTGTCTATAACTTTTGCTTGTGACGTCACATATGTAGTTGAAAGCATGCACTTCATGATGGATCAAACACGCCATGAATTTTCCAATTAACGTTATGTGATACTCCCCCTGTTCCAAATTATAAGTCGTTTTGACTTTTTTTTTACATCCATTTTGCTATGCATCTGCATAAATAATATGTCTTGATACATAGCAAAATTGATGAATCAAAAAAGTCAAAGCGACTTATAATTTGGAATAGAGGGAGTACATTGTATATTTGTGACGCACATGTGAATCAACACACACACAAAAAAAAAACAGGTTACAAGGCTTAATAAGATTGGTGTCTATCAAATCAAGGAGTTTGTTGCCTTGGGAAATAATCCGGTCAGGCCATGATCCACACGTAGGGGGCGGACCTATTTAATGTCTATTGAGGGCAGTGGCCGCCACTCAAAATTTGCTAAGAGTGGTTGTGGATTATTTTTCACCATTGGTCCCTCACACAGAAACGGAAAGTTCACCTGATAATCATCTTAAGTGTGCCAGCGGTCGATTTCTCTTGGGTCCGCCCCTATCCACACGTGTGGCACGCATCAAATCGAAAGGACGGTGCATGGTTTTTTTTTTCTCTAGTTTGTTTCCTTGTTATGTTAAGTATTTATAAGTGTTTCATCTATTCTAAAATCAAGGGCTATGATTCATTTAAGCTATTACTCCCTCTCAAGGGGTAATGGGAGTACCTTATTGCTATGGTACTCCAAAGTAGTTGTGGACCAATGATCTAGATGACAATTATCACATATTGCCTCATATAGGAGATAATAGGAGAAATATATAATAAATAGGAAAAACATCTTCCTATTACAACTAATGTGCATGTACGATTCTATTTGATTTAACACGACATGTGGGTTGAGATATACTCAAGTACGTAACCGGCGAGTATGTTTCTTCTAACGCTAAGCCAAATAAATGAAGCATACATGTTACAAGAAACAAAAAAAAAAAAAAATCGATGCCCTCGGTTTTATAAACAAGATTAAGAAAAAGAGATAAGGAACTGCCCTAGGCTTTCACTAAAGAGTTCAGTTATCACGCACAAGTTGGTCATCCCTTGACCATATGTACTATCCTCAACGCTAGTTCCGCAGTCGGTCACATTGTCCATTGATGAGTCAACAGGATGCAGTGGCGGAATTAGGTGGCCAGTAGGGACGGATCAACTACCCAAGAACAGCAACCAAAAAACTACCCAAGAACAACACAGACATATACTCCTCCAATGCAGCATACTACCTAGGTCATCGATTTGCCACGTTATGTTATGGCGTGTAAAGTCGGGCCCATCATAGTAAACGGAGATACAGAAAAGGGCTATAGGAGGAGCACTGCAAAACAAAGAAGCATGCCACCTCTCGCCATGCGAAAATTTATAAAGTCCAAGAAAGACGTGCCCATCATCAACGCCAACCACCCTACGGCGACGCGCCACTGCTACTCTGCTCCAGAACCTTCCCAGCCTGCTGCCTGCTGGCTGCTGCTCCTCCACCTCACCTTCCACCTCCGATCCCCTGCGAGCTGCGGCCATGGACACCGCCGCCGCCTCGGCGCAGCGACGATGGCTGCCGTGGGCCAGGCGCCAGGCGGCCGCGTACCTGGCCGCGGCAGGCGGGGGCGACGACGGGTGGGCGGCGTCCGCGTCGTCGTCTGCTTCCTCGCCATGGCGCTCACCACAGCGGCGTGGGCGGTGCTCATGCTGCTGCTCCTGCCGTGGCCCTCCCAGCGCATCCGACAGAGCAGCGTCTACGGCCACGTCACCGGACGCATGCTGGTACGTCACTACGTCCTGCGTGCTTTCGCTTGGCTTCGCCTACATCTATGTACATTGTGGCGATCCGCGATCGACAATCCTTTTGCTCGGTTTCACGATTGTCATTTATTTTATACTACTATATTTTTTCAGTCATAATAATACCGGATAAGAGTTTCTTGAATGTGCACGAACACTGAGATTTCGAAATTCAAAACACAATTTTCTAACGACTTTGGACGTTCACATGAACTCTACCAAAGTCATTTAAAAATTCTGAATTTTGAATTTCCAAATGGAGAAAATAAAATAAATATTCAAGACTCTAAATGACTTTAAGTAAAAAAAATATCTACAAAGCTATAAGTCACATTGATAACAACGACTTTTGTATAGATCATGTCTACATCTGATGTGGTTCGAAAATTCTAATTTTTGAATTTTAAAATCTGATAACTTATAAAATTTGATACTCTAAATAATTTTTGAAATAAAAAACTTATTATAACTATAAATTTGTAGATCCTATTGAGGTCTATAATTTTAGAGAAAATTGTCTGGCGGACATTCAAAGTGATGGTTGTTTGCTGGCGGACACCTAATTTTGAGCAATTTACCAGAAGACACTCTGGTTCATTGAAATTAGGCCACAGGACACCACGGCCCGGTTTCAGCCGGTTGAGGAGAGAGAAAATTTTGTTTTGAACATCCGGTGCCCCTGAGCCACACTTGGGTCTACCCCCAACCTGGTCTGGTTGGACCCCAACGGAGGGGATGGCGGCGCGGGAGGGGAAGGCAGCGCGAGAGGCCGCTGCCGGAGGGGAAGGCGTCGCTGGCCTTGCGCTGCTCGTCCTAGCGCAGGTCTCGCACCGCCGCCCATGACGCTGCTGCACACCATTGGTGACCTCGCACTTGCGACACCCGTGGCTAGTTCGTCCTCTGCCTCCTCCATGACATGAGCTGGTCGGCGCGACTCTAGGCGAGGGCGCCCCGCTACCTCCAGCGGGCCACACCTGCGCGTTGGTGGGCGAGGCCCGGCTGCCTCCATGGCGCCTCGCCGGAACGCCTGCGGGTGAGGCCGCCCCGTCGCCTTTATCGCGCCCGGTCAGAGGAGCTATGGGCAAGGCTGCCCCGCCGCCTCCACTGCGCCCGGCGGAGCTCGCTCCCGCGCGCGGCGGAGCCGCGGCTGGAGGAGCCGTGGCTAGCGGAGCCCGCGCGCGCAACGAGCTGGACAAGATCATCTTCTTCGACGACGAGATCCACTTCGGCTCCGACTACACCTTCCTAGCTTCCACCCCCACCGCTTTCACCTCCAAGGAGTCAGGCTGCCCCTACCCGCTCTCCGCCGTCGTCTTCCTCGCACAGCACCACGACCTCAAGCACATCGACTTCATCCAGGCCGCGCGCCTCCGCCGCATCCCGCCTGTCGCCCTCCACTTCGGCCACAACTCGCTCCCCTCCGCCGACCCACTACTCCCCTCCGCCTTCTAGCCGCAGGAGCCCCACCTCCACCCGCCCTCGCCGCCGCCCGAGGACCCCGCGACCACTGAGGAGGCCACCACGGGGAAGCAAATTTGCGCGCTCGAGCGGCCCTTCAAGGACCGCAACGCGATCCTCGAAGCCTACGGCCGCGCCTACGTGGCTGGGGCTGGTCGACGGCGGTGGCTGCTGCTCAGCAATGGAAGAAGAGAAGAGGAGAAGATGAGGAAGAAGAAGATGACAGGTGGGGCCCGCGCGTCAGTGAAAGGGAGAGGGGCGGACCCAACTGTGGCTTAGCGGCACCGGATGTCCAAAACGAAAATTTCTCTCTCCTCAACCGGCTGCAACCGGTCCGCGGTGTCCTGTGGCCTAATTTCACCGAACCAGAGTGTCTTCTGGCAAACTGCTCAAAACGGGATGTCCGTCAGCAAATGACCATCACTTTGAATGTCCAACAGACAATTCTCCCATAATTTTAATACAAAATTTGTTTTCATCTAAATTTATATGCAAAAGTTATTATTTTTTAGATAACTATTATGTGTTGGGGAGAATGATCGGGAGTATAATGCTCACTTTTAATTTCTCTTCCCCCTACGCTCTTGAAAACTACTCTCCCCCCTACGCTTTATTATTTATCTAGATACATAGCAAAATGGATGTACCAAAAAAATCAAAACGACTTATAATTTAGAACGGATAGAGTATTACTTTAGAGCTATAGTGTCTAAGAGTTAATTGATACGGTTCGTCGGTGTTTTCGGACCACCGACGAGTAAATTTGTATTTGTGCGTCTAGCTCGGATGGTGTGCTCAGAGGACACAAGGGTTTATATTGGCTCGGACGAAACGTCCCTACGTCCAATTCGCTGCTGCTCATGTTACCGGCACTTGGTTTTCAACAGGGGCTACAAACAGGCGAGAGAGAGGGAGATGATCCCAAATCTCTGGTGGAAGGAGTGAATGGGTGCTGAGAGCTCGCTTGCCGCTCAGCCGTGTGCTCGTGTCGTGCTCTTGTGTCAAAATCCCCCCTTTCATGAGACGCCCTGCTTCTCCTTTTATAGGCGAAGGGAAAGCGCGGGTTACAGAGGAGAAAAATGAGAACGAGAGAGAGAAGAAGGTTGCCAGGGTTGCCGGGTCCTTCTTCTCCATGCGGGTCCCGCCGATCCTGTAGATGTCAATAGGGACGGCTCCATGTCGCGGTCCTGTTCGTCACTGGCGCCATGCGCAGGCGTCATCCGTCGGTCATGGCGTTCCACTTCGTCCCGGTGGACGTTGTGGTGAACTGACGCGCCTGTCAGCGTCCGTACGAGGATTAGTCAGAACAGCATCGGCCCGCGCCGACACTGTTCTTGATGTGAATCCCCAGGTATGGCCCGTCATGGCCACGAGTTAAATCGAGGCATGCCAGCCTCTTCCCTGGCGTCAGAGTTTTGACCCAGGTCCATACGCTTGGACCTGGAGTGGTTGACGGCGGTATGGGTCCCCATCGGACAAGACGGAACCCGCGTCCTCGAGGTCGGGCGAGACGGAAACCGCGTCCTTGGGGTCGGGCGAGACGGGGCCTGCACCCAAGGGGTCGGGCGAGACGGAGCCCGTGGCCTCGAGGTCGGGCAAGACGGAGCCCGCGGCCTCGAGGTCGGGCGAGACGGAGCCCGCGGTCTTGGGCGAGACGGAACCCGCGTCCTTGGGGTCGGGTGAGATCTTTTAATACGTCTCGAGCCATCCGGGGAAATCAGCGTGGGCGTTAACTTCCTTGCTTTGGGTATCCCTAATATCGATAGCCGACACGATTAAAGTAGTGTCTATCATTAAATACCTATAGTAAATTATAAAAAGAAAGTCCGTGCGTTCCAAACGTGACAAATATTTCCTAGCACATAACAATACTCTCTTTAACCAGGCAGGAATCCCTGCCTCCTCCGCCCTCCGCCCAGTGTTCACTTTTTTATTTTTGTTTTTTTAGTTTTTTATTTCAGGAATCCCTGCCTTCTCCGCCCTCTGCCACTATTCACTTTATATTTTTGTTTTTAATTTTTATTTTTTTTATTTTTTTTGTTTTCTTATTTTTTTTATTTCCCCCCTTTTCTCTTTTCTTCTATTTTACAGGTTTTTCTTTTTTCCTTCTTTTTATTCTCCCCCTTCAAAAAAACACGTGCAACGGACGCACTATTTTTTTTAGACCAGGCAGGAATCCTTGCCTCCTCCGCCTCCGCACTGTCCACTTGTTTTTTTTTAATTATTTTTTTATTTTAGGAATCCCGGCCTCCTTCGCCCTCTACCAACTGTTCACTTTTTATTTATTTGTTTTCTTTTTAATTTTCCGCCCTTTTCCCTTTTCTTCTTTTTTACGGTTTTTTTCCTTTTAAAAAAACACGTACCACGGGCGCACTATTTTTTTAGTTTTTTTTCCCTTTTCCCTTTTCTTCTTTTTACGGTTTTTTTTCTTTTTCCCTTATTTTTATTCTTCCCCTTCAAAAAAACACGTGCAACAGGGCACGCAGCGGAGCCTGTGTGCTGTGCTAGTTTTTTTAGGTAAGCAAGTTGTAGCACATCCTTTGACTTGCGAGTTTTGCAGCTGTGGATCCTGGGGAACCCAATCAAAGTGGAAGGCGCCGAGCACCTCAACACGAGGGGATCTTCATCTGCAACCACGCGTCGCCGCTGGACATCTTCCTCGTCATGTGGCTCGCTCCCACTGGTACCGTCGGAATCGCCAAAAAGGAGGTCAGGACTCAGGACACGACATACACTGATACACGCACATGTAGCTAGCGTCCCTCGACCAATGACTTGCCTGGCTGGCTGCCTTCTGTCACACAGATCATCTGGTACCCGCTGTTCGGGCAGCTCTACGTGCTGGCTAACCACCTGCGCATCGACCGCTCCAACCCTGCCGCTGCAATCCACTCCATGAAACAGGTATACTCCTAGGCTGGGACAGTGTCTGCGATCTCCATTCTCCTCTCCGCTGCATTCTCGTGTCTTGTGTGTTGTGTTTGTGTCCTTGAGCCGTGTTGTTGCATTGTCCGCAGGTCGCCCGTGCAGTGGTCAAGAACAACCTGTCCCTCATCTTGTTCCCGGAGGGCACACGATCCAAGAACGGCAGGCTGCTGCCCTTCAAGAAGGGGTTCGTGCACGCCGCCCTGCAGACGGGGCTGCCCGTCGTCCCCATCGTGGTGACCGGCACGCACCTGGCCTGGAGGAACAACAGCCTGCGGGTGCGGCCGGTGCCGCTCACCGTCAAGGTCCTGCCGCCGATCGGGACCGCCGGCTGGGAAGAGGCGCGGGTCGACGAGCACGTGGAGACGGTGCGGTCGCTGTACGCCTGCAACCTCCCCGACGCGCAGAAGCCGCTGGATGCTCTGGCCGCCCGGAAGAGCGACTGATTTGTCACCGCCCTGATGAGGATTCTTGCAAGCAGTGTTGAATGGTGATGAGTACATAGTCAAGCACTGTTGAATGGTGATGAGTACATACTTTTTGCGCACAGCATAGAAACTTCTGTGTAAAATATGTAACATTTCAGCTGAAACCCATATGTGGTAATTGGTAAGGTGACAAAATTTACACAGGGAACACTGCACTGTAGGTAAATCTTTTACCAATGCGACAATAATGCAGGTCCTGTTATACAACTGGGAAGAGAAGAACAGTAGTGGAAGTGTTGAACATATTGATGTTAGGCAGGGGCGCAGGGCCGGTTCGGCTCTGTCCACTGTAGGTTCATCCAATCCAACTGAGGATTGAAGCATTCTCTTCTTCTAAACAAGATCCATCGTAGGAGCATGATGTATACACAGGTCAAATGTGGGTCATCCTAGTTCTTCAGCAAACTAAGTGGAGACTGTTTAATCATGGAGTCTCTTTCCCACTGGAAAAGGCCAGACTTCTCAACATCATCTAGGGACAACACCGGGAACTCTGACAGGCAGGAACTGAAGGCATTGGACAATAGGACCAGGAGGCTTTGGCAGGCCTGCTCTTCTTCCAGGCGCTCCATCTCGGTGCGCTGCAAAGCAGAATCCTTCCAGGGTTGATAGTAATGCCTGAGATTGTATAAACACGATTAATTCAATGATATGCAGATATCCAGCGCTTATGTCATCATAAGAGAAGTATATAAAAACTTAAAATATTCTAAGCCCATACCATCTCCATGCAGGATTAGATTCAGTCGGGCAGTGTATCTTTGAGCAAAGCATTTCCATTTTCCCACGGTTGTTGGCCAGGTGTTTGTTCACTGTTTCATCAAAGAAGTAAAAAAAGAGTGAGATGCTTCATTATTCCAGTAGAGAGATAAGAGCACAAAGGCACTACATGTTTGCAATTGTAACACAAGAAATTATCCTAAAATTGATAGATTAATTTAGGTGCATTGAAGCTCTTCATGATCAGCATCAGAATGCAGCAAAGTCCAGTGTACCTTGCTTACTGGATCTGTCAAGAAGCAACAAGCAAAGGGCTGTAACAACTGATGGCAAGGAATCACTGTTCTTTGCCACATGGTCTTGAAGGTACAGTATAATGATAGCTAGAGTATCATTTGCACTGCAACTCGTTGCCGTTCCAACCCTTTCACATGCATCGTCCAAGAAAGACCTAAGAGTTTCAAGACTGCTGGTGCTCCGTGCAAGATCTACACTCTTTCCATGAGAGATGCTAGATATCTTTCCAAGTATTACAGAAGCGGCTAACAAGCGCAAAATCTTCGAAAGTAGAGAATCATTTCTTGGTGGCTCTTTGCAGGATATTTCCAACAGAGATCTTCGGTTGGAGTACAGCCAGAAGATGCTTGAAGTTGCCCAAGAAACAACCATTGATATTCTTGACTTATCCTGTGAAACAAAATAAAGATTTACATATAACATTTCTTATAATACTTGGTCAGACAACACATTGACAATGGTAAAAATGTGATTTTAGTGGCTTGTGAAATAAAGGCAGTGCAAGAACAAAGTACCATTTCAGATAAAATTGGTATAGGACCATTCATCAGAATGGCATCAATACAAAGTTCCATTGCAAGCTTATGCTCTGTACTTCTTGAGCTACCACCAATAGCTTGGCACAGATTAAATACACCATGGAGGGACAAGGTAAAATGCGGCTGGTATATCTTCCTTTTCATAGACAACCTCATTGTTGATGTAATCACACTTAGCACTGAAGTCAACAAGCAAGCATTTCCTTCCAATAATTTGGCATTGTTAATTAGGAGGACAGAAAGGTATGATGATATTGCTGAGAGCTGCTCAAGGGCAGTTTCTTGGAGCCAATCTGTGATTAATCGTGATGATATCAAACCATTGACTACCTGAAGAAAGCAAATAAAGTTATAGGATTAGTGACCAAAAAAACAGCTTCACAAAAATGCTACAGAGCAAATACATCCATAACGCTACCAAAAAAATAATATTTATAGAGAACGTCGCCAGGCCACAATAAGATGTCAAAGTTGACCTCTGATGGAGGATTTATGTCACACCAAGGAAAAGTATACACAGGAACTAGTCAGTCAAACATTTTTATCCATCAATTCTAGCATTCAGATGAACAACGCTACAACCAACAACAATAGCCGTTTGTGCCAAAACTATCCCTTTATAAATAATCTAAGCAAATGTGGGTTTCAGCAAATGCTTGCTAGACATAACTGCTCAGAACTATATTATAGAATAGTTGATTTTAACCTAGATATGGAGCTGATGCACCAATAATGTCTATAAACCCATTATTAATTAGACTAGGATTGCAAAAATTCCATCTGTTCCATCTCTAACATGATGAACTTCCTCAAGGCTGTTTATTACAGTGAGTTTGACTAAATGCAGAACAAGTATCAAAATAACAGATCAATATGTCCTACATAATATACCAAACAGTACACAAACCAGTTATATGCTTTAAAAAATGATATTACAGTCCTCATGCTCAACAGAACTTTCATGAAACAGTTGATCCGTTGCCAGTTGCAGCCAAGACTAAATGCAGAAAAGATGAAAAATCACGTGCTCTATTTTTTTTTCGTTCTGAAGGGTGTGCACTATAGCAGAAAGTAATTTATAACAGTGTTTTACCTCCAATGCTAACTCAGTTACTCTAGACCAGGAGCTTTCAGAACCATCAGACCCTTCACTACGGACTGAAATAACAGACAATAACCACAACAGAATGCCAGACTCTTTTACTAGATGATGAGCTAGAACTGGCAGCTTGACACATTTCTTCAGCACCTACAATGCAAAGCATATCAAATATAAATAAATAAATAAATATTCAAATCTCCAAGCAACTATCAGATCCAAGAAGTCAACTGGACTAAATAAGATAACTACAAAATTTACCTTAAGGACTAAAACCTTCGATTCAAAATCTGAAACAGGTGAAGAACAGAAGGCAAGAACAAGCTCTAAGACTCTTCCTCTCTTGTATATTTTAGCATCATCAGCTAGATTTGATCCAGCAGATAATAACCGAAGCATCCACAAACGTTCAGCTTTAAAATGCACAGAACTGCTCTGCAATAAGGTTGGAAATAACGGAATGCTCTGCAACAAAAAGGACAATAATATTACTAAAATTCAATACCTCTGAATACACACTCTTGAGATAATGGTTACCTGCAGACTGACAGAAGTGGAATGCATTAAAAAATTTCTAATGACAGTAAATTGAGCGTGTGAGCCATCCAGTAGCGTCAAAGATGCTTCTGCAGCAAAAACAGCAATAATGGAAGGTATCTTCTGCCACTGTTCGGATATCCCATTCTGAAGGTATGTCAGAAGGAGCTGAAGCTGCCATGTTTCCTTGCTTCTCTGAGCATACTGTAAATATGTAAAAGTACATTTTAAGTGGTTGGATATTTCAAGAAAATAACAGTTCACACAGAAGGATAAAGGATCACAAATACAGAATACCATACAAGTGCCTTTTGCACTCAGATCTATATGTCATAAAAATGCTCCCAGAATGTCAATAAGCATAATCTTTATGCTGTCATTCAAGTCAAATAAGCATAAAAGCCATCACACATGAATAACATTTAAAAAATGTAAACAATAGGAATTTCAACATACTTAAATAAGCATATAAACATTCTAACAAATGCTAGAATTTGAACATACTGATACAAGCATGTATATTAATCAACAATATGTTCGCTAAGCAAAGATAAGTTGTAACATAGAAAATTCAATATAAGCAGATAGGAGTAGTTGATAAGTATATAAACCAATTGAGACAACAGGTAAAATTTAGAGATTCATGAAACAGCAGGTACCTCAAGGGATTTTTTGAATGTTCCTAGGCACTCATAGCCCAACATCCTTAATTCATGATCAGGAGATGCTATACTAACAAGTGTGATTGCAAGAAGCCCTAGTCGGGCAAATTCAGCAGGCTCAATGTAACCCATGTGAAGAGTATGAATTGAGAATCGCAATATAAAAATAGGATCGTAAATCTGAACAACATCCATTCTTTGAGATGTTACCTGCCAACCAGAATCAGATGAAGATAGATCAGTGAGGTAGATTTAAATAACATTACTGTGAAAGCACAAAACCTAGAACAACACCCAAAGTTCAGTTGACACTTATTATTCCAGAAATTACCTTGAAACTATCAGCAAAGCTATCCCGTTGAAGCTGTTCCAGTGAGAAAACAGAAGCCCTTGAAGATCTTTTATAGCAATATAGCAAAGATGTCTTTGCACAGAGCTTGGAATCAACAGGTATGTTCTCCCGAAAGAGCGCCCTTCTCCTTTCAGTAATTTCAGCATTCTCTGTGTTATGCGTATCTGATTTTGAAAAATCTAGTTTCAGTTCTTCTCTGAATTTCAGAGCAGAAGTTCCCCACAGATGATCGACTTCAGTAATGGTTCGGCACTCGGGTGACTCTATCTCATTCATAAGGTGAAGTATCTCCAAATCTGTGTCACTAAGGGTTGCGCCATAAACAGACAAAAGCAAGAAAACTAATTCTCTTGACTCACTCAATTGGCTATTATTCTGTTGTCTGCTCTTAATATCATACAGTACCCTTAGTAATCTGATGGTTTCAACTCTTCTCTTTTCTGCAATAGAAATTTCTGTCTTATTTTCTTCCATGAAAGAAGAATCAACTAATTTCAAAATACTTGGAGCTGACTGTAGCATCCCCCCTGTGGTGTTACAAGCAGATGGATACTCAGAAACTTCATTGCATGTTATTGTCGATACAAAATTGGAGTGACCCAGTATAAGTTCAAGAATTTCATCAGCTGAGAACTTTCCTTGTGATAGCACAACAAGAATACATCGAATTGCTTTTATTGTGACACGATCATTGAATCTATGCAAGAGGGATGATCTGATGAATTGGGCAAGGAAAGGTATTGATTTCAGCTGATTTAGATAGCTTTGAATCTCTGAAGACAGTTCAATGATATTCTTGAGAATTACATATTCCAGAAAACAGATGACCTTTCTTTCCTTGGTAGAGTGTGAGAAGATATTGTCACTCGATGGGAAATTCATGAGTATTCTATCGATAGTTCTGACCAATATGCTAATGAAATTTAGCTTTGCTTTGTGCACTCTCTTGGACTCCCTCTCTGAAGCTACTTCATTGGACAATGATTTTCTAGGAGATAATAACAGTCTAATTAGTGATACCTTCGCGAACAATTCATTAGTAAACTTCATAATGCCATTGCACGAAGTGGGATTAATATCATTAACATCATCAGAATCTAATAGCTCAGATGACTCTGGAATAATTGAACTAACTATTTCCAAGCGTTGTTTCCATGAAATTTCTTTCGATGCAAAGTAGTAGTGCAACATCGTAACTGACTTCCCCAAGAGAGTGTTACTGAAATAAACCATTATATCTTCAACTGATGTGGGTATAAAGTCCATAAAATCTTCCTCAAAAATGCTCCGGGTAACAAAGCTTTTCCAACTTGAAAACCCTTTATCACATAATAGTAGTTCAGAATAAAAGATTGGAACTGGTTCAAGGAATTCAGCACACTGCCTATTGTCATGGCTGTGAAACTTCAAGCATGATAAAGCAGCAGGCAACAGAAGTATAGCACCATCTTCTTGAGCCAAAGTGTTAGAATCAGAATCCTTGACTTGCAAAAGAGAAGTGTCTTTATTTAAAATTTCCAAGAATATCTGGCTAAAAAGGTTCAGATGCATAGGACTTGCTTCCAAAAGCAACGGGATTGCTTTTGCTTTAACCTTAGATGTGCGAAAGATGCAGTGATGAAGAATGTCAATGGGAGTATTGATGGCCATTGTAGATAATATCATATGGAATGCAATATAGTCAGTGTTCCATCCTGCACATCTTTCTGTGTGATGAATACGACACAGCATCTTCAGCAAGCAATGATCAGCAAATTCAATATTCCATTTGGTAGCAAAATGAAGAATGATGTGATAGGCTTGCTGAATGGCATTGATATCAGAATTATGAATCTCCAAGTCCCGAAATAGATGGGATTCTGATCTCTGATCAGTTTTTTGTAGATAACAGCACAGCATTTCCATGGCAACATCAGTAATATATAGGCACATCAAAACAGCAGGAACAAAAGCAGGTGAACTGGAGCTGCGACCGTCCAATTTTGAGAACATCCAATTTGCAAGGTCCAGGAGTTTGACAGGAGAAAAGAATTTTGACAGTGTGCGAACCATGTAGAAATTTGGCAAAAGCAATCCAAAGTTTACTTTGTCCATGCAGAGCTCAAACTTCTCCTTGAACAGCAATATTATGTTCTCCAGCAGAAGATTTGGAGCAGCAAACAGTGACTCATGGGATGGGCCATTATCGGTAGAGTAGTTACCTCCATAGTTACCAAACATTAGCAAAAGGTCATACAATTTACCCAAAAGGTTTAGAACAAAACGATCTATAAGGTGCAGATTTTCCTTCGCAAAAATAGCCAAAGCTTCTTCCAGATGTTCCAAACTCCCATCTGCTAAATTTTGGCAATTGGATAAAGAGCATGACAAAGACAGGGTAATAACAGGATGCCGAAGAACAGAATCAACAATGTCTTGGATACATTGAACTGGATAGGATGGGTATGTAGATTTTGACTGTGAAAGGTCAGCAGTCAAAACTTGAATACGCTCGAATACTCTATCAAGAAGACCAAAGCACAAATGGCATGGTTGCTCAAGATTATTTGAATTTGAATCCTTAACAGTATATGATGACAGTAGGTGATGAGTCCAGAACAAGATGACTCTCAGATACAAGGTAAGCTCACTGAATGTGTAATCAGACAATTTAACTTCAAGAAGTCTTAGAAGTGCATCCTTATGTGCTTCCCTGATTTCATCTGGCGAAGAAAATGCAAGGCACAATACTGAAGGTAAAAGCGCACAGAAGGGACTGACACTTAAAAATGTACTTAGCGGAGCTGATTCTGTTGAAACAGAGAGGTTCTGCCATTCATCCTCAACTGTGTTTACATGGTCAACACTGATATCATCCTTGAACATTCTGATGCTGCTGAAGAATATATCTGGCCAACAACTAGCAACTTTAGCCAGATAATCATGTTGCAGAAAAAGAACCGAGGACAAGAAAGCAACATGAGACGGAAAACGTGTTTTCACAACATCAAGAAGATCTGGAAAGGCACTGATAACATCTTTTGGAGGTGCACATATGATTGAAAATAAGAATGCAGTTGCTACATCATCCAGCGAATTAGTTTGCTCTTGATTCAACATTTCTTCTACCTGTCTAGATACAGAGTACAACGAGTTACCATCAAACTCAGGAGAATGTTCCGGCATGTTGAACAGGCTATAATTTTGTTGGTCAGAAATTCTCCTCAAGAAATGCAGCATATTTGTTAATGGCCTCCACTCAGCAAGATAAATCCTAGAGTTCAGTTCTTGGGATGAAAATTTATCAAATCTTTCATTTAGAACAGTACGTATAAGATCGGGCAAAAAATGCACGTCCACCTGTTAGAATCAGCAGTCTAGTCAATTCATCATGCAAATCTGGTAAAAATATTATAGACAATATAGGGAATGTCTAATATACCTGAGACTGAAGAATAAGGTGGATCGTGTTGCACACATACAATGAAATTGTGGACTTCTCGTGTAACTTTGTACTTCCAGACTCTATGTCGAGTAGCCTAAGGCATTTCTGAAGAACACAAATAATCAGAGGGCTGAAAGCTGGAGAACAGCCTACAAACCACAACAGAAAAGGTTGAGATACAGATGAAGTTGAATCTCATCAGGCAATATTTAAATAGTAGAAGTGAAAAGAGTGAGAAGCATCAACAAGATGAGTCAGTGATTCATAGTCAAAGAAGAAATGCAACATGTACAGTGTTTATGACAAGAAAGTGTTATGGAGTGATTTTAGGATGAAGCACATAAATCGAAATCCAAAAGGAAAAAACTGACTGGAATTAAACAAATGATAACATGGCAGAACATTTAAACAAATAAGTTGCTAACATGGCCAGATGATACTATGGAAGGCTAAACCCTCTCAAACCTTGTAAGTTTTTTTTTAATTGCCTATTCTTGAGTCTTGACATTCCATTTGGCATACTACTGTTCTACAGCATGAGGCAATACAGCTGATATGATGGAACATAGACAAGATAAACAGCTTAGCTTGAGCAGATACTTGACATACGATTAATATTAATTTTACGAAAGAGCAACTACTGATCTATTAACATTTCACAAAGAAAGTAGTACCTTCCAACTGGCCTGATTTAGAGATAAGCTTGCGTGTGTGCTCTTGGTATTTATACAGGTTGTTACCAACTACCGAAATAGCATCACACAGAAAAGGGATCACAATGTGTGATAATTTATTAGGTGCTACAACTCTTAGGTTCTCTCTTACACACCATTTGGACTCATAACCAGGCAAGAAAACCAACCATGCATCAATCTCTGTGAAGTTATGATCAAATGCACCAGAACTTGCCATAGCAGCTTTAACTAAAATATATGCTTGATCACGGATGTTCTTAATCTGTGAATGCAACATGATATAAACCATGGGTTGCAGATACTTGTACATTGATTCTGGAGCTCTTTCTGGGTCCAAATATCCTCTAGATTGGCCTGAATACTCAAGTAAAAGAGATAACAGGGATTGCTGCTCATCCATGGACAGATCCAATGGGTTAGGTGGTATAATCTTAAAGAAGTCATATGATCCATCAAAAGAGCTGGGCATCACCCCCTGAAAGAAAATTAGATGTTGAAAATATTAATGCTATAAACTGCTAATGAATCCCATCGATTATAGAAGTAGAGACTAGGGACATGCACCCAAAAAAATCAGGTCAAGGTCAGAAGAATTAAGAACATCCAGCAAGTGCACACAGAGCATTGAATTTAGGTGTACCTACCAAATAAAGCCTGAGAACATCCAGCAACTTCGAGTGGAAGACATGTTCTACAACATTTGCATCTTTCAGCTTCGGATCTTGTTTATCTAAGCTCCATATCTCACACAAGGAGGTTGTGCGGTCATTTTTTAAGTCCAGGTCTTGTTCTTCAGATGCGTCCTTATCCTGCTCAACATCAATGCCACCAATAATAATATCATCAACCTCACAGGAAGGACTGCATCTTCGTTTCTTTTGAGGAGGCTCAGAAAGTTGAGCATTTTTCTTTCGTATGCTCTGAGAGTGATTTTGATGTTTCTGGCTGGTAGAAGAGAGTAACTTGAGAAGGACTTGAGGATCAGGCATAGCTCCATGAACTTCATCTTGGATGTATTCTCTTAGAGATGTCCACCTCTTGACCTGCATTTCATCTCCCTGGTGAACCTCATCAACTAAGGATGCATCTGTACCATCAGAACAGCTTAATACTGGGAAATCATCTATTTTCATGGTTACTTTCTCTGAGCCAATGAATTCTGACTTCAGTCTCCCTTCTGATACCATGCAATTGATGGCTTCGATAATATAACAAAGCAGGTTAACTGATTCAAAAACAAGCCTCAGAGAACCATGCTTCACAAGATCATCAGAATGCAGCAATCCCCTATTTATCATTGCTCGAGAGCATACATTGGGCACGATGCACTTCAAGACTACCTGAACTTCTTCATCATCTACAGATACCAGACCATGTGAATTGGATGAAAGAGTTTGAACAATGCTATCACATTTTGCTGAAGCTATGACATCAGCTGCAAGGGAGATGGCTGAAAACCTGCAAATAATAATTTGACCAGCATGAGTATATTGCACTACAAAAATAAACAGATAAATGCTCAGAACTAACCATGAAGGAGACGACCGTGGTTCAATATTGTAAGGAAACTCATTCATGTACGCCGAACAAAGAGACAGCCTATTACTCACAATGGCCAGCAACAATTTTTTGTGGTGAGCAACCTCAGTAGCTTTCAACTTTTTCATGAGATCTAGCAAGCGTTTCTCATTACCTCTCAAGTTTGATCCTGGCATCAATCCATTTTTCGGATCAGTGCACACCATGACCAATACCTCATGAGCAATGCCAGCTGCTTCCCCTGCATCAAGATTCCCTGAGATCAAGCTCAGCTGCTCCAATGTGACACTTCCAAAGAGGACACTCCTGAGCCCTGGTGGGACAAGTGACTCATCTACCAGGACATTGTCTCGCAGAGTTGAGAGGACGTACATGACGGTCTCAGCATCATCATTTCCAATCCCACGAAGAACTCCTGAATATACCTCCTTCTGTTGAAGGATCCATCTTAGCAGCCTTGGATTCCCAACCTCCAAAAACGACATGGCAAACCCAATAAATGACCGCCTTGTGGACCCAAATTCAGCACCCTTCCGCCGATTCCCTCCATCCCTGCTCCCTTTCTTCTTCATCGTCCCAGCGAGCTGCGGCAAAATAGCCATCTTGAAATCAAATCTCTCAGCTACCTCCGACGCCAAACCCCCTCCACGCCTGACAATTGCAGCAAGCAAATCCAGCGCGGCATTCTGCCGTCGGAACTCGCCACTGTTCAGCTCCAGATACACATCCCCCATCTTCTCCTTATCCTCCAGTATGATCCTAGCGACACTGTCCAAGCTCTTCTTAGCCGAACCATGTCGCCGCAGCTTACCATCAGGGTGGCCCAGGATGGCCGCAAAGAGGGAAAGTATGTACGCCATCCCTGGCTTCTCTCGGTGGAGCCACCACGCCTCGATCAGCTCCCTGAGCTGCGGCGACTGCTGCACGTACTCCTGTAGCACCTCCCCGCCGGACTCACCATCCAGTAGTCCTATGAACTCCTTGGACGCGTCTGAGTAGATTTTGACCTCCGAGGTGTGGAGATTCTTGAGGATGTGCACCAACCTGACCTTGTGGGCAACCGCGAACGGCTGCGTCCAGGCGTCCATCCCTACCCTCACTAGAAAATTTTGCTCCCGCTTGGGCGGCTCCACCACAGGGGAGGCCATGATGCCGTCGTCGCTCATGGAGTTTACGCTGAACCACCAAAAGCTTGTGCCAAATAAAACTGCACCAGCACTTTGGATCGCAACTCCAATGTATGCCGCGCGCGTTGAATAAGTAGAAGAACCTGGGGGGAAAAAACAGCGGCCTAGGGTTTATCAGCAACAAGAGAAATCAATCCCCAAGTGCGAATGGAAATCCACTCCACGCCAGCTCATACCAGTATAGGAGCGGAGGGCGGCGAAAGACAACGACGAAGAGGAGCGAAGCGTTGCTTCGGTGCGGACCGCTTGCTTCAGTGGAGTGGAAGCCTGCAAGGAGAGCGGCGGTGGTTTCGGCGGCGCGGGCGCGCGCTGGGGAAGAAGACGACGGACGGCGTCGCGGGGGATGCTTTCCTTTGGGGGTTTTAGTGGCAGGCCGGGCCATGATTTGGGCCGAATATTGCACGATTTGCAAGGCCAGGGCCGGAGTTGTAGCGAAGGCCCATACCTGGACCGACATCAGGTCAATCTAGGCCCATACTACGCACGACGACCAACCTCCACCACCAGCATGCCACTGCGAGCGTCGTGGCACCACCACCACGCACGACGAGCAACCTGCACCAGCGTGGCACTGCGGGCGTCGTGGCGCCACGCACGACGAGGAACCTGCACCAGCGTGCCCCGGCCGGCGGCGACGCCCGTGGCGAGCCCCCCAACCCCAAGACCTCCTCCCAGCGCGTGGCGGAGCGCGCGACCTCGACGCACGACTTCAAGGTGATCGGATACTCGGAGCTCAAGATCGGCGTCGGCCAGTACGTCAGCTCCGACGCCTTCCGCGCCGGCGGTCACGACTGGAAGATCAGGTTGTACCCGAAGCCGCGGCAGCCAATTACCGCCCGGGGGGGGGGGGGGGGGGGGGGGGGGGGGGGCGCAGCGCTGGCGCGGCCCTTCCGCGCCGGCGGCCATGACTGGAAGATCAGGTTGTACCCGAAGCCGCGGCTGGCGCTTGGGGGGATAGCCGATTACCGCCCGCCTTTCTTCCCCGGGCACTGCACTTCTGCGACGCCGACGAAGACAAGGAGCTGACGGTCAGGTTCACGCTCAGCGTGCTGCATCGGGACGGCCGCGTGTAGCCCATGGCGAGCCGGACCACGACGGAGATCGTCGGCGCCCCGCCGCGCCAGCGCCACGGCTTCAACAGGCTCGTCCATGGGAGCATGCTCAGGCCGTGGCGGTGCATCCGCAACGACGCACTCACGATCTGGTACACCCTCACCGTCGTCGGCGCCACGGACCCGGTCCCGCCGCCGGAGCTCGCCGCGCACCTCGGCCGCCTGCTCGGGACCGGGATGGGCGCGGACGTCACGTTCCAGGTGGGCGGCCGTGCGTTCCCGGCGCACAGGATCTTGCTCGCCGCCCGGTCTTCATCGCGGAGCTCTTCGGTGACATGATAGAGAAGGACGCGACGTGCATCAAGATCGTCGACATGAGGCCGGAGGTCTTCGAGCTGCTTCTCCAGTTCATCTACACGGACGCGCTGCCCGGCTGCCGGGTGATGGCGAGGGTTGCGACGCGGCGACGATGCAGCACTTGCTGGTGGCGGCGGATAGGTACGGGCTCGACAGGCTCAAGCGCATCTGCGAGTTGAAGCTGCACGCTAGCGTTGACGCGGAGACGGTGGCGACCACGCTTGCTCTGGCGGAGTGCCACAACTGCCGCAGGCTTCGAGATGTTTGCCTCAAACCTCAAGCATGCTGAACTTGAAGGCGGCTTGCCACTTTGTCGGGAGACCACCGTATCGTGTTATTACGATGTATTGATATTTTTTTTTATCTCACCTCTCCTGTATTTCACATGTCTGTTTTTTTTTGTTCAGACAACATATAAATCTTGTTATTGTTTGACTATGTATAGAAAAAAAATTGTAAATGGTCTCCTATGAGTTTTTATTTTAATTTTATTAGTTAAGTTGTCTAAGATTTATGTCTAAAAATTCGGACACCTAAAATATCAACTCTCTTTTTATTTTGAATAATTATTACTCCCTCCGTCCCAGAAGGAATGATGTTCTATGAATTTTTAGACAGATTAAGAGTGGATGAAAAGACGCATGTGCCCTTAATTAGTTGAGTTGCATGTACAAGGTAGAGAAAATATATTTCCATTTAATCATGCATGCACGAGATTAACGCGCCAGATTATGCATGCATGAGGTTTGAATCCCATAACATCATTCTTTTCGGGACAAATTTTGAATCCTAGAACATCATTCTTTTTTTGGGACGGAGGGAGTAGATATATTATAAGCTCATGTATGTTTGTTTTATGTGTTATTATTAACTAATTGTTGGAATAAAATTAAGCATGTCCCACCAAGCTAATGATCATTGAATTCCATTTGGTCAATGTCGATTCCAAATCTTTCTGTCCAAAAACACGAAAAATGCATCTAGTGAGCCTACGATTATGCTGAGAGAAATTGGCGAGATAGAGAGGTGAACACAGTGAAGGAGTGGCCTGGGATTGAGAAACTCTTTGATGATACTTTTATATGCTTGCCAAGATAACTGGTTTGTATAGCTTTTGTATATGCGTGTAATAACTCATAGATTTTCCTTGTGATTTATTTCTTGTTGATTAACATGGAAACATCCAGTTGTAATGTTAATTAAATTATGGTATGTTACTATAAATAATGAAAACCATTACATGTTACTATTATTAGTACCTCTTTGCACATTCTCCCGTCTGTATTAGATCATTTATCTATCTTTCAGTATCTTTTGATAGATATAAACCATTTCAATAGATTTTATAGGATCAATGTGATAGCTTTTAGCCCCTTTGAGAACAAAAGAGATGCCTTTTTAACTTTTCTTATAGTTACCCTTTCTCTTTACGAAAATACTTCGACACGGGCGTCCGTCCGCCCACGTCCGTTCATACTCAGCTTCCCACTCCGCCTCGTCAGCTTCTCTCGAGAAAAAAATCTCTCCCGCTCCGTCTCGCCCTCCCCGTCTCTCGATCTCTCTCACGTTCGCTGGCCGCAGCAGAGCCCCGCGCCGCCACCACTGCCTTCTTCCTCCACCCAGGATGACCACGCTGCCTACCCCGTCAATTCGCGCAGCGCCTCCCCGGCCTCTTCCCCAACCCAGCGCCATCGGGATGCCTCGCGCTCCGCGGGCCACCGCTTCCCCTGCCGATGGCGGCTGGGCGCACATGCCAGGGCGCCTCAGGTCGGCCCCAGTTGAGCCAAGGGGCACCCACAAGCGCGGCTGGTGCTGGTGGTGCTCGCACATCGGCGCTCGCCATTGGCTCCCACCCTGACAGCCGGAATCGACTAGCCCCGATCTCTCTTTCCCTGTGTTGCAAACGTATGTTTCAATTGTTTCAGATGTTTTATAGGTATGTTGTAAGTGTTTCATATGGATGTTGCAAAAGTAGATCGAGATGTTGCGTATGTTGCAATGGCTATACACGTATGTTCCAAAACGTCTGTTTTAGATGTTTCATTTGTTTTTTCAGACGTATGTTGCAAGTGTTTTTATTTGGATGTTGCATATGTTGCAAGTGTTTTTATCTGGATGTTGCATATGTTTTGCAATGGCTTTTGAAGTGTTTTAAGGTGTTTTTGCAAGTGATTTAGATGCTTGTTTCAAGTGTTTTATTTGTCTTCAAACGCATGTTGTAAATGTTTCATCTGGATGCATTAAAAGTAGGTTGGGTGCTGTACATGTTGCAATGTGACTCACCTGCCACAGCCACCTGCTGCGGTGCATGCATGTGGAAAGCTCAGGGATAGAGCGCTGCGCGGCTGCGGGCGCAGAAAGCCGAGGGGGAAGCGCTGGGAGCGGCGCAGGCGGTTCCGCGCTTGGTGCGGGCGTGCAGCGGCCACGGGCGTCTGGACGCAGGTGTTCGTCCGGACAAAGACGCTAGTACTGCCCTTCTATTTATGTGTGTATTCCCAATGCACGTGATTTTTTTTTACTTTTAGTGGTAATTTAGGTATTTGCCGGTTGTAGTATACGTAGTACTATACACAAACTACGTTCCCATGCTAACCTAGATCCGTTGGGTTATCATTGTGATGTCGCCTGACGCCTAACCACCCTCTTCTTCATAGCCGGCGACACTACCACCACGTCGCCTTTTTGCCTCCGCGCCTGTCACTACTATATTATCAAGCCAGTTTGCCACCTTCACATCCTCAGCTTTCTTTCTAAACATATTGAATTTCTTACCACACCTAAAAAACCAATACCTGAACATAAACGTCTCACCGGAGTTGGAGGAGACGTTAGGATTAGTACAAAATATGTGGAAAAAATTCGAATGTTAAGTTGCTCCAAAAATAGATGTTCTATAGAAAATAAGGTGTTAGGTTGCTCTAAAACACATGTTGTACAGCTTTACCGTTTAAAAAGATCTTTCTGACCATTTTTAGCTTAATTATTTAAGAGATATTTACCTGTATGGTCCCGGAAAAATACATCTTCCTTATATGGTCTCTTTTTTGTTGAACTTACCTGTATGGCACCAAAACGAAATTTTCTTCTTTCTTGGCACAAGTCAAGGGTAAAATGAAAATTTTACCCTCGGCAAAATAAATAAAATACTGTTTATTTGTCTGCTGTATATTTGGAGTAATATTACGTAAATAAGGTCACACATAACAGTGCATAATAAGACATATAATCAAGTACACAGATACATTGCAATAAAATGAGCTTATCAAGTGCATAAAAAATTGCACGAATGCATTGCAATCGACCATACTTGACACATAAATGGGCGACGTCAGCCATGAGCGTCTCCTGCATGCACCGATGGATCATGGACGATGCGCAATGCACGTACGAGCAGCCAGTTGGTGCTTGACTAGCAACATCCGATGGAGATGGAGTGCAATGCAACTCTCATCTGGGCACAACGGTAAAAAATGGTGAGATCCGAATTTTTTTTTTCCAGGCGCGATTATTATTAAAATATTAAATAAAAAGGGATTAAAAAATAAAAATTCTCCCAATATCCACCGGAAGCTGCCGCCGCGCCGTTGCTGCGAGCGAAGGAGACGGGTGCCGCCACCGGGCCGTTGAGCTTCATCAGCGCAGCCGCGCTCAACATCTCCGATGCACACGGACGGGGATGGAGAATGGCGGAGAAACAAAGAATGACGTGCAGGGATGGTTGGGCGATGGATTTGGCGCGTATCTTGGCTTCCCGCCCGCTCGCGCCAAAATTGGATCCTCATGCCACGCTTGGAGAAGACGGCCCCGTACAACACGGTTTCGGCCGAAGACTCGGCTTGGGACCACGTGCCGTCGCCACTCACTCTTTCCCTTCATTAATTACTGTTCGCGAGGGGGGTTTTCGCAAAAAGAACACTACGGAGACGGCCCTCGGACTCGGTCACTCGGCTGTAAACAGGCCCTCCGCCCTCCCAAAAGCCAAACTCACCCTTTACATGGTCCGGTTATAACCGGACCAACCCATCGAACCAGACAGATGGAAACCGCATCTACGGGTTAGGCACGGGTTGGTTTGCTGCGCATTCCGGACCGCTAACCTGTTCGATTCATTTTCTCCAACTCAGTCCGTCTCCACCACGGGCTGCGCCGACGAAGACGACAAGGAGCCTCCATTGCGGCCGTCCCCTCCGCGAGCCTGCCCGTGCCACCGCCCGCTCTGGCACCGGTGTGTGCAGCAATGGCAGCGTGCGTCCGCGTCCAAGGTCTGGAGGGCGGCAACCGGCAATGGCTGCTGCTCGGCGCCGCAGTGGCTCTCTCCGTGCTCCTCCATGCTCAAGTTCCACAGCGACACCGGGTCGCCGTTCATGGTGAACGCGTACCCGTACTTCAGCTACAACGCGGCGACGCTGAACTACGCCGTGTTCCGTCCCAACGACGGGGTGTACGGCCCCGCGACGAAGATCAACTACACGAGCATGTAAGACGCGCAGATGGACGCCATCTACACGGCGATGAAGATGCTCGGGTACGGAGATGGGGTGGAGATCGTCGTCGGCGAGGCGGGGTGGCCGGGCAGGTCGGGGTGGGGCTGGAGGAGGCCAGGGATTTCATTGCCGGGGTGATAAGGGTGTGTAGCGGCGGCAAGGGCACGCCGATGATGCCGGGGAGGAGGTTCGAGACGTATGTGTTCTCGTTGTTCGAATTATTGTGCTTAATTTTGAGTCGAAATAACGTCACCATGACAGACTCCACGGTATATAATCTTTAATGAAACGTCGCTGCTCTGCAAATTATCATACACATAGTAGCTCCCATAAGAAGACGCTATGAAAATGAAACCAATAAGCTAGCTGCACAAAAGACAAGCGTGTTGCTATTTGCACTCAAATTTCTGCAATCCCATCGTCGGACCCAATATATGCCCCGTAGTAAGCATCAATTTCACTATTTAGTTAGTTTGACACACCACTAGCAAAATACCGGCATGCTCATTTAAAAATAGGCACTAAACACACTAAAAACTAAGCATAATGATTATGGACATGTAAAGGCATGAAAACAATACAATTCTAGCATAGCAAGACGATGAGGAGCTTTATATACCATGCCCGCTGGATGGATTGGATTGGAGCATCATGTTTTTTTTTTTGAATAATATCTTCTAAATGACTAAATGGCCGCAGGATGGAAAGGGTCGCGATGGAGTGTCGACAGGAGGCCTATCGGCCCTTGGGGCGCCGACATCACCCTATCGGCATTTCAGAAGCCGACAAGGTGTCCTGTCGGCCGCGCGGGGGCCGATAAGCCTCTGTCGGCTGTCCGGTGCCTGCTAGGCGCCGCGTGCTGTGCTCGCGAGTCAGCATGCATGTGGCACGCGTGTATCTGGAATCTAAAAGCTGTTGAGCTGGACTGGATCTAGCTAATAATAATAATACGTACTCCTACGTGCTACGTACGCGCTGTGTGTTTTTGTTGTATACATATACTCTCTCGTATATGAAGTTCTTTTCTCCTTTTTAAAGCGTCTCATCTGGGTGCAATTGACCATACTGACACATAAATGGGCGACGTCAGCCTTGAGCGTCTCCTGCATGCACCGATGGATCATGGACGATGCGCAATGCACGTACGAGCAGCCAGTTGGTGCTTGACTAGCAACATCCGATGGAGATGGAGTGCAATGCAACTCTCATCTGGCCACAACGGTAAAAAAACGGTGAGATTCGATTTTTTTTTTCAGGTGCGATTATTATTAAAATATTAAATAAAAAGGGATTAAAAAATAAAAATTCTCCCAATATCCACCGGAAGCTACCGCCGCGCCGTTGCCGCGAGCGAAGGAGACGGGTGCCACCACCGGGCCGTTGAGCTTCATCAGCGCAGCCGCGCTCAACATCTCCGATGCACACGGACGGGGATGGAGAACGGCGGAGAAACAAAGAATGACGTGCAGGGATGGTTGGGCGATGGATTTGGCGCGTATCTTGGCTTCCCGCCCGCTCGCGCCAAAATTGGATCCTCATGCCACGCTTGGAGAAGACGGCCCTCGTACAACACGGTTTCGGCCGAAGACTCGGCCTGGGACCACGCACCGTCGCCACTCACTCTCTCCCTTCATTAATTACTGTCCGCGAGGGGGGTTTTCGCAAAAAGAACACTACGGAGACGGCCCTCGGACTCGATCACTCGGCTGTAAACAGGCCCTCCGCCCTCCCAAAAGCCAAACTCACCCTGTACATGGTCCGGTTATAACCGGACCAACCCATCGAACCAGACAGATCGAAGCCGCATCTACGGGTTAGGCACGGGTTGATTTGCTGTGGATTCCTGACCGCTAACCCGTTCGATTCGTTTTCTCCAACTTAGTCCGTCTCCACCACGGGCTGCGCCGACGAAGACGACAAGGAGCCTCCATTGCGGCCGTCCCCTCCACGAGCCTGCCCGTGCCACCGCCCGCTCTGGCATCGGTGTGTGCAGCAATGGCAGCGTGCGTCCGCGTCCAAGGTCTGGAGGGCGGCAACCGACAATGGCTGCTGCTCGGCGCCGCAGTGTCTCTCTCCGTGCTCCTCCATGCTCAAGTTCCACAGCGACACCGGGTCGCCGTTCATGGTGAACGCGTACCCGTACTTCAGCTACAACGCGGCGACGCTGAACTACGCCGTGTTCCGTCCCAACGACGGGGTGTACGACCCCGCGACGAAGATCAACTACACGAGCATGTAAGACGCGCAGATGGACGCCATCTACACGGCGATGAAGAGGCTCGGGTACGGAGATGGGGTGGAGATCGCCGTCGGCGAGGCGGGGTGGCCGGGCAGGTCGGGGTGGGGCTGGAAGAGGCCAGGGATTTCATTGCCGGGGTGATAAGGGTGTGTAGCGGCGGCAAGGGCACGCCGATGATGCCGGGGAGGAGGTTCGAGACGTACGTGTTCTCGTTGTTCGAATTATTGTGCTTATTTTGAGTCGAAATAACGTCACCGTGACAGACTCCACGGTATATGATCTTTAATGAAACGTCGCTGCTCTGCAAATTATCATACACATAGTAGCTCCCATAAGAAGACGCTATGAAAATGAAACCAATAAGCTAGCTGCACAAAAGACAAGCGTGTTGCTATTTGCACTCAAATTTCTGCAATCCCATCGTCGGACCCAATATATGCCCCGTAGTAAGCATCAATTTCACTATTTAGTTAGTTTGACACACCACTAGCAAAATACCGGCATGCTCATTTAAAAATAGGCACTAAACACACTAAAAACTAAGCATAATGATTATGGACATGTAAAGGCATGGAAACAATAAGTGGCGGACCTAGCACTAGGGCCACTAGGGCTATGGCCTTAGTCTTAGCCCTTAATTACAGTGGACGAAACACTATTTTTTCTATAGCCAAGCACAAATAGTAATGATCTCTAATGTAATGGCCCTAGTCTTTGGTGAATCTTGGGTCCGTCCCTGGAAACAATACAATTCTAGCATAGCAAGACGATGAGGAGCTTTATATACCATGCCCGCTGGATGGATTGGATTGGAGCATCATGTTTTTTTTTGAATAATATCTTCTAAATGACTAAATGGCCGCAGGATGGAAAGGGTCGCGATGGAGGGTCGACAGGAGGCCTATCGGCCCTTGGGGCGCCGACATCACCCTATCGGCATTCCAGAAGCCGACAAGGCGTCCTATCGGCCGCGCGGGGGCCGATAAGCCTCTATCGGCTGTCCGGTGCCTGCTACGCGCCGCGTGCTGTGCTCGCGAGTCAGCATGCATGTGGCACGCGTGTATCTGGAATCTAAAAGCTGTTGAGCTGGACTGGATCTAGCTAATAATAATAATACGTACTCCTACGTGCTACGTACGCGCTGTGTGTTTTTGTTGTATACATATACTCTCTCGTATATGAAGTTCTTTTCTCCTTTTTAAAGCGTCTCATCTGGGTGCAATTGACCATACTTGACACATAAATGGGCGACGTCAGCCTTGAGCGTCTCCTGCATGCACCGATGGATCATGGACGATGCGCAATGCACGTACGAGCAGCCAGTTGGTGGTTGACTAGCAACATCCGATGGAGATGGAGTGCAATGCAACTCTCATCTGGCCACAACGGTAAAAAATGGTGAGATTCGATTTTTTTTCAGGTGCGATTATTATTAAAATATTCAATAAAAAGGGATTAAAAAAATAAAAATTCTCCCAATATCCACCGGAAGCTGCCGCCGCGCCGTTGCCGCGAGCGAAGGAGACGGGTGCCGCCACCGGGCCGTTGAGCTACATCAGCGCAGCCGCGCTCAACATCTCCGATGCACATGGACGGGGATGGAGAACGGCGGAGAAACAAAGAATGGCGTGCAGGGATCGTCGGGCGATGGATTTGGCGCGTATCTTGGCTTCCCGCCCGCTCGCGCAAAAATTGGATCCTCATGCCACGCTTGGAGAAGACGGCCCCGTACAACACGGATTCGGCCGAAGACTCGGCCTGGGACCACGTGCCGTCGCCACTCACTCTCTCCCTTCATTAATTACTGTTCGCGAGGGGGGTTTTCGCAAAAAGAACACTACGGAGACGGCCCTCGGACTCGGTCACTCGGCTATAAACAGGCCCTCCGCCCTCCCAAAAGCCAAACTCACCCTGTACATGGTCCGGTTATAACCGGACCAACCCATCGAACCAGACAGATGGAAACCGCATCTACGGGTTAGGCACGGGTTGGTTTGTTGCGGATTCCGGACCGCTAACCCGTTCGATTCGTTTTCTCCAACTCAGTCCGTCTCCACCACGGGCTGCGCCGACGAAGACGACAAGGAGCCTCCATTGCGGCCGTCCCCTCCGCGAGCCTGCCCGTGCCACCGCCCACTCTGGCACCGGTGTGTGCAGCAATGGCAGCGTGCGTCCACGTCCAAGGTCTGGAGGGCGGCAACCGACAATGGCTGCTGCTCGGCGCCGCAGTGTCTCTCTCCGTGCTCCTCCATGCTCAAGTTCCACAGCGACACCGGGTCGCCGTTCATGGTGAACGCGTACCCGTACTTCAGCTACAACGCGGCGACGCTGAACTACGCCGTGTTCCGTCCCAACGACGGGGTGTACGACCCCGCGACGAAGATCAACTACACGAGCATGTAAGACGCGCAGATGGACGCCATCTACACGGCGATGAAGAGGCTCGGGTACGGAGATGGGGTGGAGATCGCCGTCGGCGAGGCGGGGTGGCCGGGCAGGTCGGGGTGGGGCTGGAAGAGGCCAGGGATTTCATTGCCGGGGTGATAAGGGTGTGTAGCGGCGGCAAGGGCACGCCGATGATGCCGGGGAGGAGGTTCGAGACGTACGTGTTCTCGTTGTTCGAATTATTGTGCTTATTTTGAGTCGAAATAACGTCACCGTGACAGACTCCACGGTATATGATCTTTAATGAAACGTCGCTGCTCTGCAAATTATCATACACATAGTAGCTCCCATAAGAAGACGCTATGAAAATGAAACCAATAAGCTAGCTGCACAAAAGACAAGCGTGTTGCTATTTGCACTCAAATTTCTGCAATCCCATCGTCGGACCCAATATATGCCCCGTAGTAAGCATCAATTTCACTATTTAGTTAGTTTGACACACCACTAGCAAAATACCGGCATGCTCATTTAAAAATAGGCACTAAACACACTAAAAACTAAGCATAATGATTATGGACATGTAAAGGCATGGAAACAATAAGTGGCGGACCTAGCACTAGGGCCACTAGGGCTATGGCCTTAGTCTTAGCCCTTAATTACAGTGGACGAAACACTATTTTTTCTATAGCCAAGCACAAATAGTAATGATCTCTAATGTAATGGCCCTAGTCTTTGGTGAATCTTGGGTCCGTCCCTGGAAACAATACAATTCTAGCATAGCAAGACGATGAGGAGCTTTATATACCATGCCCGCTGGATGGATTGGATTGGAGCATCATGTTTTTTTTGAATAATATCTTCTAAATGACTAAATGGCCGCAGGATGGAAAGGGTCGCGATGGAGGGTCGACAGGAGGCCTATCGGCCCTTGGAGCGCCGACATCACCCTATCGGCATTCCAGAAGCCGACAAGGCGTCCTATCGGCCGCGCGGGGGCCGATAAGCCTCTATCGGCTGTCCGGTGCCTGCTACGCGCCGCGTGCTGTGCTCGCGAGTCAGCATGCATGTGGCACGCGTGTATCTGGAATCTAAAAGCTGTTGAGCTGGACTGGATCTAGCTAATAATAATAATACGTACTCCTACGTGCTACGTACGCGCTGTGTGTTTTTGTTGTATACATATACTCTCTCGTATATGAAGTTCTTTTCTCCTTTTTAAAGCGTCTCATCTGGGTGCAATTGACCATACTTGACACATAAATGGGCGACGTCAGCCTTGAGCGTCTCCTGCATGCACCGATGGATCATGGACGATGCGCAATGCACGTACGAGCAGCCAGTTGGTGCTTGACTAGCAACATCCGATGGAGATGGAGTGCAATGCAACTCTCATCTGGGCACAACGGTAAAAAAGGGTGAGATCCGAATTTTTTTTTTCCAGGTGCGATTATTATTAAAATATTAAATAAAAAGGGATTAAAAAATAAAAATTCTCCCAATATCCACCGGAAGCTGCCGCCGCGCCGTTGCCGCGAGCGAAGGAGACGGGTGCCGCCACCGGGCCGTTGAGCTACATCAGCGCAGCCGCGCTCAACATCTCCGATGCACACGGACGGGGATGGAGAACGGCGGAGAAACAAAGAATGGCGTGCAGGGATCGTCGGGCGATGGATTTGGCGCGTATCTTGGCTTCCCGCCCGCTCGCGCAAAAATTGGATCCTCATGCCACGCTTGGAGAAGACGGCCCCGTACAACACGGATTCGGCCGAAGACTCGGCCTGGGACCACGTGCCGTCGCCACTCACTCTCTCCCTTCATTAATTACTGTTCGCGAGGGGGGTTTTCGCAAAAAGAACACTACGGAGACGGCCCTCGGACTCGGTCACTCGGCTGTAAACAGGCCCTCCGCCCTCCCAAAAGCCAAACTCACCCTGTACATGGTCCGGTTATAACCGGACCAACCCATCGAACCAGACAGATGGAAACCGCATCTACGGGTTAGGCACGGGTTGGTTTGTTGCGGATTCCGGACCGCTAACCCGTTCGATTCGTTTTCTCCAACTCAGTCCGTCTCCACCACGGGCTGCGCCGACGAAGACGACAAGGAGCCTCCATTGCGGCCGTCCCCTCCGCGAGCCTGCCCGTGCCACCGCCCACTCTGGCACCGGTGTGTGCAGCAATGGCAGCGTGCGTCCACGTCCAAGGTCTGGAGGGCGGCAACCGGCAATGGCTGCTGCTCGGCGCCGCAGTGGCTCTCTCCGTGCTCCTCCATGCTCAAGTTCCACAGCGACACCGGGTCGCCGTTCATGGTGAACGCGTACCCGTACTTCAGCTACAACGCGGCGACGCTGAACTACGCCGTGTTCCGTCCCAACGACGGGGTGTACGGCCCCGCGACGAAGATCAACTACACGAGCATGTAAGACGCGCAGATGGACGCCATCTACACGGCGATGAAGATGCTCGGGTACGGAGATGGGGTGGAGATCGCCGTCGGCGAGGCGGGGTGGCTGGGCAGGTCGGGGTGGGGCTGGAGGAGGCCAGGGATTTCATTGCCGGGGTGATAAGGGTGTGTAGCGGCGGCAAGGGCACGCCGATGATGCCGGGGAGGAGGTTCGAGACGTATGTGTTCTCGTTGTTCGAATTATTGTGCTTAATTTTGAGTCGAAATAACGTCACCGTGACAGACTCCACGGTATATGATCTTTAATGAAACGTCGCTGCTCTGCAAATTATCATACACATAGTAGCTCCCATAAGAAGACGCTATGAAAATGAAACCAATAAGCTAGCTGCACAAAAGACAAGCGTGTTGCTATTTGCACTCAAATTTCTGCAATCCCATCGTCGGACCCAATATATGCCCTGTAGTAAGCATCAATTTCACTATTTAGTTAGTTTGACACACCACTAGCAAAATACCGGCATGCTCATTTAAAAATAGGCACTAAACACACTAAAAACTAAGCATAATGATTATGGACATGTAAAGGCATGGAAACAATACAATTCTAGCATAGCAAGACGATGAGGAGCTTTATATACCATGCCTGCTGGATGGATTGGATTGGAGCATCATGTTTTTTTTTTGAATAATATCTTCTAAATGACTAAACGGCCGCCGGATGGAAAGGACCGCAATGGGGGGTCTGGAGGCCTATTGGCCCCTGGGGCGCCGACATCACCCCATCGGCCTTCCAGAAGCCAACAAGGTATCCTATCGGCCGCGCGGGGGCCGATAAGCCTCTGTCGGCTGTCCGGTGCCTGGTAGGCGCCGCGTGCTGTGCTCGCGAGTCAGCATGCATGTGGCACGCGTGTATCTGGAATCTAAAAGCTGTTGAGCTGGACTGGATCTAGCTAATAATAATAATACGTACTCCTACGTGCTACGTACGCGCTGTGTGTTTTTGTTGTATACATATACTCTCTCGTATATGAAGTTCTTTTCTCCTTTTTAAAGCGTCTCATCTGGGTTCAATTGACCATACTTGACACATAAATGGGCGACGTCAGCCTTGAGCGTCTCCTGCATGCACCGATGGATCATGGACGATGCGCAATGCACGTACGAGCAGCCAGTTGGTGCTTGACTAGCAACATCCGATGGAGATGGAGTGCAATGCAACTCTCATCTGGCCACGACGGTAAAAAACGGTGAGATTCGATTTTTTTTCAGGTGCGATTATTATTAAAATATTCAATAAAAAGGGATTAGAAAATAAAAATTCTCCCAATATCCACCGGAAGCTGCCGCCGCGCCGTTGCCGCGAGCGAAGGAGACGGGTGCCGCCACCGGGCCGTTGAGCTACATCAGCGCAGCCGCGCTCAACATCTCCGATGCACACGGACGGGGATGGAGAACGGCGGAGAAACAAAGAATGGCGTGCAGGGATCGTCGGGCGATGGATTTGACGCGTATCTTGGCTTCCCGCCCGCTCGCGCAAAAATTGGATCCTCATGCCACGCTTGGAGAAGACGGCCCCGTACAACACGGTTTCGGCCGAAGACTCGGCCTGGGACCACGTGCCATCGCCACTCACTCTCTCCCTTCATTAATTACTGTTCGCGAGGGGGGTTTTCGCAAAAAGAACACTACGGAGACGGCCCTCGGACTCGGTCACTCGGCTGTAAACAGGCCCTCCGCCCTCCCAAAAGCCAAACTCACCCTGTACATGGTCCGGTTATAACCGGACCAACCCATCGAACCAGACAGATGGAAACCGCATCTACGGGTTAGGCACGGGTTGGTTTGTTGCGGATTCCGGACCGCTAACCCGTTCGATTCGTTTTCTCCAACTCAGTCCGTCTCCACCACGGGCTGCGCCGACGAAGACGACAAGGAGCCTCCATTGCAGAAGTCCCCTCCGCGAGCCTGCCCGTGCCACCGCCCGCTCTGGCACCGGTGTGTGCAGCAATGGCAGCGTGCGTCCGCGTCCAAGGTCTGGAGGGCGGCAACTGGCAATGGCTGCTGCTTGGCGCCGCAGTGGCTCTCTCCGTGCTCCTCCATGCTCAAGTTCCACAGCGACACCGGGTCGCCGTTCATGGTGAACGCGTACCCGTACTTCAGCTACAACGCGGCGACGCTGTTAACACTGGATTTTGGTCGATTCTGGAAGATGACAGGTAGACCCACATGCGGGAAGAAGGGTGTTCGGCAAACAAAACAAGCGGTCGGCTAAATGCTTGTGCGGTCGGTTACTCTAGAAGGCGGTAACTCTATTCGGGAAAATAGAAGATGGCAGGCAAGACCGATCGGAAAGATGAGAGTTGTAATAATAAAGGAATCTATAAGTTTAGGGTAAGGAATCGTAAGTTTCCAAGTTTGTTTAAAAGTTCCTTTGTAAATCGTAGTCCTCTAGGACTCACGTTTTGTCTAGGGTATAAATATTGACCCTCGGCCATTGTAAAAGGGGTTCACAACCAAATCAATACAACCGGCCCCGTGCCAACTTTCGAGTCCTCTTGTCGTGTCGTCGAGTTCTTCGAGAGGAATCATCGATCCGTCGACCTCCGTAAGTTCCGACAACCTTGTTATCATGTTTAGTATCATGCGGTGGATTTAGACGTGATGCAAGTAGTCTTGTTTGTTTTCAATGGTCGTGCGGCGGATCTTTGCTTGACAATCAAGAAGTCTTTGCTTATGCTTTGTGTATGAGTAGATACCGTGCGGCAGGCGTTTACTCAATATGCTTAGTGAAAGCAAGATAGTTATCGGCTCTTTTAGATATGGCAAATCTAAATAGATTCATTAAGTTATCCAGTGTTGCATGTTACGGAACATTTTATATATATATTTGTAACACACTTCTGCCCAATCTAGATTGATATTGTTCGGCCTTCTCTCTCTTGTGGTTTTATTCGTGTTTCAACGATCATTGCTTTTTCATAATATCTTTGCAACTAGATAGTGTGCTCATAATGGCCGAATTATTTTAATCTAGGTTGTCACATGTCGCGGGTTCATGCATGTCAATCATGTTTAAGCTTTAACAAAACCAGGTGTCGTGCGGCAGATGCAGATTTTGGATTAGTTTAATCGTTTTTGTTTGCACGTTCCTTCTTCATGGACCCCAATTCGGCTGGACTGCCGAGTTTGGTTATGCGTTAACTCATAATTAATTTCACTTGTTCAAATATGTCTTCCCATGCATGTGTATTCGGCGTTCAGGTTTCCACATGCATTCATCTTACGATTAGCCGAAACGGTTTTATGAACTCATTGGCAGACAGCTCTCTATAGCTGTATGTCGTTGTAAGTGGCTTCAGGGCCGTATATGTGGAACTGTCTGGTATTACCCGACATGTTCCGGTTTGACATTTAATTGTTTTATCCCTTGTTAGTTTTCAGGTCAAACTGACTGGCACGCTTCCGGATAACGAAACACCCGGGAACCCGATTGAAGCTACGCTTTTCGGCTTGCTGTGTGTGAGGCACAGTGCGTCACATTTTGTGTCAACACACTTTTTGGCACGCTCGGTGGGACCATCTGCTAGTTTAGGATGGCATCTGAGATCAACAATGATCATGTTCTGGATGTAAGCATGGCAGAATTGCCAGATAATTATAAGGATTTAGTGCTACAAGCATGTGAGCAATACCAACGGAAATGCTTGATGTCTTTTTCCAAAAACAAGAGCAATAAAGTATTTCAAAAGCAATCAATGCCAAGGGTTCTTCTTCCGCATCAAACTGATTACACTGAAGAGGAGGATGCTCAGAAGATGGCAGCCCTGGTCTATAAAGCTATGGGAGAAACCATGACAAATCATCACACAGCTTTTCTGAATACCTTTCAGGCAATCATGATCAGTACTTTTGGTCCAATGGTTGATAAATATTTCGAAGAAAATGTTGGACCACTCAGTGGGCCGACGCTTTTCAATGTTCCAAAGCATCAAGAGAAGCCTGTTGGAAAAGAAGTAGCGTCGCCTTCAAATATAGGTGGATTGACTCACACTGAAAAGCAATCACATCCCACCTATGGCCAAGTAACATTTGGTACCACGGGAGAAGTGCCACCTTCAGCTTATAGAGTTTCTCCAGCATCAAACAGATTGCAGAAGAATATGTATGGAGATGGGTATCAAGAATTTACTGATTACAGTGCTATCAATGCTGTGCCAAATCCAGGGTATAGAAGTGTTTCAGGATTGCCTTCTAGAGTGCAAGTACAAGGAAATCAGGATCTAGGCTTTGATGTTTTGATGCACAGGATGGCTGATATGATGCAAAATCTGTTCGGCTTGAAACCAAAGAATCAATTCTATTCATACAAGTCTCCTTATCCAGAATGGTACAACAGAGTGGCGTTGCCTCCAAGGGTAAAGCCTCCAACAGATTTGACCAAGTTTTCTGGTCAAGATGATACTAGTACCATAGAGCACGTCAGTCGGTACTTAATGCAGCTTGGAGAAGCTGCTTCAGATGAAGCTTGGAGAATTCGATATTTTCCTTTGTCTCTTACAGGACCAGCTTTCACATGGTTCACGTCTCTACCAGCTCATTCCATTGGTACGTGGGCAGAACTAGAGCAGAAGTTTCATTCATATTTCTATATGGGTACTAATGAGAAGAAGTTGGTTGATCTCATGAGTCTGAGGATGAGAACAAATAAGACATCATTGGAATATCTTCGCAGATTTAGGGAGACCAAGAATATGTGTTATTCTCTAAATTTACCAGATGATCAACTACCTGGAATAGCTATAGCAGGAATGTTGCCGAATATCAGGGAGAAGTTGTTCGGTTTAGAGTTTGATGATCTTGGCCAACTTGCACAGCGTTTAGCAGCTATGAGTAATCAAGCCCAAGGATTTAGGAGAGATAATCGCTTTCAGAAGAACAATGCCACTAATGAGGTGTATCAAGGCTTTTTAGATGAAGCGACTAAGTATATTGATGAAGATGAGATAGCTGCAGCTAAGTTAAATTGGGCAAAGGAACCCACCCAAGTTAGTCAACGCTGGTTGAAACAACAAAAGGGAACCTATGATTTTGATGTTACTAAAGCAGACAGACTTTTTGCATTGTTGATAAAGGAAGGACGCATCAAGTTGCCAGAAGGACATCCTATGTTATGTCTTGAAGGAGTGAAAGACAAAAAGTATTGTGGCTTTCATAACACTAATTCTCACTCTATCAATGATTGCCGAGTGTTCAGAATACGAATCCAGAAAGCTATCCAAGAGGGACACTTGAGGTTTGATGGCAAGATGAAAATTGATGATCAGCCTTTTCCACAAAATATGATTTCTTTCTCTATGAATATGGTCTCTGCCAATGATCTCAAAGGTAAAGGCAAGGTGAAAGTGTTGACTTCTGATAGAGCAAAGGAGAGTGGTGCTATTGACCCGGATCGGCAAGTCACCAGTAAAGAGCTGCAGCAACGAGTTTGGTTTCAGAGTAGCCGAACCGAGAAAGGTCAAACTTCCAAACCCAGAGTTACATCACGTATTTTGCTAAACAAGTGGCAGAGGGAACAAGAGAAGGAATACTGTAAGAAACAATGGTTTATGGAAGAATGCCAGAGGTATGAGGAAGAAGTATACCGAAGGGAGCAAGAAGAATACATGACAGAACAGGAGCAGTCTCATTGGGGTTGTTCGTTCTTTAGGCATTGTTGGAATGAAGGCTTGAGGTTGCCTGCAAGAAATAATTGTCCGGAGTGTAGTGCTCAGTACTCCGAGTGTAGGCAATCTCGAGTCAACCGCCGTCCCGTCTATGAAAGACTTGGAACGAAGGTTCCTGAAGATGATCGGCGCTTAAAAATAGATGACTTTGAGAATCAGCAAAGGAAAAGAGTTGCAGGTTCATGTTGGATTCATGATAGAGTGCATGATGAAGAAGCTGACTTCTATAAATACGTATGGCAAAAAGGACAGTGGTGTCCTCCAGGCCTGAGGAAAAGTCAGAAAAGAAGAGTGCAATGGTTGAGGAATAGGGAGTTGGAACAGGAAGTTACCGAAACAAAGCAAATATGGCGTCCTAAAAAGAAGCCTGATGGATGTGGTCCTTCGGCTAATGCTTGCATGGCTTTCTTCCTTCCATCAGAGTTTATAGCTCCCGAAAGCCAAGATGTCCAAGAAGAGGTGTATTCTGATTTTGATGAAAGTGAATGTCAGGATTTGATGGCTCAGCTTGTATTAACACAGCAGGCTGTTTTTGACAAACCAATCAAGAATCGTCACTTGAGACCACTCTATTTAAAAGGATATGTCAATGGCAAGCCTTTGACCAAGATGTTTGTTGATGGAGGGGCTGCTATCAATATCATGCCTTATACTACCTTCAGGAAACTGGGGATGACTAATGAAGAATTGTTGAAAACTGACATGGTGCTTAGGGACTTTGCTGGCAATCCTTCTGATACCCGAGGTGCTATCCATGTCGAGTTGACTATTGGGTCAAAAACTCTGATTACCACCTTTTTTGTCATTGATGGCAAGGGGGCATATAGTCTACTCTTGGGCAGAGATTGGATCCATGCTAATTGTTGCATTCCTTCAACTATGCATCAAATTCTCATTCAATGGATTGGAGATGATGTTGAAGTTGTACATGCTGATAATTCGGTAAGTGTTGCTGCCACAGAATCTACCTATTGGGAATATGAGGGCGTCGATTGTTTCTCTGGAAAAGTGTGGAAAGAAGGTCCTGTAAATGTTTTCAGCGAAGGCCAACAGCCGATCCAAGCAGTCGGCTCTCATAGCAATTTTTAATGGGAAATCCCGTCGATGGCAACAAAGGAAAGTTGGGACGTGGTTTTATGTCGGCTGATAAGTTGGAAGAAATTAATGTTGGTGATGGATCTAAGCCAAGGCCGATGTATATTAGTGCAAAGTTAGACCTAGAATATAAATCAAAGTTGATAGATTTGTTGAAAGAGTTTAAAGATTGTTTTGCTTGGGATTACACGGAAATGCCTGGATTGGATCGTTCCATTGTTGAGCATCGATTACCTATTAAACCTGGATTTCGTTCTTATAAACAACCTCCAAGGAAGATATACAAAGAGGAAGTATTGGCCGGTGTGAAGAAGGAGGTTGAAAGGTTAATAGAAGCAAACTTCATTCGGCCATGCAAGTATGCAGAGTGGATTTCAAATATAGTACCGGTATACAAGAAAAATGGAAAAATGAGAGTTTGCATAGATTTCAGAAATCTTAATAAGGCTACTCCCATGGATGGTTACCCAATGCCAGTTGCCGATTTGCTGGTAGATGCAGCAGCAGGTTATGAAGTCATTAGTTTTATGGATGGTAATGCTGGCTATAACCAAATTTTTATGGCAATAGAAGATATTTCGAAAACAGCTTTCAGATGTCCTGGTCATATTGGTTTGTTCGAATGGATAGTCATGACGTTTGGGTTAAAGAATGCCGGTGCAACTTATCAAAGAGCTATGAATTATATTTTTCACGAGCTGATCGGCAAGATTGTAGAAATCTACATCGATGATGTAGTAGTCAAATCTAGAGATCATGAAAGACATTTAGCCGATTTAAGAAAGACTCTGGAGTGCACAAGAAAGCATGGCTTGAAGATGAATCCAAACAAATGTGCCTTTGGAGTTTCGGCTGGTGAGTTTTTGGGATTTTTAGTTCATAAAGGAGGAATTGAAGTTGGGAAAAAGAGCATGGAAGCAATAGACAAAGTTGTGCCGCCAACTAATATCACGGAATTACAATCATTGTTAGGCAAAATCAACTTTGTAAGAAGATTCATATCCAATCTATCAGAGAGAGTTTTACCCTTTTCTCCTTTATTAAAGCTCAAGAAGGATCAAAAATTTGTATGGGGTGACATACAACAAAAGGCTTTTGATGAGATCAAGCAATATATGAAGGCACCACCTGTGCTGGTACCTCCACAACTTGACAAGCCTTTTAAGTTGTATGTAGCGGCCGATAGCCTAACGATAGGGTCGGCCCTTATGCAAGAGTTTGAAGGAAAAGAAAGAGTCATAGCTTATCTTAGCCGAAAGCTGTTAGACCCGGAAACAAGGTATTCGGCTGCAGAAAAACTTTGCTTATGTGTATATTACTCATGTACCAAATCTCGGCACTATTTGTTGAATTCCGAATGCGTGGTGGTTTCTAGTTTTGATGTAATCAAACATATGCTATCAATGCCGATTTTGAATGGAAGAATTGGCAAATGGATTTTAGCGTTGTCGGAATTTAATTTAAGATATGAATCGGCAAAGGCGGTAAAGGGTCAAATTATTGCCGATTTTATTACCCAACATCGGGATCTTTCTGTTGAGGCGATAAGCATTGTGCCTTAGGCCTTGTTCTTCGATGGATCATCTTGTAGCAAAGGTGGTGGTGCTGGTATTCTTTTGATTTCTCCACAAGGAAAAGCTTTTGAGTATGCAGTTCCTATTGAATTTCATGTTACTAACAACCAGGCAGAGTACGAAGCATTGCTTAGAGGGCTTCAGCTTCTTATAGAAGTAAAGGCCGTTGCTGTTGAAATCTTTGGGGATTCTGAGTTGGTGATTAATCAACTGAATGATCAGTATGAATGCAAGAACAATGTGTTAAGAGAATATTATGAAGAGTGCAGAGAACTTTTGAAGAATTTTCTAATGGTGACCTTGCATCATATCCCTAGAGAGTACAATGAAGAAGCAAATAAGTTAGCTCAAGTTGCTTCTGGATATCGAGAGAGTCGGGAAGTTTTTGCTATGGAGGAAGATGTTTTAAATACTGATCCAGTAGATGGTGATTGGAGATGCGAAGTTACCAATTATCTGAAAAATCCATCTCAAAAGGTTTCCCGAAAACTCAGGTACAAAGCTCTCAAATTTGTGTTTCTTGATGATCAGTTATATTACAAGTCCATCGATGGAGTATTGCTCAAATGTTTAAGTCAAGAAGAAGCTAAGAAAGTGATGTATGAGGTTCACGAGGGATTGTGTGGTGCACATCAGTCAGCTTATCGGATGAAGTGGATAATTAGGAGAACTGGTTATTTTTGGTCAACTATGTTGGAAGATTGTTTTGAATATTACAAAGGGTGTCACAATTGTCAAAAATTCGGCAATATTCAAAAAGTTCCAGCGTCTGCTATGAATCCTATAATCAAGCCTTGGCCGTTCAGAGGATGGGGTATAGATTTAATTGGTTAGATCAATCCTTCTTCTAGTAAGGGACACAAATTTGTACTCTTGGCCATGGTTTATTTCACCAAGTGGGTAGAAGCTATCCCTTTGAAGAAGGTAACGTCAGAGAATATGATCAGTTTTGTTAAGGAGCATATAGTTCACAAATTCGGGATTCCTCAGACTATAACAACTGATCAAGGAACTCAGTTTACTTCTTCAGAATTCTGTGACTTTGCCGAAAGTATGGGGATTAAGTTGTATAATTTTTCTCCTTATTATGCACAAGCTAATGGTCAGGCAGAAGCATCAAATAAGATTATGATTAAAATCATCTAGAAGAAGATTGATAAAAAACCAAGGAAATGACACTTGGTTCTTAATGAAGCGTTGTGGGCTTACCGAATGGCTTGTCATGGGTCCACTCGAACGTCTCCCTATGAACTGGTTTATGGGCATCATGCCATACTACCATGGGAATTACGGTCAGATTCAAGGCGAGTTGTGTTACAGAAAGAATTGGCAGAAGAAGACTATAAGAATCTGATGATGGATGAATTGGAAGATTTATATTTGATTCGTCTTAAGGCATTAGAAAATATTGAGAAAAATAAAATGCGCGTTGCCAAGTATTATAACAAAAGGGTTAGGCTGAAGCAATTCGCAGAAGGAGATTTGGTTTGGAAAACTATATTGCCAGTCGGAACAAAGGATAGAGCGTTCGGCAAATGGTCTCCAAATTGGGAAGGTCCTTTCCGAATTGTAGAATGTGTACCTAGCAATGCATACATATTAAAGACTTTATTTGGAGAAGAGTTTACCAGAGCTATTAATGGAAGATTTCTTAAGAAATACTACCCCAATGTTGAGGTTGGTTCATGAATGTAGATCAGAAAAATCGACAAAGAGAAAATCGCCTTTGGCCTAAAAATCGAATACAAGACTGAGAACAGCCGATATTGTTCATATGGCCTTTAGCCTAAAAATCAGATACAAGATTGAGAATAGCCAATATCATTCATATCGCCTTTAGCACAAAATAGCCGATGCAGTTTGCATCGCCTCTAACACAAAAATGTTTATTCAAAACTGGGTTGTTTTCAGCATTTTTCTGACAGTCGCAAGTAGAATTTTACCGAAAAGAATCAAAGAAGTAAATATTATTCCAAAGGACGAGATTATTTATAAAAGTCCATCCTAATACAAACTACTCCTCAAATAACTTGTTGAGGACGGACTGGGGGTTTGTGATTTCAGCAAGGGCAGCGGCATGATCATCGTAGGCCTCCAGACATTCATCAATGTCGTCGATCTCGTCCGGGCATCCTCCAACGAAGCCAACTGGCTGGGAGGAGTAGTCCTCATTGGTTTGGGAGGTCATTGCCGCCAGCCCGAGAGAAGCGCCGAGGTGCACACCTTGGATGACGGCCTGATCAATGCAGCCGTCCACAGCATCAAGGCGTGCTTCGGATGTCTCCCCCTGGGCATTCACCTTGTCGGCAATCTTGTTCGCCGCCGCCTTCAAGCGGTCATTCTCCGCGGAAAGAGCTAGGCAGAAAAGAAGAAATGGGTCGGCAAGCAAAGGAAGCCAGGATGATAAAACTAAATGAAGATATCAAACCGGTGATGGCGTCGCAGAATTGCTTCCGCTGGTCCTCCCATTCGGCTTGATCGATGCCGAACTTCTTGGAGACGTCACCTAGCTCCTCTCGGGCTTCGTCCCTCTCCTGGCGAAACTTGAGCGCCTCCTCGTGAGAGTATGGATGGTGTGCATCTGCTGGTTCTGCCGAACCCCAAGGATTGGAATGGTAAGAGCTTGAAGAGCTGGAAGACCCGGAGGAGCCAGATGATGGAGTTCCCGGTTGAGCTGCCGTCACCGGAGGGAGGAGATGGTATTGACTGGAGCTGATGACCCTTATCCTGATGAATGAGGAAGGAAAAATCAAAATTAAGAGATGAACAAGGAAATTGCAAAGGGGGCAAAAGGCCGAATCATACCCACGACGCCGACAGCGTGATGCTCTGCTTCCTTCAGCCTCTCCGTCGGTAGGACGCTTGCCACGGTTGCCACTGTTCGTCATTTGCTTTGATGGAGGTTAGGGTTTTTTTCTAGAATGAATCGAATGAAGGAAGTGGAGGAGACGGATGTGAGAACGCTGAGGCGAAGATAGCGATGAAGGCTAACGGAAGGGTCTATTTATAAGCCGAAGCGAAGGATCGTGGCGAATTCCACGGGGTTGTGGGGTGAGAATCCCGAATGGCGGAGTAGGTTTTTTCCCTTTCGGCTGGGCCGTTACTGGGCTGGGCCAGGCATGGGTTAAGTCGAACGTCGCTCGAATATCTCCCTGGTTTGTTGGAGCCAACATTGTTCGGTTATACCCTCACAATATTTGAATTGGATTCGTTCGGCTATCGGAAGAATGGAGACAATCGGCTACATTCTAATCGAGTAATTTAAGGGAAAGGGGCCGATTGCTTTCGAATGAATAAAAATAAGTAAACATAAAGCTGGTTAATCAAGGGAAAGAAGATATCACACTTAAGTTTATTACAAATCCAATGTCTACTGGTTCAGAAGATGATTGATTGCCTCTATGGCCTCAGTCTTGATTCGGCTAACATTATCTAGCACTTTTTGATCTTCATCTTCAGAACTCTGGATGCTGGATAACTTAGTTTTGATCTGCTGATCTTCTTTGATGGTCGAAGCTATCTTTAGTGAAGCTGTTTCTATGATCTTCGGCAAATTAGTTATATAGGCCCTGTGAGACTGAATTTTGGCATTCAGTTCGGCTAGTTGAGCTTCTAGTCTGCTTTTTTCATCCTCCATGGCTTTTAGTTCAGGCTCCAAAGTTGCCAAGGAATTTCTCGTAGTCTGGATATGAGAGTGAAGATCTTTAATCTCCAGCTTTTTCAAAGATCTATCCTTCTGTAGAGCGGTCCTCGAAGATATATTCTTGGTTGCCCTTCTCACTATAGCAAAATGGTCATCAAGATGGGCTGCAGATTCTAGGGGAGCCTTGAGAGCAGAAGGGATATCTTGATCAATGAGTTCAAGGAGGTCTTTTATCTGGTCTGCATCCTGAACCAGACTGATGGTATCCTTGTTTAGCAGAATGATCACCTCTTTTAGCCGGGCCTGATTTTCCAGCGATAAGGTTTGATGAAAAGTAATCTCTTCACCTTTCTCAATGATGTAATCCTCAATAGAGAAGGAGTAACTGGTGGTCGGTTTAGTGATGTTCTTCTAAAGAAAAGAGAAGAAAGAAGGTGTTAGCCGGTTGGGTAATTTTGTTAAAATATAGTGTAAAACAAGGAATTACCTGCTGAGCTGGTTGATCATCAGGATGGGTTATACCCTGGCTTGCTAGGGAACTTGGCTGAAGATTCAGAGGGGACAGGTTTGGAGCTTGATCAGGAGAGGTTTCCCTTGCCAGTTCATCTAAGATTTCATCTATTTTCAGTGAAGTAAATGATAATGAGCATAAGAGAATAGATGTTATTAAAAAAAAAGAAAAAGAGAATTGGTTGAACAATGTTACCTATAGTCTCATCAGGTTTATGAGCCTTTGAACCTTCAGCTTCATGAGTCTCTGAAATTTCGCTATCATGAATTTCTTCATCTTCAGTAGAAACTTCAGGGGTTGGTTCTGCAGGCGCTGAGGTATTGCCCAGTGTGGGAATTTTGACTTGTGGCTGCAATGGAAGTAATGAATATAGAGGTAGTCAGGTTTACTGCTAAGTGAGGTTGGTGACCTGATAGAGAATAAAAGGTTCATACCTTAAGAGATAATTTGGCTTTCTTGGTCCTTGGTTTTTTGGGTAAAAGAAAACTTTCAGGTGTTTTCCTTTTGCTTTTTTCTCTTGAAGATGCAGCAGCTGAAGTAGCAGGAGTTCTCATGAGTGCCTTTAGAGGTGCTGAATCCAAAGTTGCAGAAGTTTTCATGAATTCCTTTAAGTTTGGAGCATCAAACCCCAGAGCAGGCTTGGGACCAGCCGAATAGTACTGGATTGCTTTGGCTGGGGGAGTAAACTCAAGATCCTGTGCATGACCAGATGTTAAAATAAGAAGTGGATTCAAGAACAAGAAATGATGGGCATAATGAAATTACCTCACTGTCAGAAGCAAAATCGGGTTGCAAGTTTTTGCATAAAGAATGAACTGATATATTGAAGGTATGAGCATGTCATTCTTGCCACTGAGAAACAAAGAAGGGATGAGCAACATCTATTAGCCCAAATGGAGATGGTTCGTATATTGGCAATTCCCATCCTAATTCAAAGACCTTCTTGGCTTCCATTCCTTCTGTTATTACTTCCCTTGACTTTATGATTGTTGAGAAGAGGAATTTTGGAGGCAGTTGGCCATATCCTAATTGTCTGGCCACCATGTTTGGATAATAGAATTCATAGGTGGATTGTACTAATCTCCCATGATGAAATTCGGCTGGCAGAGTGCAAGGTTTGATAAAGGAGTTGAAAATCTCCGTGGATTCTTGGCCTGAACAACCAATTTCATAGCTAAACTTACAGGGCAAAGTCAGATTTTCATTTTCTCTGTAAGGAAACCAGAGCACATTGCCGAATCCTTTAAAAAATAGCTTGAAGAAGTGACCGATGTCTATATCAATGCTTATAGATGATGTTGCTTCCCCATAAGTCTGACAAGCCTTAACCTTTGCTGTGCTGCCTTCAGCATAGTTAACTGAGGGAAAACTTAGATTGAAGAGGCTCACAGGGGTTATCTGATGCATATATAGCTGGAGCCACATTTGAATTAGCCACCAGGGACCATTCACACAAGAAATTTCTCCACCTTGGCGCATCTGAAGAGTAATTTGATGCATCATATGATAAACAGATCCTAATAGATATTTGCCTAGTGGGATCTGAGTGCCTGCAGCTAAGTCTTCAGCCATTACCATGTGATTCAGGGTTGGTTCATTGGATTTTCCACAGAAGATGAATCTGCATAGCCACATATTCATGAAGGCTTTCAACTCTTTGTCAGAGACGGTGCCAGATGCATTCATGTAGTTCTGAATATGTTTGACCCATCCACATCCAGAGCTGACGGCTCTTTGATTACTTTTGCTCTTGTACTTATAGGGATATACTGGCAATGACACATTCAAGCCAGTCATCATGAATACGTCGGCTAGAGTGATGGTCATAATACCATGACCAAAGATAAAGGCATTGATAGTGTCAGACCAAAAATGAGAAGCTGCTATCAAAAGGGAATCATTCCTGGGTGTCTGCTAAAGATAATTCCAGACAATGACTGATGTCCTGACTTTCCCAGTGGCTGCTGCTTTTCTCCAGCATTCTCCTGTACCAGTTACGCCATCCGATGATTGGGGGAAATGGCCAATTCTTGAACGTGTTTGGCCATCGGTTTGACGAGGTAATCCCAGACTTGAAAGGAATTCCTTGGGTTTCCTTCTCAATAATTTCAGAAGGGTCAGGATTTCCCATTGGGCCGAGGAAATAGGAGTCGGGATTGGCAGCATAGGGGATCAAAATCTGGCTCTTGTATTCCTTTAGAAGATGATTGAAATCAAAGGGGAGTAAATCAAAAGAGGAGCGGGAGGATAAAATGAAAGTTGCCGAATATAAGTAAAGTTTACCTCTGGGATTTCATCCTGGGTCGCCATTGAAGATTTGAAGGAGGTCCGAGGTTGCGCTGAAAGCTTGAATTTTTGGGCAGTGGCTGCGGTTTTGAACGGTGATGACCTAGGAGGATGAAAGAGCTTGTGGTCAATTTCAGAATAAAACAACTTTTATCCCGAAATTGAGGGGGCATGTGTTAACACTGGATTTTGGTCGATTCTGGAAGATGACAGGTAGACCCACATGCGGGAAGAAGGGTGTTCGGCAAACAAAACAAGCGGTCGGCTAAATGCTTGTGCGGTCGATTACTCTAGAAGGCGGTAACTCTATTCGGGAAAACAGAAGATGGCAGGCAAGACCGATCGGAAAGATAAGAGTTGTAATAATAAAGGAATCTATAAGTTTAGGGTAAGGAATCGTAAGTTTCCAAGTTTGTTTAAAAGTTCCTTTGTAAATCATAGTCCTCTAGGACTCACGTTTTGTCTAGGGTATAAATATTGACCCTCGGCCATTGTAAAAGGGGTTCACAACCAAATCAATACAACCGGCCCCGTGCCAACTTTCGAGTCCTCTTATCGTGTCGTCGAGTTCTTCGAGAGGAATCATCGATCCGTCGACCTCCGTAAGTTCCGACAACCTTGTTATCATGTTTAGTATCATGCGGTGGATTTAGACGTGATGCAAGTAGTCTTGTTTGTTTTCAATGGTCGTGCGGCGGATCTTTGCTTGACAATCAAGAAGTCTTTGCTTATGCTTTGTGTATGAGTAGATACCGTGCGGCAGGCGTTTACTCAATATGCTTAGTGAAAGCAAGATAGTTATCGGCTCTTTTAGATATGGCAAATCTAAATAGATTCATTAAGTTATCCAGTGTTGCATGTTACGGAACATTTTATATATATATTTGTAACACACTTCTGCCCAATCTAGATTGATATTGTTCGGCCTTCTCTCTCTTGTGGTTTTATTCGTGTTTCAACGATCATTGCTTTTTTATAATATCTTTGCAACTAGATAGTGTGCTCATAATGGCCAAATTATTTTAATCTAGGTTGTCACATGTCGCGGGTTCATGCATGTCAATCATGTTTAAGCTTTAACAAAACCAGGTGTCGTGCGGCAGATGCAGGTTTTGGATTAGTTTAATCGTTTTTGTTTGCACGTTCCTTCTTCATGGACCCCAATTCGGCTGGACTGCCGAGTTTGGTTATGCGTTAACTCATAATTAATTTCACTTGTTCAAATATGTCTTCCCATGCATATGTATTCGGCGTTCAGGTTTCCACGTGCATTCATCTTACGATTAGCTGAAACGGTTTATGAACTCATTGGCAACAAGGTGTACTAGACAAGGTGTCCTATCGACCGCGCGGGGGCTGATAAGCCTCCGTCGGCTGTCCGGTGGCTGCTAGGCGCCGCGTGCTGTGCTCGCGAGTCAGCATGCATGTGGCACGCGTGTATCTGGAATCTAAAAGCTGTTGAGCTGGATACGTACGCGCTGTGTGTTTTTGTTTTATACATATACTCTCTTGTATATGAAGTTCTTTTCTCCTTTTTAAAGCGTCTCATCTGGGTGCAATTGACCATACTTGACACATAAATGGGCGACGTCAGCCTTGAGCGTCTCCTGCATGCACCGATGGATCATGGACGATGCGCAATGCACGTACGAGCAGCCAGTTGGTGCTTGACTAGCAACATCCGATGGAGATGGAGTGCAATGCAACTCTCATCTGGCCACAACGGTAAAAAACGGTGAGATTCGATTTTTTTTCAGGTGCCATTATTATTAAAATATTCAATAAGAAGGGATTAAAAAAATAAAAATTCTTCCAATATCCACCGGAAGCTGCCGCCGCGTTGTTGCCGCGAGCGAAGGAGACGGGTGCCGCCACCGGGCCGTTGAGCTACATCAGCGCAGCCGCGCTCAACATCTCCGATGCACACGGACGGGGATGGAGAACGGCGGAGAAACAAAGAATGGCGTGCAGGGATCGTCGGGCGATGGATTTGGCGCGTATCTTGGCTTCCCGCCCGCTCGCGCCAAAATTGGATCCTCATGCCACGCTTGGAGAAGCGGCCCCGTACAACACGGTTTCGGCCGAAGACTCGGCCTGGGACCACGCGCCGTCGCCACTCACTCTCTCCCTTCATTAATTACTGTTCGCGAGGGGGGTTTTCGCAAAAAGAACACTACGGAGACGGCCCTCGGACTCGGTCACTCGGCTGTAAACAGGCCCTCCGCCCTCCCAAAAGCCAAACTCACCCTGTACATGGTCCGGTTATAACCGGACCAACCCATCGAACCAGACAGATGGAAACCGCATCTACGGGTTAGGCACGGGTTGGTTTGCTGCGGATTCCAGACCGCTAACCCGTTCGATTCGTTTTCTCCAACTCAGTCCGTCTCCACCACGGGCTGCGCCGACGAAGACGACAAGGAGCCTCCACTGCGGCCGTCCCCTCCGCGAGCCTGCCCGTGCCACCGCCCGCTCTGGCACCGGTGTGTGCAGCAATGGCAGCGTGCGTCCGCGTCCAAGGTCTGGAGGGCGGCAACCGGCAATGGCTGCTGCTCGGCGCCGTAGTGGCTCTCTCCGTGCTCCTCCATGCTCAAGTTCCACAGCGACACCGGGTCGCCGTTCATGGTGAACGCGTACCCGTACTTCAGCTACAACGCGGCGACGCTGAACTACGCCGTGTTCCGTCCCAACGACGAAGATCAATTACACGAGCATGTAAGACGCGCAGATGGACGCCATCTACACGGCGATGAAGAGGCTCCGGTACGGAGATGGGGTGGAGATCGCCGTCGGCGAGGCGGGGTGGGGCTGGAGGAGGCCAGGGATTTCATTGCCGGGGTGATAAGGGTGTGTAGCGGCGGCAAGGGCACGCCGATGATGCCGGGGAGGAGGTTCGAGACGTACGTGTTCTCGTTGTTCGAATTATTGTGCTTATTTTGAGTCGAAATAACGTCACCGTGACAGACTCCACGGTATATGATCTTTAATGAAACGTCGCTGCTCTGCAAATTATCATACACATAGTAGCTCCCATAAGAAGACGCTATGAAAATGAAACAAATAAGCTAGCTGCACAAAAGACAAGCGTGTTGCTATTTGCACTCAAATTTCTGCAATCCCATCGTCGGACCCAATATATGCCCCGTAGTAAGCATCAATTTCACTATTTAGTTAGTTTGACACACCACTAGCAAAATACCGGCATGCTCATTTAAAAATAGGCACTAAACACACTGAAAACTAAGCATAATGATTATGGATATGTAAAGGCATGGAAACAATACAATTCTAGCATAGCAAGACGATGAGGAGCTTTATATACCATGCCCGCTGGATGGATTGGATTGGAGCATCATGTTTTTTTTGAATAATATCTTCTAAATGACTAAACGGCCGCAGGATGGAAAGGGCCGCAATGGAGGGCCAACTGGACGCCTATCGGCCCCTGGGGTGCCGACGAAACCCTATCGGCCTTCCATAAGCCGACAAGGTGTCCTATCGGCCGCGCAGGGGCCGATAGGCCTCTGTCGGCTGGCCGGTGCCTGCTAGGCGCCGCGTGCTGTGCTCGCGAGTCAGCATGCATGTGGCACGCGTGTATCTGGAATCTAAAAGCTGTTGAGCTGGACTGGATCTAGCTAATAATAATAATCTGTGTGTTTTTGTTGTATACATATACTCTCTCGTATATGAAGTTCTTTTCTCCTTTTTAAAGCGTCTCATCTGGGTGCAATTGACCATACTTGACACATAAATGGGCGACGTCAGCCTTGAGCGTCTCCTGCATGCACCGATGGATCATGGACAATGCGCAATGCACGTACGAGCAGCCAGTTGGTGCTTGACTAGCAACATCCGATGGAGATGGAGTGCAATGCAACTCTCATCTGGCCACAACGGTAAAAAACGGTGAGATTCGATTTTTTTTTTCAGGTGCGATTATTATTAAAATATTCAATAAAAAGGGATTAAAAAATAAAAATTCTCCCAATATCCACCGGAAGCTGCCGCCGCGCCGTTGCCGCGAGCGAAGGAGACGGGTGCCGCCACCGGGCCGTTGAGCTACATCAGCGCAGCCGCGCTCAACATCTCCGATGCACACGGACGGGGATGGAGAACGGCGGAGAAACAAAGAATGGCGTGCAGGGATCGTCGAGCGATGGATTTGGCGCGTATCTTGGCTTCCCGCCCGCTCGCGCAAAAATTGGATCCTCAGGGCACGCTTGGAGAAGACGGACCCGTACAACACGGTTTCGGCCGAAGACTCGGCCTGGGACCACGCGCCGTCGCCACTCACTCTCTCCCTTCATTAATTACTGTCCGCGAGGGGGGTTTTCGCAAAAAGAACACTACGGAGACGGCCCTCGGACTCGGTCACTCGGCTGTAAACAGGCCCTCCGCCCTCCGAAAAGCCAAACTCACCCTGTACATGGTCCGGTTATAACCGGACCAACCCATCGAACCAGACAGATGGAAACCGCATCTACGGGTTAGGCACGGGTTGATTTGCTGTGGATTCCAGACCGCTAACCCGTTCGATTCGTTTTCTCCAACTCAGTCCGTCTCCACCACGGGCTGCGCCGACGAAGACGACAAGGAGCCTCCACTGCGGCCGTCCCCTCCGCGAGCCTGCCCGTGCCACCGCCCGCTCTGGCACCGGTGTGTGCAGCAATGGCAGCGTGCGTCCGCGTCCAAGGTCTGGAGGGTGGCAACCGGCAATGGCTGCTGCTCGGCGCCGCAGTGTCTCTCTCCGTGCTCCTCCATGCTCAAGTTCCATAGCGACACCGGGTCGCCGTTCATGGTGAACGCGTACCCGTACTTCAGCTACAACGCGGCGACGCTGAACTACGCCGTGTTCCGTCCCAACGACGGGATGTACGACCCCGCGACGAAGATCAACTACACGAGCATGTAAGACGCGCAGATGGACGCCATCTACACGGCGATGAAGAGGCTCGGGTACGGAGATGGGGTGGAGATCGCCGTCGGCGAGGCGGGGTGGGGCTGGAGGAGGCCAGGGATTTCATTGCCGGGGTGATAAGGGTGTGTAGCAGCGGCAAGGGCACGCCGATGATGCCGGGGAGGAGGTTCGAGACGTACGTGTTCTCGTTGTTCGAATTATTGTGCTTATTTTGAGTCGAAATAACGTCACCGTGACAGACTCCACGGTATATGATCTTTAATGAAACGTCGCTGCTCTGCAAATTATCATACACATAGTAGCTCCCATAAGAAGACGCTATGAAAATGAAACCAATAAGCTAGCTGCACAAAAGACAAGCGTGTTGCTATTTGCACTCAAATTTCTGCAATCCCATCGTCGGACCCAATATATGCCCCGTAGTAAGCATCAATTTCACTATTTAGTTAGTTTGACACACCACTAGCAAAATACCGGCATGCTCATTTAAAAATAGGCACTAAACACACTGAAAACTAAGCATAATGATTATGGACATGTAAAGGCATGGAAACAATACAATTCTAGCATAGCAAGACGATGAGGAGCTTTATATACCATGCCCGCTGGATGGATTGGATTGGAGCATCATGTTTTTTTTTTGAATAATATCTTCTAAATGACTAAACGGGTGCAGGATGAAAAGAGCCGCCTATCGGCCCCTGGGGCGCCGACGTCACCCTATCGGCATTCCAGAAGGCGACAAGGTGTCCTGTCGGCCGCGCGGGGGCCGATAAGCCTCTGTCGGCTGGCCGGTGCCTGCTAGGCGCCGCGTGCTGTGCTCGCGAGTCAGCATGCATGTGGCACGCGTGTATCTGGAATCTAAAAGCTGTTGAGCTGGACTGGATCTAGCTAATAATAATAATACGTACTCCTACGTGCTACGTACGCGCTGTGTGTTTTTGTTGTATACATATACTCTCTCGTATATGAAGTTCTTTTCTCCTTTTTAAAGCGTCTCATCTGGGTGCAATTGACCATACTTGACACATAAATGGGCGACGTCAGCCTTGAGCGTCTCCTGCATGCACCGATGGATCATGGACGATGCGCAATGCACGTACGAGCAGCCAGTTGGTGGTTGACTAGCAACATCCGATGGAGATGGAGTGCAATGCAACTCTCATCTGGCCACAACGGTAAAAAATGGTGAGATTCGATTTTTTTTCAGGTGCGATTATTATTAAAATATTCAATAAAAAGGGATTAAAAAAATAAAAATTCTCCCAATATCCACCGGAAGCTGCCGCCGCGCCGTTGCCGCGAGCGAAGGAGACGGGTGCCGCCACCGGGCCGTTGAGCTACATCAGCGCAGCCGCGCTCAACATCTCCGATGCACACGGACGGGGATGGAGAACGGCGGAGAAACAAAGAATGGCGTGCAGGGATCGTCGGGCGATGGATTTGGCGCGTATCTTGGCTTCCCGCCCGCTCGCGCCAAAATTGAATCCTCATGCCACGCTTGGAGAAGCGGCCCCGTACAACACGGTTTCGGCCGAAGACTCGGCCTGGGACCACGCGCCGTCGCCACTCACTCTCTCCCTTCATTAATTACTGTTCGCGAGGGGGGTTTTCGCAAAAAGAACACTACGGAGACGGCCCTCGGACTCGGTCACTCGGCTGTAAACAGGCCCTCCGCCCTCCCAAAAGCCAAACTCACCCTGTACATGGTCCGGTTATAACCGGACCAACCCATCGAACCAGACAGATGGAAACCGACCGCATCTACGGGTTAGGCACAGGTTGGTTTGCTGCGGATTCCAGACCGCTAACCCGTTCGATTCGTTTTCTCCAACTCAGTCCGTCTCCACCACGGGCTGCGCCGACGAAGACGACAAGGAGCCTCCACTGCGGCCGTCCCCTCCGCGAGCCTGCCCGTGCCACCGCCCGCTCTGGCACCGGTGTGTGCAGCAATGGCAGAGTGCATCCGCGTCCAAGGTCTGGAGGGCGGCAATCGGCAATGGCTGCTGCTCGGCGCCGTAGAAATTTATGTGCATTTTATGGTGCATGAAAATGTGTGCAAACTACATGGTTAAATTCCCTAATGCGTCTACTTTATTTACAATTTTTTTGGGAATTTTTCTAGGCCACGAAGATGTATTTTGAGCTCTTTGCGTACACTAGCTGGGTGTACCCAGCATTTTCTAAAGCATACCCCACATTGTGTGTGTGTTGTGTGTGTGATAGGTGGGCTAGCCCACCACATCAGCAAATGATGGTGGCGTCGGTGTTATGGCCTCGGGCCCATGTGACAGAGAAAGAAAGGGAAGGGAGGTGACGGACGGGGACTGTGTGGCAACGGCAACGCCGTCTCCACCTAGCCCCACATGACAACAAGAGAGAGGAAGGGGAGAGGAGAACGGCAACGAACAGTGGTTGTGCCGATGACGGAAATAGGGGAGGAGGCGCTGAGCTCGCTGGAGTGGGATATGCTGGTGGCGTCAGCCCTCGGCGGTGATGGACGAGTGGTGGACGGTCCTCGTGGGGTCACGACGCAGCCAGTGGTGGGGTTTCCAACGACAGTTGGTGCCCACGGCGGTGGTGGCGGCTCACCGGAGAGGTTGCGACAGCACCGTGCGGTGGACTCTGCCCTAAAGGCCCTAACCTAAACAACTAACTACATGTTATTGTGTGCGAGTGAGTGGAGAGTGTAGTGGTGGTGGTGTAGTGCCCGACCGAACCCTAGTCGACGGTGGTCGTTGGCCACGGTGGCTCGGCGGGCACGGTTGTAGACGACAGTGCGGCACAGAGGCGTAGACTATCAACTAGCTACCGCAAAAGGAAGAGGAGAAGCTTGGGGACTCATCGGTCACACCAATCAGCCAAGGGAGCAGCGGAGAAGAAGAAGAGGGGAGGTGGCGCGAATGGCACCGGCGAACTCCCAAATTGGGGGAAATCGGGTAAAGGCAGAGAGGAAGAGGGGAGAGGTGGAAGAGAGGGGGAGATGGTGTGTTCCTGCCCTCGGCAGAGTGGATGGTGGGGAGGGCGAGGCGAGAGCATCGCTGGCCAGGCCTATTTATAGGCCGGCTAGGTCGGTGTCTCGGTGGCAAGATATTTTTCCCGGCCGCTCTTATCCACCATGCGCGCTTGTGGTTGACCTCGTCGGGTCACTTCATCGCAGCTAGTGCTTGCCCATGCGCATGGCGAAATGCCTTTGGCGGCTACTCCGTGGCTCAGCGCGGTGACGACCATGGCGTCGGTGTTGATGAGTTCACAGTGAGGGAGGAGAGGGGAGAGGAGGAGAAAAGAGGACGTCGTGGGGTCCCGTGGTCGCATCATGTCGTCGTTTACCTCCGCTAGCACCCGAGTGTAGCTGGCGGGGCGTTGACGCACGGCTGTGTCGCGTTCGGCTACCGGCCACGAGGTGGACGACGAAGCTAACATGCGGGCCCCGGGCGTCAGCGAGAAGGAGAGAGGGAAGGGAAGGGCGCGGGCGCACGTTGGGCCGATGCTGGGCCTCAGCTGCTGCAGCGCTGGCTGGGCCGGCTCGCATGGGAGAAGGGAAGGGGAGAGGGGAGGGAATGGGCTGCTGCTGCGGGCCAAAAGGGAGAGAGGGGAGAGATTGAGCCCAAGTGGCTTTTCTTATTTTCCTTTCTCTTTTCTATTTCCCAGATTATATATGCATATGTTTAAATGATTTTGAATTCAAATTTGAATGCATGAGTATGCAAAAGTGTACCACCATAAGTTTAACAAGTCAAGCAAACATTCGCACATCAAGTTTCACACATCAAGTTTGTTTTCCTATGTTAGTTTATTTATAAATATTACCTATGTTGATTATATGTTCTAGCTCCTATGCAAAGTTTTAAAAGGTTAGATTTTTAGTGATTTTTAAACTAGGTCAATTTTTCAGGGTGTTACAATTCATGGCATGAATGTAGTGTCTTCCAGATAGGCATGGGTTCATCGGAGCTCGCGCAACTGCCCCCTTCGGCATCTACCTCCGGCATACTCTAGCACCTATTTGACCCTCTTAGTGCTAGAAGAATGTTTTTGAGGTGGTTATTTTATAATATGTTGGTACACTTTGATTGTAATATTGACCTACAGAGAGAAGTCCTTTGTTATCGTATATGTAATTTTATTGTTAGGTCTTTGTTATCATATATGTAATTTTTATGTACCCCAAATATTTATTCTAAGGTTCTCGAAGATCTTTATTATTGTTTTCGATGTCGCATGTGTCTCATATACGAAATTTTCAAACGACCTTGGATGGAGAAATGTCCAAAATAAAAGTTATAGATCTCAAAAAGTTATACAACTTTGTAATTGACAACTTTTTCATTTGAAGTCATCTTGTCAAGGAAAACTATGTTTGAATTTCTTAAATTTGAAATTTTAAAATGACCTCAAATGGAGAAACAACCAATACAAAAGTTGTAGATCTCGAAAAGTTATGCAACTTTGTAGTTGACAACTTTTTCATTTATAATCATCTACTTTTTCAAAATTCTATTTGAAATTAAATTTTTAAAGAACTTTGGTTTCTTTTTAATCTCTGGCAAAAACTTGTAACTAGTCTTTCTCCGTCATACTAACTTCAAATTTGATGATTTTTTTCTATTTTTTTCTAAAATCATGCTCTATCAATTTATTATGTTCTGACTGGCCTTCATTTTGGTCATCTTTTCATGTAAATTTATTTTATCAATTCAAAATTTGATTCTAAAAAAATGGCAACTTCAAACAATATTTGGAAGCAGTAAATGAATTCAGCTGGGAAATTCATAAACATAAAAGTTGGATAACTTTTCGAGATCTACAACTTTTATTTTGTTCATTTCTTCATCCGACAAAGTGGTAGTAAACATTGTTCAAATTTTACGTATCTCTCTATATGATGATTTCATCCGACAAAGTGGTAGTAAACATTGTTCATATAGAGAGATATGTCAAATTTGAACAATGTTTACTACCACTTTGTCGGATGAAGAAATGAACAAAATAAAAGTTGTAGATCTCGAAAAGTTATACAACTTTGTAGTTGATAACTTTTTGATTTGAAAACATTTTGTCAAGAAAATTTATGTTTGAATTTCTCAAATTTGAAATTTGAATTTTCAAAATGTCCTCAAATGGAGAAATGACTAAAATAAAAGTTGTAGATCTTGAAAAGTTATGCAACTTTGTAGTTGACAACTCTTTCATTTGAATTCAACTTGTCAAGGAAAACTATGTTTGAATTTCTCAAATTTGAAATTTGAATTTTAAAAATGTAATTATAATTTATATTATATGTTATTAAACATGTAATGAAACAAAAGCATTATAAATTGTATATGAAAGCATTTTTGTATTGTAGTTTTTTAGCTATATTTTTTTACTACGCAATTTCCAATTTTTAGCCTATTTATGTTAAAGGAAATGTTAAACACTGTTGCATGGACAGGAAACGAAACTGTCGGATAGGCAGCAGTTTCGCCTCGTGCCAAAACAATGCTTTTGTACTGGGTTGGGCCACAAACCTGGACTAAAAGTCCTTTAGTCCCGGTTGGTGGCCTAACCCAGGACTAAACGTCACAACCTTTAGTCCCGAGTTGGGCCACTAACCGGGACTAAAGGCCTTTTAGTCCCGGATTATAGCCCAACCCGGGACTAAAGGTTGAGGACCTACATATACATGTCTCTGCTCTTCTTCTTCCTCCTTTCAATCGTCGCCACCTAGAAAACCAGATCGATCCGCCACCCCGCCGCTCCGCCGCTGGCCACCCACGTCGTGCGCCCATCCGACCTCACCCTCTTCATCGGCTCGCGCGGCGGGCCCTCGTTCTCGTTTCCCCGACACGCATGGCGGTGCCCTCATCCTTGACCACCGGCGGCCGGTCGGCCTCGACCTCTCGTCCTCGGCTCTAGCGCGCGAGGCTCGCCCTCATCCTCGGCTCCGGCTCGCGTGGCTCATCCTCGTCCTCGGCTCTGGCATGCGCGGCGGCACCCTCATCCTTGTCCTCATCCAATGGCGGTCGGCCAGCCTCGACCTCTCGTCCTCGGCTCAAGCGCGCGCGGTGGCTCCCTCTTCCTCGTCCTTGTCCACCGGTGGCCGACCAGCCTTGACCTCTCGTCTTCGGCTCCGGCACATGCGACTCACCCTCGTCTTTGACTCTGGCGCACGTGGCTCATCCTCGTCCTTGGCTCCAACGCGCACGCCGGTTCCCTCGCCCTCGACTCATCCACTAGCGGCTGGCCAGCCTCGACCTCTCTTCCTCGGCTCCGGCGCGCATGGTTCGCCCTTGTCCTTGGCTCCGGCGCGCGCGGCTCGTCCTCGTCCTCGGCTCTGGCGCGCGCGGCGATTCCCTTGCCCTCGACTCGAACCGGCCAGCCTCCCCCTCGTCCTCGCGGCGCGCGCGGCGTTGCCCTCATCCTCGTTTCTGGTCGTGCCAGCCTCGCCCTCGCCCTCGTCTCCGGCCACCCTCGTCCTCGTCCTCATCCTCCTCTCTGCCAGCGCCTTCGTCTCTAGCCTCCATGTCGTCTCCGTCGGTGCCTTCTTCTCCGTCCTCGACCTCGATCGTCTTCGGCCTCGCCTCGCAGCTGTGCCAACCCCGTCTCATCATATCCCTTCCTGCTGTGTGAAACCGAGCACTCACCCCTAATAACTTAAGCTATTTGGCTAACTATTTGTATTCGATCTGACTTGTATTTGCTTTAGTGATATATTTTGATACAAATTGAGATATATATATATATATATATATATATATATATATATATTTGCAGAAAGATACTAACTTTGGTGATATAAATTTTGATATATCGACTTTAGTGTGATATATTGTATATATATGATATGCATATTGTGGGGTCCAGTTATATAAATTTTGATATATAGGGTTTACATGTTAATTTTGATATATAGACTTTAGTGCCTGATATTTTGGTATATGAAAAATATTGACTTCAGTGATATACATGAATTTTGATGTTTTGTATATACATATATATATATGAATATATGAATTTTGGTGTATGGATTCATATATTGACTCCAGTGATATGAATTTTTATATATTAACTTTAATGAGAAGAGATGGCTGGACGTCTCCCTGAACCGATTGTCCTAAGTTGGGGCTATTGTATTACTTGGGGATTCGAACCAAAGTTGTCTGCTGTACCATTCAATCATCCTAGCATAGCATGCAACGATATATGTTTTAATACATTAATATGTTTTAAATATGCTTGTACACAATATATTTTTCTGATATGTATATATATGTGTTTCTTAAATGTACCATAGGTAATTGACCCAATCATTTGGCTTGAAGAGACACTTTCATATTTTGGGGTTGAGGGAGTGGATGTTGAGAGCTTTGATGTAGATAATGGTCGATTGATCCAATGTCGAATTGGCTTTTCCATCGCCGCTAGGAGGGATACAGGTGTTGTACAAATCTCAGAGATGGGAATAAAGGCACCTGAGAAGTCTATTGCACAAAAATATGCTATCATTGCATGTTTGAATAAGCTTACAAATATTGGGTACACCCTACCCACACTATCCTCCTTGATGATACAAGCAATAGATGCGGGCATGTATCATGATGTTGTGGGCTTCTGTGCAAAGATTGCTCGAACCAACCGAAGATGTGGTAAGTCGAAGTCAAACTCATAGCTTATTTCTAGATTTGCTTTTATTGGAAAGCTTTGTTCTTATATCCATTCTATATGTCAACACTTATAGGTTGAGGACTATGACTTAACCTATGCAGGTTGTAGCTTTGAAGCCATTCTAAACCAGATAATGTATGCATTGGGTTTTGATTGGAAATATGCCAATGAATGGCCAACACTCACTACGGAAGGATTTCAGGAAAAGCTGGTTATGACTAAGAGGGGATCATCTGACCCATCGACTTCTCGGCCACCGCTTTCCATCTTTAGTAGACCCGTGCTCGTACTTTTGAAGCAAGGGAGAGTGCACTACTTAATGCGTTGCTCTACGTCAATGATATTTGTGGATACAAAATCGGTGACTTGCACTTCACCGAATACATAATACGACGTAATCAAACTTGGCGGTGATCTACTTGCGCTTGCATGAACTTTGGTGTGTAAATTGAACATCTAGCTAGCTAGTTTGTATTGACTTGGTTTAAATTATTATGATTTTACTACCAGAAACCAGAGATTTTGTGAGACTGCAAAACACGTCACGAAATATGGTTTTACTCTCACGAAAATAATGCGTGAGGGTACACCATCACGCATTAACTCTCACAATAATAGACACACGAAAATCACATTTTCATGAGAGTTCACCGCCACGGATTCTTTTCGTGGCGAGAGTCCGTGACGGCCACCCTCATGAAAATAATGTTGCCACCAGGTTTGCATCGGTGTTTTCATGACGGCTTTTTGTGGTATTACGTGAGAGTTCACCTTCACAAATGGATTTCGTGAGTTTGGTATTTCGTGAGAGTCACCGTCATGAAATACATTTCGTGAGAGATTGATATTTCATGAGAGTCACCGTTATGAAATAGATTTCGTGAGTCACACACACAAACACACACAAAATATAGTATTTCGTGAGAGAACACCATGAAAACAAGTTATTTCGTGAGAGTACAAACCACCATGAAAATTACCCAACGGGAGCATCTCAATCCAAATTCCAAATACACACATATATGGTCCAAATGTCAATCCAGCACATCCATGAATGATCCCCAACTGTTACATTATATTTCAATAAAGATAATGTCATGTGTACAAACCGACACCTATACTAAGCAATAAGCATGAGGCATCCACTTTAAGTGGTGAACAATGCCTTGGATAAACAGCCAAGTGCACACAAACCTACACACACATTCTTAACTAGACATAACCAAAGTAGGCTCCATATCCATATTTCCAGGCAGTCTGCTATTAATTGGCAGTTTCCAGTTCATGATGGCAGCAACAAATTCATCTTGTGCAGATTTCTCAAGGCCTGCATCTTGTAATTGTTGCCGAGAGTAAGCAAACCATGCCACAGCCCACAGTACTGAAAAATGTATACATTAGTATCCCCTTATCATACTGAGAAGCTATATACTTGTATCATGGTGAAAAGGAAGGAGAAAACAAGTAGAGAATAAACCAGATAGCAAAGCCAAGTTTCAGATATTAACCAACACAGAGTCGACCAATTATTCTGGTGCCACACTGCCACCAATAGAGGTCTCGACCACAGGGATGGCATCACTACTGGAAAAGGTTTGTCAAACAAAAACCCTATCTAGATTATCTTGTTGCAATGAGTCTGAATCTGAACTTTCATAGGTCTAAAGCACAATAAAAGTTTGATGATATGAAAACTAATGAACAATAGAAAGGCACAAGTGCACAGCAAGGCAAAGAGGTCATAAGTCATCACAAATTTCAGGGAAACTCATAGCAAAAATTTCATGGAAAAACATCTGGATATTGGGAAAAAATAAAGCTTAATTAAGAAGATTTCTAGCCTCAAATTATTTACCTTTCAGTTTTATTAATTAGAATATTTCTCTTATTCAGAACACTGGAAATAAGATAGGAAACAAGAACTAGCAAAGACAGGAATCACCTTTCCATCATATTCCTTTCTAGCAAGTGTTACATATTAGAGGGGTTTTGAGCCAATTTGTACAACAGCATGGACCTCTGGAGAAATGTAAGCTGGTGTCCTGACAGTTGATTTTGGTTGAGAGTGCAACATAAAGGACTGAAAAAAACAGAGTATAATTTATAGTGTTTATAATCTGCAATAACTAATCACACGTTAGTTGGAGAGAACTATATACCATTGAATGACAATAGCTAACTCCTGAAATCAGTTGTTGGAAGAAGAATCTTGACTACAGAGGAGAACAAATAACTGTCATTAGAAGTACATATCTTAGGCAATATGAAAGACTCCCATGTAGTAAAGCTGATATACCTCATCCTCACTAAATCTTCCAGCATTGCAGATCCTTTCAAATAGCTCACCACCACCAGCATATATTCCATAACTATGGCCAAATGTGTGGGAATATGTAAGCTTCATGAGAGAACTATGTTGGCAGCATTATAAAGAGGTCTCCAATTAGTTGAGACTTGAGAGGAATGAAGTTACTGCTAGAATCATAAATTGACTCATACTTGCTGCAGCCAATTTCATCCCATAGAAGCTAGTTGCAAGGAACACTGCTTAAAGGCGTGCTGCTATGAAATGCTGAAGAAAACTGATCATCCTACGTTGTCAAATTACATGAGCATATTCATTTGTTTGGGTTAAACAGAGATATATATTGACTTCCTGCTTAGCAAAACTACTGTCCCCATGGGTTAAACAATCAATAAATCATCTGCAGATCAAGATCACTAGCTAGCTGCTATCATGTAACTACAAATCTATTACTTTTAACTGTTGCCGCACCGCCCTAAGACATCACCGTCGGTTTGGATATGGAGTAAATGGAATAAGAGCTTAACATACTTTTCTGTAATGAAGTCTAGATCCACCGTAGTCGCCGCCGTCACAAGCTCCTGGGATGAGCGCCGCCACCGAAAGAGGTCCCTGGCCGCGCCGCTGCCGGAGGGGACGCGCCCTGAGTCGATCCGGGCTCCAGGCCCCGTGCCGCCGCCGGAGGGACGCTGCGCCGCCAACGGAGGTGCCGCGCCCCGCGTCCATCCGGGATCTAGGCCCCATGCCGCCGCCGGAGGTGCCGCGCCCTCGTGTCGTCTCACGCCCTCGCCTCTACCGCTGGCTGCCCGGCTTGCTGCACGCCGCACGGATGCGCGTAGTGCGTGTAAGGATGTCGACGCGGAGGCGGGTAGGGCAGGTCGCAGGTGGTGCGGAAGCAAGAGAGTGTGCGGGTGGCGGCGGCGGCGGCGAGAACGAAAAGCAAGAGGACTGCGCGACAAAGAGAAACGAGAGAGAGACTGGGTGGCGGCGGTGGGAATGAGAGAGAGATTGGGAAATTTTGTAACGGTGGGGCGGGTTAGGGTTTCAACTGCGTTTCGTTTGCACTGTCGAATTTTGATCAAACGGCCAAGATTGACGAGTCCTTCTGTTTGGGCTGAGTGGTTGTGGGCTGAATACGTGGAATGGGCTAAATTTAAAGTTGTTTTTGTCCTTTTTTTATTTTATTTTTCTTTTTTATAGAAAATTCAAACGTAGTTTTTTTTGACAAAATGATTTCAAATCAAAAAGTTGTCAACTATAAATTTGTATAACTTTTTCAGATCTCAAACTTTTATTTTGATCGTTTCTACATCTGAGGTCGTTTGAAAAAAAAATCAAATTTCAAATTTGAGAAATTCAAACGTAGTTTTCCATGATAAAAAAATTTCAAATGAAAAAGTTGTCACCTACAAAGTTCTATAACTTTTCCAGATCTACATCTTTCATTTTGGTTGTTTCTACATCCGAGGTCGTTTGAAAAATTCAAATTTCAAATTTGAAAAGTTCAAACGTAGTTTTTCATGAAAAAATGAGTTTAAATGAAAAACTTGTCAGCTACGAAGTTCTATAACTTCTCCAGATCTATAACTTTCATTTTGGTCATTTTTCATGTGACTTTGTTTTATCAATTCCAAATTTGAATTTCAAAAATTGTCAACTTAAAACAACATTTTCAAAGAGTAAATGATTTCAGTTGAAAAAGTCTTGAACATAAAAGTTGTACAACTCATCAAGATCTACAACTTTTGTTTTTGTCATTTGTTCATCCGACAAAGTGATAGTAACATTGTTTATAAATTTTACATCTCTCTTATCCATAAAAAATGAATTTCAAACATGATTTTTAAGCAGTAAATGATTTCGAATGGAAAAGTTGTAAACAGAAAAGTTCTATAATTTTTTAAGATCTACAACTTTTATTTTGGTCATTTCTCCATCCGAGGTCGTTTGAAAAAATTTGAATTTTAGCACTTAATTTTTACAATCATTATACATTTGCTTGAGAAATAAAATGACCAATAAAAAAGCAACAAGAATGCCATAAATTAATAGAGCATGGTTTTAGAAACATTTAGGAAAAAGAATCACCACATTTGGAGTTAGCATAAGGGAGAAAGACTAGTTACAAAATTTCGCTGCAGATTCAAAGGAGAAAACTTTTGTTCATGTTCTTCAATTTCTAGTATTTAAGCAATTATTTTTCTACTGAAAACCAGCAACCCATATTTCGTGGCGGTGGAATTTAACTCTCATGAAAATGATCACTCTCATGAAAATAGACAATTTCGTGGCGGGATAGTCATTTTCATGGGGGTATTTAAATACTCTCACGAAAACAGCTGATTTTCATGACGGTGTGTGGAGCACTCTTATAAAAATAAGTGTTCGTGGCGGGATTTACATCACCCTCATGAAAACGATTATTTTCATGAGAGTGTGTTTGCTACTCTCACAAAAAACTATCCCCCTCACGAAATCTCTAGTTTCTGGTAGTGTTTGTATGAACTTGATGAATGGGGATGATCATTGTAATATATAAGATCTTATTTCATTAGTTCCATTCTTATTTATGGACGACGTACAATACTATAGCATATAACATATAACGCGTGTAAGAAAACTATCTGAAACAAAACAAATTGAATGGAAAGAAACCGTAAAAGAAAAGAAAACAAAAGAAAAAAAAAGTGATAGACTGGAGGTGCCCGCCCTCGGACGTTGGCCTGGAGCCCCTTTAGTCCCGGACTAAATGGCTCCATTCAATCCCGGTTGTGAGGCCCGGGACTAAAGGACGGGCCTTTAGTCCCAGATTGTCAATCACGGTTGGGAAACCATGACTAGAGGGGGTTTCTCAATCGGGACTACAACCCAGTCCTGCACTAGTAGATTGTCTATTTGTCTGTCTACAAGTCATTTAATGTTTTGCTTATAGCCAGGATCAATTAAATACCATTTGCTACAAGATCGTGTTTTTATTTGCCGCGCTAAATTGCGCGCTTGAGCAAGTGCCTCAGCGTTTCGTCACACGAAGCCTTTGATGCCTCTCTGTAGGGTAATCTGATAGCCTGCAAGGCTACTAGTTAGTACACTGATTTTGACTCATGGCACGAACGTGAAACCTAGGACTACGTAGCCATGTTGAAGCGTTGAGCGTGGCCTTAAGGACATTTTACTTTTTTCTTTCCCTACGTCACATGCCTGTTAGTTCCCATTCCAATGCCACCTAGAATTACTGGGTAAGAAAAATTATGAAGCCCTTGCACATGAGAGGTAATAAGCACTATTTTTAGGATGGAAATCAGTGATGATTTGAATCATTTGGAGTGGCACAAGGGATATTGTCTCCTTTTTATTCCTAAGCCTGACGACTGCCCACAAACGTGCCGCCGGCCTCCTGTTTCTACGCGATTTAGTTGCCGGCTTCATGTTTATTAGGCCCGTGTTTGGTTTTACACCAGCTCCTAAAATTCCAGAATGTTTGACACATGCATGGAGTATTAAATATAGATTAATTATAAAATTAATTATACAACTTACGACTAATTTGCGAGACAAATCTTTTAAGTCTAATTAGTCCATGATTTGACAATGTGGTGCTACAGTAACCATGTGCTAATGAAGGCTTAATTAGGCTTAAAAATTTTGTCTCGCAAATTAGCCTTCATCTATGTAATTGATTTTGTAATTAATCTATATTTAATGCTCCTTATTAATATCTCACTATTTAATGTGACATGAATTTTAGGAGCGACTAAAAAAACAGGTACCCCTTAGCCCGTGGAATACTGTGAGGTAATTTGATTCGCCTAAACTACCACTACCACGCATTCTGCATCAGTGCGACACCGGCCTATACCCCTATCGTCTATTCTCCTTCGCCATGTCCGGTAACTCGACCTCTGCTGACAGCCATGCACAGGGCCGATCCAAGACGACGGCGTCCTAGTGCGTGACGGAGAGCGTCACCGCCACGCACAACTTCGAGGTGGCAGATTTCTCGCTGCTCTACGGCATGGGCGTCGGCAAGTTCGTCGGCTCGACCACCTTCAGCGTCGCCGGCTGCGACTGGAACATCCGCATCTACCCCGGCCGACGGAAGCAAGACGGAGGACAACAATGGCGCCTATGTCTCCGTGTACCTCTACTTCCGTAAAGGCGTCGCCGGTGTGAGGGTGAGGTTCAGTCTAAGCTTACTGAACAAAGATGGTAGTGTGTTGAGGCTACAAGACTCCATGTTATTCACCACTACCTTCGGGTCAATAGGTGGTGATTGGGGCCATGAAAACTTCATGAAGAAGTCTAAGCTGCATAAGTTCCTTCGCCACAACCACGACAGCCTCACGGTCAGGTGCGATCTGACTGTTATAGGAGATTCTCGATCTGATGAAGTCGAAGCTGTAAACACAGTTGTGATCCTTCCGGCGAACCTGGACCAAGATCTCGCACGCATGTTGAAGGACGGGGAAGGCGCCGACGTCACCTTCCATGTAGATGGCAAGCTGTTCTCTGCCCATAGATGCCTGCTCTGAAATGCAATACTTTGCGTATCAGCGGCCGTGGAGCCTATTGCAGGCCTCTAGTTGGCTGCTTTTTGGCATGGGACCCACGTACATGCACACTTTTTGTCAGACAAAGGACCACTTGAATGCGTGTACGTCCGGCTCAACACGCTCAGCTCATTTTCTTTGGCTCGGCTGTGAATTGGAGCTCGGCTCGTTCAGCTCTATGGACATGCGCGTCTCTCTCTCTTGTCCCCTCCCATTCCATCTCGTCTCATCTCCCGTATCCCCTGACCCCTAGAATACGCCGCCGCCTTCCAAGATCGCCGCCGCAAGTTAAAAAAAAAAGCGCCGCTGCCGCATTCTTCGTAGCGCGCCACCGTCTTCGTCCCCATCAGGCCGCCTCACATCTACGACGAGCACGCATCGGGTTGCCCTATCTCATCCTCGCCTCTCTCCTCTTTTGCTCAAGCTAAGCTCCTCTCCGGCGCCGCTCCCCTCTCTCCGACGCTGCTCCTCTCTCTCTGATACTACTGCTGCGTGTGCTCCTCTCCCCGCCCCTCCCCCTCCTTCCTCTCTCTCCATGGGAAGTGCCACATTCTTGACCGGGGTTTTCATGCCTCTTCATATCCGGGATCTGTTCATCATGAAGGTACCTTTTTCTAATGGATTGATTTGCTCCAATTCCCGTTTGATTCGATAGTAAATGCATAGTTGTATAGTCAACCCCAATTTGGTTTGATTTCCTCCTGTGTATGACTACACGTAGGTTCTATTGCTGACAACATTACCCAATCTAGCTTTTGGTTATGTTTGTTTGACCATCTGAAATTGGTAATGGAATACTGAGAAGTTTCTGTTATTGCTAATGGAATACTAAGAAGTTTTTCTTTTTTGTGTGGGTGTTTAGAACTAGGCATAATCTTCATAATTCATACCCCATTCCATGTTGACTCCTATAAATAATAGCAAAATTCATTTTTGCTTGTGAATTTTCTAAACGCTCATGCAAATATATCTCTTTACCCTTACTAATCCATCTTCGTTTTTATTCTTATTCACAGGATAAGCCATGAACTTCTGAATCCGGTGAGGGGGACTTCTTTGACAGTATCTTAAATTTAGTTTACAACCCTTCATTATTGACCTTTACTTCCTTTTTTGGAAACCACGCGTTTTAACATGTGTTAGTCAACTAAACTCAATTAAGCGAAAAACGGAGAACTAATGATTTTAGTGCTAGCATTTTTAGTTGTAACAAGTGCGCTCTTATGATACTGTGCTAAGAACCACGGACAGCTCTGTTTCATAGTTACCATGCCTAAGTAAATTTGAGATTGATTTCTCAATCCTGGATCTTCTTTTGACCTGCCATGGAAATTTCAATGATTTATGTTTTTGTGAAAAAAAACAGTCATCAATATTGGTTGGAGCATTTTTCATTACCAAGATACCACTTAAGATAAGTTGGGTGTTGTTGCCAAACAAATTAACTGTCTGTTTGCTTGCAGATGTAACTCACATGATCTATTTACTTGTATACTTATTTGGAAGAGATTTAGTTCTCTGAATATTTTGAGAATTGTCACACATACTTCTACATTTATCTACAGGTACTGATATGCCGCAATGAAGCAGACAAATGCTTGATACAGACTTAACTCAACTCTACACGTATAAGCATGAAGGTACTGTGGAGAACCTTGTTGGATATTTCAATGGTTATTGGGGTATCACTGCTGCTATACACTTGACATATTTATTTGAACGATACTGTGATTTGTTTGTGTTACAAATGTATACTTTGGTAACAAATTTGTTAGAAAATATTCCTGTTACAAACTAAAAAGGTGGAGTGGATGGCACAATGTTCAGTGCCTGCTCACATATGTTGCATCTGCATGTGTTTAATACGTTTTGTCAGGCAACCATTTCCCATCCACGGTCAATATATATGAGTTTCAGGCCATGTTCTGTTGCCCTATCCAGTTATTGTATTATCAACATGAACAAGTTGTGTGCTACTTCCTTCATCCCAAATTATAAGACGTCTAACTTTTTTTGACCTCAAGTTTGACCATTCGTCTTATTCAAAAAATTTATACAAACATAGTCAAATTTAACTCATTCTTGAAGAACTTTTATTAATAAAGTAGACCACGACAAAAGAAGTGATATTTTGCACAAATTTTTGAATAAGACGAGTGGTCAGTGTCAAAAAAGTCAAACTGTCTTATAATCTGGGATGGAGGTAATACATGATAGTACAGAGTTTATTGCTCAACAGATCTATACTTAAAATTTGATTTTTATTTTTTAGTTATTTCTATACTTAAAATCATTATAGTATATATCTCTTTGAACAAATGATAACAAAAGCCTTTAGGGTTCAGGGTACTTTCGTCCACATCAGTCAAAAAGAAAAGAAAAAAAGAATAAATCAAAAACCTATGAACAGATTAATACCTTTAAGGAAAAATATTTACGAAGTTAGTAAGTAATGTGCATAATTCATGTTCATTAGTGAACTCACATGATAACTGTCAACCTCAGACTAAATATTCTCACATACAAACATGCACAAAATACTCAAGGCATACCTTACAAGGAATAAACATTTGAAATAGACAATAAGTACCAACTCCATTATAAAGCCACAACAGGAACATCTTGGGCAATCTATCAACGCTGAGAAAGAACTTTCTATTTCAGAGAAAAAAAGTCTTTACCTTGAAAACAATTAATTAATGGGCCCTCATTTAATTTAATTTTGATAAGGAGCTCAGTTTCAAAATTTACAGAAAGATTCAAAATTAACGGTGACCCAATAAAGGTATCAAGTTCAATAGAATAAAATGTTAGTATGAGCAAATAAAATGTTAGAACCTATGTGCAGTCATACACATGAGCAAAAATCGTTCATTGAGAATGATTTTCTCCGCCGTTGAGAAAGTTAAAAGCTACATACAGAGGAATAGAATCGAAACCTAGAGAGGATGCAAAGTGAATTGAAACATACAAAAAGCTGCACTATGGCGTCGAATAGGAATGTGAGCAAATCAATTCATCAGAAAGGTACTTTCGTGAAGAACAAATCCCGGATCTGAAGACCTAGATATGAAATCCCAGGTCAAGAATCTAGCACTTCCCATGGAGAGAGAGAGAGAGAGAGAGAGAGAGAGAGAGAGAGAGAGAGAGAGAGAGAGAGAGAGAGAGAGAGAGAGAGAGGAAGGAGGAGGGACTAGGAGCTAACGCAACAGCGCCGAAGAGAGAGGAACGACAGCGGAGAGGAGCTCAGACAGAGAGGTAGGAGCAGTGCGAGAGAGACGGGGGAGGAGGAGATAGTATCGTTGCGTGCTCATTGCAGATGTGCCGCGGTCTGACGGAGGCCTTGGCGGCGTCCCAGTAAGAAGGCGGCGGCGGCGTTGTAGGAAGATGGCTGCGGCGGCGCAACCCCCTACGTGAGAAGGAGACGGGACCGAATGGAAGGGGATACGAGACAGATAGAGAGAGACGAGTGTGAATAGGCTGAACGAGCCGAGCCAGAGCAAACGAGCCAAGCGCCCTGAGCCGGCTGCATGCATGTGGTCCACTGCCTACGAAAAGTGACATGCACATGGGGTCCATAATAAAAAAGTAGCCAATCAGGAGCTCGGAAATAAGCTCCACGGGCGCTCATACGCAAGGTTTTTTCACTTCGGATGCCTGCTTGCCGCACGGTCCCCGGTCTTCAAGGCTCTGCTCTTCGGTCCAATGAAGGCGAATGCAGCGCAGCACATCAAGATCGATGACATAGAGCCTGCCATCTTCGAGGCACTTCTTCACTTCATCTACACAGATTCCATTCCACGGGGTACCTGTGGTGGTACTGATGCTCAGGAGGATCTTGTGACGTCGCAGCACTTGCTGGCTGCAGCAGATCAGTATGGGGTTGACAGGCTAAGGCTTACGTGCGAGGCGAGGCTTTGCCGCGGCATCGACGTGTTAACTGTTGGCACAACTCTAGCTTTGGCAGAGCGACACCACTGCATCCAGCTCAAGCATGCTTGTCTCGAGTTCATTGCTTCAAATGATATGCTTGGTGCTATATCATGGAGACCGATGGATTCAAGCATCTCCGTGCCAGCTGCCCTTTCATCATGGAGATTTTAGACAAGATTGCAGACGCAAGAGCAGGGAGCGCGCTGAAAGTTTAGCAGAAAAGTAATGGATTTTGCACTGATTGCATCCTATCACCTTTCTTTTCTACCATTTTCTGTCGATTATCTACCACCAGTATATTGTCCGTGCTAACGCTACGGCGACAAACCATATTGACATCTTAGAAGAAAGCAGCATGCCATGTAAATAACAATTTAGTCTCAATTTAGATCCTAAAATATTTCCAAAAACAGCACAAAAAATTCAATATTGATACAATTAGGATCCGATGCAGCATGTATTTGACCACATGATGGATGCCACCTTCCATATATTGAATCCTAACATCATGTTTTATGCTTAATGCAAGTATACCTGGCCATGCAGCCCGCGGGCTCGTGGCCCGGCCCGTGGCCCGGCCCAAGCACGGAACGGCCCGGTGGCCATCGGGCCAGGCCAGCCCGGCCCGAAGGACCAGGACTTGCCTGGGCCGCCACCTAGGCCCGCGGCACGGCACGGGCACGGCCTGGTGAAAGAGGCGGCCCGGTGAGCGGCCCGGTGCCTCCAACGGCTAGTGAGGCAGACCGCAGGCAGCCCAACCCACGAAGCCGACTCCCCCGCGGCCGTATATATGCTGCCCCCCCCCCGATCCCTAACCCTAATCCCACTCCACTCCCGCCGCTCGCAATCGCAGTCGTCTCGTCTCGCTCGCTCTCGATCCGCCGCCGCTCGCCTTGAGCTCGCCGGCCCTGCTCCGGTGACCTCGTCGCCGCTTGTCCACCTCGACCTGAGTTCGCTAACCTTCTCCTCCCTCCTTTCCCTTCCTATCCCCTCTTCCCCCCTCCTCCGGTGTACCATGTGAGTTCGTCGTGTCTATCCTTCCGCCGCCGCTCGCTGTCGTTCTAACTGTTGTCTGTCTCCTCCTCTGGCTGCCTCCCTGGCCTCTTCTCCGACACTGGGCTCCGGTGGCGCAGGTTAGGGTTAACCCTAACCCTAACCTTAGATCTGTGTTGTGTCTGTCCATCTTTCACTCACTCACTGACTCACCCCTGTTCTTCTGTTCTGTCCTCTGTTCTTCGTAGGTTGGTGGTGTCTGACGCCGCGTCTTCCTCCTCTGGAGGCGCCATGGCTAGGCCGCCAGCGCCAAAACGCCAGCGTCCACTGTTGAGGGACGGTGTTGGAGCCCTAACCTTAGATCTTGTGTTGTGATTTGTGATTGTGTGGTACTGTGGTGAATGTGAATCTGTGAATGAATCTGTGAGCTTTTGTGAAAATGGTGATGAAAATGATGGAATCTTGTTCAAAACCGGTGAAAATGAAGAAGTGGTTCAAACACTCGGTGAAAATCTGGTGAAAATGAGATGTTTTTTGGTTGTCGGGCTGTGGGCCGGCACGGCACGGGGAAAATGGCCGTGCCCAACGGGCGGCACGGCACGGTCAGACGGCCCACGGGCCGTGCCATGGGCCGTAGGCCAGGCACGAAGCCCGTGGAGGCACGGCACGGCAGGCACGACGGCCCGTCGAGGCAAGACCCCCATCGGGCCGGCACGGCCCGTTGGCCATCTATAAATGCAAGCCGAAAAAGAATTTTATCTACAGTTACAGTATTGCCATAAGGACCAAATGGCCAGGACCATTGTTGTGTCAAATTATTTTGTGGCACTTTTGCCCATGGATGCTCGCGATCAGCCAGCAGTCTTACAATCAGGCAACAGAAAAGACTCGTCTGAATTGCTTGGTTCAATTGCTCCAAATCAAATCTGCAGCACCAGCTCGCAGGGCAAACCTAAGCTAACCTTCACACATATAAAAATAAATAAACTATAGGAGGACGTGCGTCGCGGAGGAGTCCGGTAGCCGCTGCCGAGTCCGCATTCGCATATGCTCCTTCCTCCTCTGCCCTGAGGTGAAAAATTAGTTTAATCAACTCACTCCCCGGCATATTGGGACTTATATATATATATATATATATATATATATATATATATATATATATATATATATATATATATATATATATATATATATATATATATATATATATATATATATATATATATATAAAATAAAGACCGAGATCAAATCAGGGCAGGCCGATGTCATCTCATCTCCAATCTTAATCTAAATAATTCACAGCTTTGCATGTTGCCATGTTGGACTTTCAAAGGAAACGATAATTATTCTAACAGGACGTCCGTCCGCAACAGTTATCTGGACACGGCCACGCGGCCCCCGATTCGTGACCCTCCCGCTTCCCGCTCCCTTATCCCATCCCGTGAGCCCCCACTCCCTTATCTGCTCATGCCGTGACCGCCGAGGCCGTGAGATTCCACTGCCGCCTGCTGCCTCGCGCGCCCGTGCCTACCCCCGCCGGCCGCTGCTCCGCACACCCCGCCGCCTGCTGCCTCGCCCCCGCCTAGGTCTGGCACTCGTCACCGAGCCGAGCTGCGCGCATGGCCACCACGCCGGCCGCTGCCCCACGCCTCCGCCTACACCTGGCCCTCATCACCAAGCCGGGCTACGCGCGTGGCCACGTGGCTGCTCATCCGCCGGCCCCCTTCTTCCTCGCCGGCTGACTTTTTATGAAGGCAACGCTTTTCATGTTGCTGCTGAATGAATTTGATGTTGCAGTAGCCTTGTTCTGCTGTTGCAACAAGTAATATTTCATTGTTGCATTAGTCTCTTTTTTTTTGTTTCTGATGTTACACCTCGCATTGCAGTAGCTTTGTTTTGATGTTGCAACAAGTAATATTTCTTTGTTGCATTAGTCTATTTTTCTGATGTTGCTTCTCGCATTGCGCTTTATTCTGTTGTTGCAGTAGCCATGCTCTGAAGTAATATTTCTTTGTTGCATTAGTCTCTTTTTTTCTAATCTTGCATCTCTTATTGCAGTAGCAGTAGCTTTGTTCTGATGTTGCAGTAGACTTGTTCTGATGTTGTGAACAAGTAATACTTCTGATGTTGCATCTCACATTGTTGCAACAGATCTTCCGATGGAAATTTTCTCATTGGACATTCGGGTGATGGAGCACAGTGGGGATATCGCGGAGGGCAATGGGCGCGTAGGGGATGGCAGCACGGCGGGGATGGCGATGCGACGTGGCATGGCGGCACAGCAGGGGATGGCGACGCGACGAGGCATGGCGGCGTAGCGTGGGACGGGCCGCACGCGGGGGCGCACTCGTTTTCAGACATGGGGGCACGCTCATTCTATTGCATCGGATAGGTCCGCTTTATTTCCGTCGTTGTTTTATTCGATGAGATTTGGACAACTCCTGTTATCTCAATCGGATGGTCCCAAGTGGCCTCCGGACGTGTGCTCGCGCCGAACGTTTGGGCGCTAGTTCCGTCGCAAAGGAAATGCAGTATAGTTGCATTACAAAGGTACAGTATTAGATGGCAAACATTGAAGCAGTTCAGAAAAAAGAACCTTTATGTTGTTGGATTTCGGACCAAAAAAGTGTTCTAAACCTGCTATCTCATTCAGAAATTCAGATTTAAATGCCAAGACACAAAAATTCAAAACTGGCAATCTTGGGGACAACTGAAGGCACCCGCATAGCCGACACACTGCTCGTAAATTTTAGCAGGCTGCCACCAACAATCAAGGTTCTTGTGTGAAATTTCACCCTAACTTGTTGGTATGAGACCATGAAAAGATATCCACCATCTGTCGGTATAAGCAGTTCAGAACAGAGGTTGTATGTAACAGGTTAGTTCAGGCATTCATGAGAAACGGCGATGGGGATTCGTGTATGTGATCAGACCAGTGTTTTTTGTATTATCATCCAAGATTTGCATGCCGTACATTCACTAAACAATTAGCACAAAGACAAAACTATAATGCTGCAATTCTTCAGGATTCTTACTAAGCAACATACAATTGGACACAATGTCATTTTTTTGAAATCTGACGAGTGGAAAGTTTGCAAAGGTGAGTGATAATACATGTAGAATTTGTCAGACCATGATGCATCCTAATATAGAGCAAGAGGGAAGTTTACAGGCTCAGAACTATATGGATCCTGCTGCACAAATATTGTATCAAATTCGACAAAAGGAGCTATGTGATGCATGAAGTAATTAAGGATCCCAATGGCTAATACTTAGTTGCCTTGTTTCTAAATCATTTTGAAATTCCCACGGCTACCGTTGCTTCAAACTGCAAACTGTGCACAGAGGGTAAACAACACCACGAAAAAGAGGAGAAAAAAGAACAGAAGAGAGGAGCAGGACAAACCGTGATGGGCCTCTCAATATCCAGTAATTTTGCACCACATCCTCTGGGTCAACTAATCTGCACACACGACATGAAAAATGAACTATTTACTCGCAAGATCAAAGCGAAACAGTACTGCATTTCCTATTTGGATGAAACAATGGAGGAAGCATGACCCAATATTCCAGACATAATATCAAGTGCTAAATTCTAGAGTTGCAGAAATTGCTAAAATTTATAGTTTCATGTACAGCTAGAATCTCTGTACGGGTAAGTGTATTCAGTCACAGGCATTGCGTCAGACACCATGAGTGCAGCAACTTAAGAACAACCGTTGTATTGAGATGTTATTATCAGACGAACAGGGCCTAATAACACAGCAACTGAAACACCATCTTGCATCTCCAGAACACTAATTACCTCTACTACATCTAGAATGCAAGAAAAAGCACAATAAGGTTATGACTTATCCGATTATCGGAGCAATAAATTAAACGCGCAATCACAAATGTCAACTAAGAAGTCCACTTCGATGCTGAAGATATGGTTTGCAGCAGCGCCGCCGCTAAGGATGGACATTACGGACGCCTTTGGGTACCCCTAGACACAGTTTCTAAAAGAAGTAGTGTTACGATGAAGGGGAATTGAGACTGGGATTAGCATGAATCGAGGAAGAACAGAGGGAACACGGCTGGATTCCGTGGGTTGGGGAACTCGGTAACAACCGTTATGAGTTCGTTACAGGAGAAATGAGATCTGTTCTTCGTTAACCTTCTCTCTACCGCGTCACCGGTTTATAAACCACCGGCCGCTTACAGACACTGGGCTTGGCCCAAGACACAGGACGGCCCACTACCACTACCATAGCTAAGGAGGCCCATAACACTCCCCCGGTCTTGAATTCCAGCTTGACCTCAAGCTGTAAACTTGGGAAACTTCTGACGAAGCACATGCTCATCCTCCCAGGTAGCCATAGCATCAGGTAGACCAGACCACTGAATCATCAACTGTGGTACAGCATGAGCTCCGTGGTTAATGGTTCGCACCTTGATAACTCGATGAGGCTGCAGCTCCTGAGTTGGATCCTGACAGACTGAGGATAAGTCATCACTGACCACTGTTGTCGCTGGTACATGCTTCTTGAGCTGTGAGACATGAACAACAGGATGTATGCGGGAGTCAGCTGGGAGATCCAACCGGTATGCTACCTTGCCCACGCGCTGGAGGATCTTGAATGGCCCAAAGAAACGAAAGGAAAGTTTCTGATTTGTCCTGGAAGCCACCGATGTCTGAATATAAGGCTGCAACTTCAAGAATACTGAATCGCCTTCATTGAATTCACGCTCAGTACGATGCTTATCCGCTTGGGCCTTCATTCGTTATTGAGCACGTGCTAACTGCTGCTTGATCAACTCTGACAGCAACTCGCGCTCCTGGAGCCACTGTTCCAAATCCGGCACAGAGCTCAATTGAAGATTAGCAATACCCAACTGTCGGGGTGAGTAGCCATAGAGAACCTCAAATGGTGACTTCCCCAAAGCTGAATGTGTTGAGGTATTGTACCAGAATTCAGCAACAGAGATCCACTTACTCCACTTCTTGGGGCATGAGTGAACTGTGCAGCGAAGGAAGGCTTCAACACACTGATTCAGGCATTCAGTTTGGCCATCAGTTTGTGGATGATAGGCCGAACTCATCAGAAGCTTTGTGTCAGACAGTCTGAACAGCTCTTGCCAAACTGCACTAGTGAACACTCGATTCCTATCTGAAATAATGGCCTTGGGTAGCCCATGAAGCTTGTACACATTATCCATGAACAGCTGTGCCACTGTCAATGCTGTAAAGGGGTGAGTTAGTGGTAGAAAATGCCCATACTTAGTAAATTTGTCCACAACCACTAACAAAGCATTGTGCCTGTCAGATTGTGGCAGTCCTTCTATGAAATCCATGCTCACAATTTCCCATGCCTGAGATGGTATTGGCAAGGGTTCTAACAGGCCAGGAGACTTGATCCTCTCAGTCTTAGCTTGCTGACATGTCTGACACTGGTTCACAAATGTTGTGACCATCTGTTTCAAGCCTGGCCAAGCAAATAATTGCTTCACTCTGATATAAGTAGCTGTAATACCAAAATGGCCCCCCAATCCACTATCATGCAGTGCAGTCAAAATATGCTGCTGAGCAGTGGTATTGTTTCCAACCCAAACTCTCCCATGTAGTCTAATGACCCCATTGTTCAGAGAACCTGTAATTGCCAGTTCAGTTAACAGCTGTTGTGTTTCTGGATCATCCTCATACCCCTCTTTGAGCTTCTGAATCCATGTTGGTACACATTCAGAGACAGCAGTAAGTTCATCATTCGAAATATATCTTGACAAGGCATCTGCAGCCATATTAGTTGCCCCTTTCTTGTACTGAATAGTGTACTGCAGATCCATTAATTTGATGAGAGCTTTTTGTTGTAACTTTGTAGACACCCTTTGGTCAGTGATGTATTGCAGACTGCTGTGATCAGTCTTGATGATAAATGGCTGATGCTGCAAATATGGTCTCCATTTATCAATAGCTAGAAGAATTGCTAAGTACTCCTTTTCATACACAGACAGAGCTTGGTTCCTGGGTCCCAATGACTTACTGAGATAAGCAACAGGGTGTTGTTCCTGCATCAATACAGCCCCAATGCCATAATCACTAGCATCTGTCTCAACTACAACTGCTTGTTGAAGTCTGGAACTTGTAACACAGGAGCCTGAGTTAGCTGTTGCTTTAGAAGCTGAAATGCTTCATCAGCTGTAGCAGTCCAACTGAACTGAACATTCTTCTTGAGCAACTCAGTAAGTGGCTTGGTTATCATACCATAGTGTCTGATAAACCTTCTATAATATCCTGTTAGGCCTAGAAATCCTCTCAGTTGTTTGACATTGGATGGAGTAGGCCAGTGTTGAACTGCAATAACCTTGGATGGATCTGTTGCTACTCCATTTGCAGAAATGACATGTCCCAAGTAGTCAACAGAGGTCTTTGCAAATGAACATTTACTTCTCTTGATCAGAAACTGATGCTTCTCAAGAATACTGAATACTTGCTTGAGCAACTGAACATGTTCTTCTAATGTTGCAGAGTAAACAAGTATGTCATCCATAAATACCAATACTCCTTTTCTGAGCAAGGTAGCAAAAATCTTATTCATAAAACTTTGAAATGTTGCTGGTGCATTTGTCAGACCAAATGGCATCACCAAAAACTCAAATAAGCCATGATGTGTTCTAAATGCTGTTTTGTGCTCTTCCCCAGCAGCCATGCAAATTTGGTGGTACCCAGAGCGAAAATCTAACTTTGTAAACCATCTAGCACCAGCTAACTCATCCAGTAGTTCATCCACTACAGGCATTGGATGTCTGTGCTTAACAGTGATAGCATTGAGGTGTCTGTAATCAATGCAAAAACGCCAACTCCCATCTTTCTTCCTAACCAATAGAACTGGTGATGCAAAGGCACTAGTGCTAGGCCTGATGACACCCTGTGCTAACATTTGTTGCAGTTGCAGCTCAATCTTAGTTTTCTGAATGGGAGTATTTGTAAGGCCTCACCTTAACTGGCTGAGCCCCTGGTATAAGAGGTATTTGATGATCTGCTGTTCTTCTGGGGGGCAGGGTCTTGGGCTCAGCAAAAAGATGATCAAACTGCTGAATGAGTTCTGAGACTGCTGGTGGGGTCTCAACAGATTCAGAGGTATCAATACTACATACTGAAGGAATCCATTCTTCCATTGTGGGCACTGTCATTTGTATGCAGTGACATATTGCTCCTTTTCTTAACAGGCCAGCCAGTTTCTCCTGAGAAATAGGTATGCAGCTGGAAGTATCATCCACTACTCCCTGCAACTGCACCTGTTGCCCATCACAAGTTACCTCCATGGTTTTGAGCTTGTAATCAACTGTCATAGGACTGTGTTCCTCTAGCCAGTCCTCTCCAAGAATAAGATCATAGCATCTGAGTGGCAGTACTTTGGTTTCTGTCTTGAAGGTCTGGATTGACCAGGTTAACACTGGGACCTTCTGATTGCACAACATAATACTACCATCAGCAGCCCTGAATGTGCTGGCCTGACAGGAAACTATCTGAATCTTCAGATGCTTGACCAGCTGATCGCTGACAAAAGTACCAATGCTACCAGAGTCCACCAACATGAGAACTGAATGTTTTCCAATCTGAGCCAACAGCTTTAGAGTTTGCCTAGGGCTGCTTGGTGGATTTGGAGATGGATCCACTGTCAACACTGCCTGCTCCTCGGCTGGTGTCTGAACTTCAACATCAGTTTCGTCAGATAACTCATGAATCTGCATTGCATCCAAGATCTCCTCTAGAACATGCAGAGATACATGAGTAGGACACTTATGACCGGGATTCCACTTCTCACCGCATTTGAAACAGAGACCATTGCGGCGCCGAAAGGCCTTCAGAGAAGCTAACTTGTCATCGCCATCAGCCTGTGGCACCTTGGCTTGGGTTACCGCCTTGTCAGTTACCATAGCGTGCTTCGGGGTCTCTCTGGTGAAATCCCGCCCAGAGCTCTTCCCCTTGACCTGACTCAATTCTTGCTCCTAGATAAGCGCCAAGGCACTGGCCGTATCAACATCACCCGGACGATGAAGCATGAGAGGAACTCGGATGTCTTGCCTGAGCCCACTGACAAATCGGGTAACGAAGAAGGTATCATCGATGGCAGGATTGTAGAGCACAATACCATGAGCGAGCTTCTCGAAGGCAGCCTGATACTCGAGCACCGATGATGTTTGCTTCAAGGAATCCAACTGCCGCAGAAGGATCTGATAGTCGTACTTGGCCATCACGATATCACAGAGCTTGGACCAATCCGCAATCCGCCCGCGGCGTTCGACAGTTTGCAGCCAGGTAGCCGCAGAGCCCTTGAAGTTGAGCGATGCGAAACGTGTCTTCATCATCTCTTCGACCGCGTACACCTCGAAGTAGACCTCGCATTGATCCCACCATAAACGCGGATTAGAGCCGTCAAACTTAGGGAACTCCATTTTAGGGAATGGCGGATGATGGGAAGATGAAGCCTCTGCAGTATGAATGGGAAGAGCAAAGCCCGCGGGTGTACGGTGGACGATGCGAGGCGGAGGGTGGCCGAGCACACCTCCGCCCGCGCCGGGCCCATGGGCGAGTCTACGCGAGGTGGCGTCGCACTTGACGAAGCCCCTGGCGCGACGTTGAGGTCGATCCCCGCCGTAGGTGTATGCGGCGGTGGCGGCGGATGAGGATGCTGCCGCTGGATCGGAGGTGGAGGCGGGGGCGGCGGAGGAGGTCGGAACTCCAGGCTCTTGATTCGCGCCGCCGTCTCGTCCATCCTCGTCGTCGTCTCCGTGGAGCGCTGAAGCAGCGTGCCCATGGACTCCTCCGCGGTGACGCGCCATTCCTCGAGCGCGCTCAGCTTGTCGAGGGATGTCGCCATCATCTCCTGGAAGCCCTTGAGCTGGGCCGCCATGGATTCCATGGTCGCCTTCAAGTACTCGACGGTGGCGGCCATCTCCAACTGGTATCTCGGAGGATTTCGCTTCTTCGGCGCCAGAGATGCGAAAAAAAATTCCCCCAATCAACCGATCTCTCGATACCAAATTGTTACGATCTAGGATAGATGAAGGGGAATTGAGACTGGGATTAGCATGAATCGGGGAAGAATAGAGGGAACACGGCTGGATTCCGTGGGTTGGGGAGCTCGGTAACAACCGTTATGAGTTCGTTACAGGAGAAATGAGATCTGTTCTTCGTTAACCTTCTCTCTACCGCGTCACCGGTTTATAAACCACCGGCCGCTTACAGACACTGGGCTTGGCCCAAGACACAGGACGGCCCACTACCACTACCATAGCTAAGGAGGCCCATAACAAGTTGGTCTTGCCCTGCAGTGAGATGAGCTCCATCCAGTCGAAGGGGTTGGCGACGTCGTACATTTTCTTGTGCCCGAGCGCCATGCGGTCGGCGACGAACTCGATGTACTGGCTCATGAGCCCGCCGTTCATTCCAACCAGCGCGACGGGGAGCCGCGTCGCAGACGAACTCGCGCTCGATGTCGATGGCGTCGGCGACGATCTCGCGGACACGGAACTCATCGAGCTTGCCGCGGCGGCGGCCGGCTGGCTCTCGGCGGTTGGAGCCTGGCCCAGCGCTGCACCTCCCTCGTGCGGCCCTACGCCCGCGGGTGGCGCGCGGCCAGCCCCGGGCATCTCCATGTGTCAGCGGCAGGAGGTGTGGCAGAAACTACACTAAGCACTCTGAAGTACATCAGCCAGTTCTGTCGAGCATATTTCATGGGAGAACTCGAAAATTCACATTTTTCAATAGGATCAGAAATGAAATAATAAAGTTTATAACATTTTAGCCATTTCTTACATCACTTTCCATGCAACATCAAAGTATAATATTTATTGTTTATAACAGCGGAATATAACTATGTTATCAGAGTTTCAGCAAAAATAAAATCATTAAATGATAAGTTAAACATTAACATGATGATCCGTTATATACATCATAACAGGTTATAAGTTTTTCTATTGTAAAACATTTTGGTGGAAGTTTCAAATAAAATCTATGTCCGCAACGTGAAGAAAATCCTCGCTGAGGCCATCAGAAGGTTCCCGCACACAAGTGTCAGCTCTAGCATCCACCTGTCACCTGCAACAGGGTAGAATAAACCTTGAGTACTCAATTGTACTCTGCAAGAAAAAGACTCCAAGGATATGCAAGGCTATCTGACTTGTGGATTTATTGTATATGTAGGAGCATTACTAAACGTGCATCCTTATATTCAATTTTATTAGTAGTCATCATTAGTTCATTAACTAACCATTCTATGTAAGCACCTATGCTACTTTCAAGCAGGTGGTAAGTAATCAGAATCATTTTACCATCTTTCATGTTCTAGTTCTTACTACGGTGTTAGATCTAGACAAGTCGTACCATATTACACGACGATTCGTGAACCAATATATTCTAGCTGAGTACCTCGAAACACACGCCTCGCTTATACCCTAGGCACATGCATGACTAACCCACCACTCTCCTATCAAGGGGTCTAGGTCCTCGTCCAAAATTGGACTCCAAGCCTCCACACCTGAGTCCCGAACTCAGTGTGGTGCTTAGACCTCCATCATCCCCGCCTTCAATCAGTCGGTCCAAAAAAAGAGCCGAAACCCACAAGAGAGCAATGAGTCTTCCCACTCTCATAAGTAAGCATGTGCTCAGGATAATAAGTTTATGACCTGACTAAAATCCACTGCAATGGACGGTCCTCAATTGACACAGGCAGGAAAATGCACCCAGAGCCTCGCTCGGTTACCTAACCAAGTCCAAATCCAAATCCAAAGTATGGTCCCGCTCGGTCTTCAATTATTATCCATACATATTACATGTGATAGTAACACGATAACAGTAACAATAATATATTTCATATCTCTCGCGAGTGACAGGCAATCACTCGACTTCTACCGGAGTCATGTAGCATAGCAATATACACGATCCTGTCATACTAGAAAAACTCATAGGATAAGGATATATATATGCAAGTGGGTTTCATTCAACTCCTTAAACTTAATGCACAAGCATAAAATAAAGTGTAGAATAATAGGGGTTATGCACCGGGGTTTGCCTGGCTAAGATATAATCAAAAGTTAGCATTCCATCATACTGACAGGATTGTCAATGCGCCATCTTCTCTGCTACTTCAGTCGACTCTGGATCGTTGTCCCTATTATGATATTCGTGGATGCAACATAGAGACGTAATTACTCAACAGCAATCGCAACTCTTCTAATGACTAATGTACTAGACCACGTATCCAAGTTGTCGAACTAGGCGCTAATTCCCCACAATGTTTTAGTTATAAAATCCCTAGGTGTTTCAACATTTTATTGATTTTAACATATATTTTCGAACTATGGCTCATTTAGCTACCTTAGCAAACTAATTATTATGGAGCTACAAAAATTACAGTGATCACCTAATAATGTTAGAAATCTGCTGTAAAAATTTCAGGACCAGTACTACTACCAATTCATCACAATAATTCCTACAAGTTCATGTTTTACTCATTTTAAGTGCTTCAAATTAATTAGTCTACTCTTGAAAATTCTATGAAACTAAGTGAACAAAATAAATTAACAGATAGGTCATGATTTTAGGAACCTAACAAAATTAGTTTCATAATTTTTGGACACCTACATAATTTTATATGATTTACCAAAGATCAGCTAAGAAACATAATTAAAAAATCATTTAACTAATTCGCTTAAAAAGAAAAGGCGACGAGCCTAGCATGGCCCACAGCGCGGATGCGGCCCATGCGAGCCGGCCCACGACGGGGGCAGCCGGCGTGCGTTGGCACTCTTGCAAAAATGCCCTCGCGTTACCAGGCATTAGCGCAAGCACTACTCGTACTATTCCTATAGACAGTGACTTTATAAGGAAGCTCTCGTATTCTCTCGTCTTCGCATCGAAGAGGTCCCCAACGCCTCTGCGCTCGCCGGCATCACACTAGCCGGCACTGAGCCGCTACGCCAGCCAACTGGGACCCACGCAGACCTAGCTACGGGGTCGACCCTTACCTACGGGCTTACGTGCAACTCCGGGCAGCGGTTGGACAAGTCAAGACGTAGTAGGATGGCCTCTCCACGACGACGGGCACCCTACGGCGGTGGCAACCATGTTTCGGTGAGCCTTGGCATAAAAGAGATGATAGAAACAGTGGGTGAGCATCAGCGACTCACCACGCACCTATCCGTGGCGGTGGCTTGGCCAGAGACGCCCCGAGCAAGCCTGGTCGCGTGCGCGCGGCAAGCGAGATGGCGGGCCACGATGGCATGGCCGCGTCAGCACCGCGAGGGTAGTCGTAGGGGTACGGCTTAGGTGCGCACAGCGAGAAGGGGTGCAAGGCAGGTCGGGTGGTGCAGCCAATTTGGCTTGAGGCGGTGAGCTGGTGGCTGCCTACGGTGGTGGTGGGCTAGGTCTTAATGGCACTATGGCGGGGGCAAAACTCCAAAATTGGAGCTCGGTCAGGCACCATTCAAGACGGGGTGGGGACGGTCAACTAGAGGACTTGATGGCGGTGCCAGAGACACGACACCACGACCTGAGATGACACCTCGCAGCCGTATTAACTCGCGCGGCACAATCGGCCATGGCGGAGTGAGCAGAGAGAGAACCGGAGCTCGACGTGACCGGCCTTGGCAGGATGCATCCGTCGCGATTCGGCCGACCTGCGCATCGCTACTACGGACAACACACGCACACCACTGACCGGCACTGCCTGCGGGGCTGTTGCGCCATAAATGGCAAAGCGATGGTGCGGGCAGCAGAGGAGGGGGCAAGCCCTCGTGCGCGCAGTGAGGGGACGAGCACATCACAGCGCAGTATTAGCAGCGGTGACATCGTAGCAGAGCGGTAGGGACAGCGGAGCAGCAGCGGCTGGCGACCCGCAGCACAACATGGCTAGTGGCAACAACACAGCGCGACAGCGGGATAGGACGTCTATGTGGTAGGGCAGCCAGGGCACCGGGTCGGCGATGGCGGCAGCACCACACGGCAAGGCCAGACGGCCAACTGCGGCCGGCCAGGACGGGCAGTCGCGGCCGACCACGCACGGTAGTGCGCGAGTGCGCGTTCGAGCCCAGCGACACCAAGGCTCCGCACGATGGTGACCGCGCACACTCGGCCAGGCAACCGAAGCAAGTGTCGTGCACGAATTTTAAAGCATTCGAAACGTCTAAACCGTTGATCCAATCACCAAACCACTTTTGCTATACCTTAGAGGGTATATTAGGCTACTAAAATAAGCCATAATACTACCCTACTCCTTAACCCAATTTCTCTACAAAAATTGCTAAACATCACAATGCCTAACCTTTCAAAAGTTCATGAAATTTTCTGTGTTAAATGGATTTCTATTTCTAGTTGCACTTTTAAGCTATTGAATATAGTACTTAACATTATCTATCAACACCAAGTATTTCATTGTCATCTACAAATCTCACATTTCAAACTTTATTAAGGTGTCACATACATGTTTTATAGTATTTTTGTTCAATAAAAATTAGTTTTAAACCCTAAGTGATATAACATGACTATTGAATCAACTTTTGTTTCGCATTTTTGTCGATCGTTTCGAGTTACAGAAATTGATCTACACACTTTATCATATGCATTAACACATAAACATGATGCTCATGACATGTTTTAGTAAATGATTTATGGTGTAACACCGAGGGTGTTATAGGAGGCCCCGCGATGGGTGACTCCCAAGGCTGCGGCGGACCCTCCCACTGGCGGCGACGACTCCTTTGGTGCTGGGCGGTTAGGGTTCAAACTCTAATCACTGGGCGTGGGGGAGACGATCGGCGAGGTGGATGAGGTTCTGCACTCGTTCGAGCGAAAAAGAGACGGAAAAAACAACACGAGGGATCGAACCGTGGCTGTGGGACGCGGTCCGCAGGTGGCTGGGCGCGGGAGTGGGAGACGTAAGGGATACGCGCGATCCTGATCGTTAGATGGGAGTGAGCAACGAGAGAGAAGACTCAGAAGTAACGTGGATGGTTCATTTGTAAAGAGTTATTTTTCTGGGTATATTTTTTTGTGTATGTAGAGGGAGGCTATCTCAGCGGAGGAGATTTTTTTGGTAGACTTAGCATAGAAAAAGATGGTGCTTTATTAGGGTACATATATGACAAGTGTATCATCATCATATTTAGAACTCTTATTCAAGACCATGGGTATGATTTTTTTTTTCACTGCACAAGTTCTAAAAATGCTCCCATTGTTTTTTCACAAGTTCTTATTATTTCCCTTCTTTATTTACATTCTCTTTTTTTTTCATGTTCCATATACGTGCCTGGGCAATATGTACTACCTCCAGATTGGTTTATAAGGCTTAGCGCATCTTCAAGAGACTCTTTATATTCTTTCTAATTTACAGGAATATAGATTTTGGTGAAAAATTATCCTCCAACATTCTCTTCAATTAGATATCCAAATATAGACATCCTTTATTCCGGATTTCTCGCTAGCTAAAGATGGAGAACGAGGATGGGTCTCTAGACTGCGGACTGAGATGTAGAAAAGCTATTGAGGACTATAAAGATATAGAAAACGATTTTTACTCAAATGACTCTCCAAATGATGATTTAGAGAATAAATTTTAGAAAGGCTCGTGGAGATACGCTTAGTCTGACATGTGACACGGTTTTCTAAATTATTTTGACCATTTGTTTATTCTATGTTATATTGTTTGTGACTATGAACTAATGATTATGAGATAGTATATTTGATATTACTAAGTTTTTATTACAATACTTAAACATGGCTTATCAAATTATTGGTCAAAGGTTATGAAGTTTGACTTTTAACATACGCAAAATGCCTTGGACAAAATTTAAATAGAAGCATGCCTTAGACCCTATTTCAATTAGTTAGAGCTAATCAAAAGCTGCTAAAAAATATAGCTGATCTAATAAACATGTCTTAGACCCTATTTCGATTAGTCAGGGAGAGAATAGAAAGCTGCTAGAAAAGGTTATATTTGATCAAATCAGTTTAGATAGTAGCCTAATAAAGTTTATAGTAGCCTAATAAAGTTTATAGTGCCCTTGTATCATTTTAATGAAGTTTTAATTTCTTGGATGGATACACTAATTAAGAATGTGAATATGTGAAAGATTTAGATATAGAATAGTCTAATCTCCCACCGTCTCACGAGACTACTCATCCGTAACTGTCCGACCATCTTGTCTAAACTTTCTTTCATCGGTAATGCATCGATAATGCTTCCACCCAGACACTCCTGGACCCTTGACGGGCCTGCGCTCTACTGCTATCGGCCCAACAGGCTGTCTGCTCTCTACGTCTCGTTCATCTCTCTTAAAAATATCTCCTCACTCTGCACGCCCATCACATGCTTCACGGCACCGCGCGGCCATCCGGTCGTCCCAATTCGCATCTCGCTGCCTCGGCCATCTCCTCGTGTGTGCCCCCATCCTACGACACGTCGTGCCACGTACTCTTCCTCACCGTCGTGACCATCTCCCCGCGTGCACCCATCATGCACCGCCCCGGGCACTCTACCTGGCCGCACTGCCCCACTCCGCCTTGCGCCGTGGGCATCCACCGCCGCGCCCCACTCCGCACTCGATGTCGTAGCCACGGCGCACCGCGCCACCACCACCCCGACTCCACCAGGTAAAGGTCGTCGCCGGCCGGGACATCTTCTCCCGCGGTTGGCCGAAGACACCACGACAGGAACAAGCGCATGTTGCAAGTGTATGTTTCAAGTGTTTTAGAGGTGTTAGGCAAGTGTTGCGTATGGATGTTGCAAAAATAGATCGGGATGCTGCACATGTTGCAATAGCTATACATGAATGTTGCAAGCATTTGTTCTAATTGTTTATCTGTTTTTTAGACGTATGCTACAAGTGTTTTATTTGGACGTTGCATATGTTTCACACAGATGTTGCAAGTGTTTGTTTGAAATGTTTCATCCATTTCAGACGCATGTTGCAAGTGTTTAATCGGGAGGTTGCATATATTTCACACAGATGTTGCACGTGTTTGTTTCAAATGTTTTATCTATTTCATACTGTTGCAGTAAGTTTTTTTTGGTGTTGCAAGTGTTTTCATGTTTCAAGCCTTGAATGGAATGGCCAGAGTCACACGGCGCACATCCATGGGCGGGGGTGCGAGCGCGATACGGAGTAGGCACATGCACAGAAGCGGAGCGAAAACGTGTAGTCCCTGTGTGCGAGCAGGTGGTGTTGGCAAGGCGAGGCATCTGGACGACGCGAGCGCGGGAAACGATGGAGGGCGTGGGAAACGGAGATGCAAGCGACACGGGTGCAGCCGCGGACATCCGTCCGGGCTGGCATCTCCGTGTTCATAGCCAAATGGACGATATGCTTGAATCCATGTGTTTCCATATATAATAGCACCAAGCACATTGGGAGAAGTGATAAACCTACCTGAGGCAATCATATTCCATCGACAATGCATATCGTGCAAGATAAAACTGAAAAATGCGACGAGTTTCAGTACAGATCCAAACCAATTGATTTAATGTCACGCGAGCACACAACATGAGAAAGGAAAGCGTAAGAAGAAAACTAAAGGACAAGCAATGCTATTTACGTAATGGATTTTCTTCAAATTTTCATTGTAGCATTGTATCACTGCAGCGCACATTCGTTCTTCCGATATAATAGGAGCTGCAATGGATACAACAGCAATAGAATTAATTAATGTGATGGATAGTGATCGAATATTGATGCTGCAGCATTTTACGTATTGCTGCTTGCTGTTCACCTATATTTCCAGTGACACTACTTATTGCTCCAGAGTCCAGACGGCAGCGACCATGTCCAAAATCTCCTTCATGATTGCAGGGCAGCTAGTGATGAGATGTTTGAACCCATCGGTTTCCATGACAGCACCAAGCACGTCACGCGAAGCTATGAACCCAACGCAGGCACCTCTGAGCTGGGTGCAGTGGTGTTGCTCTGCTAAAGCTAGGGTGGTGGCCGCCGTCTGCACATCAATATCGCGGCACAGCTTTGCTTCGCACAGGAGCCTTAACCTGTCAAGCCCATACCGATCGGCTGCAACTAACAGGTGCTGTATTGCCACAATGTTAACTGCTGCATTGTCATCGCAATCATCTGGCAAGGAATCCGTGTCGTCGCAATCATCTGGTATGGAATCCGTGTAGACGAAGTGCGCGCAGGAGCGCCTCGAATACCGCAGGCTCCAATGTCTTGGGTCTTGATGCAATGCGCATCCTTCTCCTTCGTCGCGCCAAAGAGCTCCGCCCTGAACACCATGGACCGTGCGGCCAGGATGCACCGGTGAGCAGGGAACAGTTGGTCGCCCACACTGAACGTCACGTCTGCACCTTCCCCGCTCTTCAGCATGTGTGAGGTCCTGGTGCAGCTTTGGCTTCGGAACTACAACGACGGCGGCTGCATCTTCAGTGTGAGGCACTTGTTTTATCGTCAGAACACACCTGATGGTGAAGCGACCACCGTTGAGGTGCAGCAGCTCCTGCAGGCTGGATTTCTCAATGAACGTAGGCCAGCCCCAGCCGGCACCAGCCGACGACTCAAAGGTCTTTGAAGTTAGCTTTTTCGTGATCACTTGATCTTGATCTTTATTGCCCAATAGTAAACTGAAACTAAATGCAACACTGACACCTGCTGTCCCACTGACAAAATGCAGGAAGGCTGACACATAAGCACTTTTGTTCTCGTCGACCCCATCAGGGTACAAGTCGATCCTCCAGTCGCAGCCGCCGGCGCTGAAGGTGCTCGAGCTGACGGACTTGCCCGTGCCCATGCCGTCCAGCACCGGGAAGTCGGTCACCTCGAAGTTGTGCGTGGCGGTGACCTTCCCCGTTACGCACCTCGACGACGATATGGATTCGATAGCCATGGCGACTGGCGAGGGAGCACACGGCAATATAGGCGTTTTGCACAAAACAGATCTGCTGCAGAAGTGCAGAGAGCCTTTTTTTTTTTTTTTTGAAAGCCAGAGCTGGGGCCTTTGTTTATAGGAGGAGTACTTCTTCTATTGCGCGGCGCGCGCTATGCGACCGTTCCCGACTCGGCGCCGGTTGGGAATACGTACTATAAGCAACTTCAGGTGACTCAGATTAAATAATCTCGTGTACAGTCCGGTCTTAAGTGTCTGGGCAACAAAATAGTCCGGTTTTAAGTTTTTGGGCGACAAAATGCATCCAACAGCCTCGCCAAGACCGTCTAATATAAAAGTCTTTTTTTTAAAAAAAATGTTATCTTAATTATCATTTGAATAGCCATTTAAATAAAAATCACTCTCTACATCTTTTCACCTTCCAACAACTTCTCTGTATCTTGTGTGCATTATAGAAAGTCATATCTCTATCTTTGGCTAGCGAGAAGTTTAAAATAAAATGTTAATATTTAGATATTTAAATTAGATAAGCTGTAACCAAAATCTATGGGCTTGTTTGGTTGGTGCCTCCCCGGCAGTTGGAGAGCCAGATAGAGATCTAGACCCCAGGGCAATGAAATCCAACGCATGGGTCTCTTGCCTGGGCCAGGCAGCTTTTGAGTCCTCCAACCAAAGAAGCCCTATATCCCTATTATCAATTAGAAAGGACATAACGAGACACTTAAAGTTATTCCAAGTCGATTTCCAAAATATTGAGTCTTCTATTGTGGCTTTATCGGTCGCTAGAGTTGGCGAGTCACCGTCGCTTGCCATCCACGTCTCCCTTCGTGTTTTTTCTTGCGCAACTCGCCATTCCCACATGCCTCCCCATGACCCCCCCCCCCCCCCCCCCCCCACATGAGCCATTTGGGCCTTTCCCCACGCACACCTCGCTCTTCCCCTCCTCACCACGTGTGCTTCCATAGCATGTAGGTGTAAGGGACGGCTTGGGGGTGGTGCGGTGACGAGGTTGTGCGCTTTGTTGCCTAGCGTGTGGGCGTTGGAAAGCACGATGAGGTCTTGACATTGAGGCCCTTGGTGGCGAAGGCCTAGTCTATGAGGTCAATGTCACTATGGGTCAGTGGCGGATCTAGGATTTTGCTTTAGGGTATGCCAGCCAAAAAATTTTATATATAATTAGGTAAAACCATTTGATAATTCGGTAAGAATTATGAATTTGTAACATATAATCAATATACGTGAACTAAAAGTACACGATAAGTCTTCAATTTGGAGATTTAATTGAAACCATCCATAAAATATACAATATAAACATCTAAAACAATATATTGTTACAAATATAGAGATAACTCAATGATATTAGATAGGATTAAAAAAAGAGAGAAAAGAGTAGAGATTGAACCTCATTTCGTTGGCCGGCAATCGGGCTGGGAGTCGTTAATCGCGGAAGCACAGGCAGCACCAGAGCAGCCTAGGCGGAACGTGGATATGTTGATCTCGATGTTGGGTACTTGCAGCTTGCCCTGAATGCCTGTGCAGATTCATTAATTCGAGACTGCGGGCAAAGACTCCATTGCAGAGTCCTTCTGATGTCTGAATCTTCAATACCTTCGATCAATGCCAGAACAAACGAGGCTACGATGGCTGGGCGGCAACCGCAGGCATCTTTCCCAACGATGAAGGGAGACCACCACGGCACTACGACCTCGATCACGAACGTCTGGAAGACGAGACGTGAGAACCCTCCTAACCTCCCGTCATGTGGCCGCGTGCACGTGGGCCTCAAAGGCCGTCATGTGATGTGGCCTCGTGCCTGCATCACCACGTGGGCCTGAAAGGCCATTGACGTCGCAAAGCAGCCGGCAGGCGCGTTGTTCGATTGACTTTGCTTACAAATATTATATTATACATACAGGTTGCGCCCTGTAGCTCTGCCACTGCTATGGGTGTGTTTAGTTCTCCTTCAATCTGTAGCCTGGCTAGCCTTATAAGCCAGTACAACATGGGTTTGTTTGGTTGATTGGTCTACTCAGCTTCTGGCTTTTGGCTTCCGAGAACTTTTGGCTGTTGAAAGGTCCCAAAGGTGAGGTCCAAAGGCTCCTAGGAAGCTGAAACAAATAGGGCCGAAGTGTTCAAATGTTTTTATAGGTCATTGAATGCTTATGTAGATAAGTACATAGAGATCATATCTTCTTTCACTGAGTTATCTACACATCACATATCTAGGCGAGAGAATGTTAAAGCCAATAGTTTAGCACAAGCATCTGATTATGATATTTGTGAGCAGTTCCAGATTGTAAAAAGTTCATACTTAGAAGTGTTTGATGTATATAATCTGGACAAACCGGACTGTCTGGTTGCTGGAAACCAGATGGAACGGTACGGTAGGTGACACCAGATGGTCCGGTGTCAACACATTCATCCCTACCACCTCCATATAAGCGCCATCCTGAAGACAACTAGGGTGTCAAGTCTACACACGTCCATCCCTGCTACCTTCATATAAACGCCATCCTGTAGGCACCCAGCGATTGTTCTCATTAACGCCTCGTCACCCATCGGCTCGCCTCCCCTCTGGCTCTCCTCAACAGCGAGGTCGCCCCACTGCCACAACGATCCAACCCTTGCAATCTAGATGCTGATTAATCAGATTGTATTCATTTTACTTGCCACTACTCACAGCATTGGCATCGTAGAGCTGTTTCGCATCAGTTGTATACGCTGCTTGGCATTGTGTGGAGATAAACTGCTTATTTCTCTGATTGTTTTTGTAGATATCATACACAACATTATTGACAAGGAAACTACTTCAGTCTCAGATAATCTTTGTCCTACAATTGATACATATTAGAAGCTTCATGATCTCGTAGAGAAACATTTCTGAATGATATCAGAGCCTTGATGCTGCTGAGGAGCCCATTACAATCATCACTTTGCCAACCGCCTTCCTATCTCTCAGGGCAGAGAAAGCAAGATGGGCCTGTGGAAAATAACACCCCAAAATATAATTGACACAGATTACATATACGCCAAAGCTCGACCACAATCAATTTCTTATAGCTAACAGTTGAACACATGCAATCATTTGCCAAGTATATTCAAGCAGAATGACTTAAACACATATATTCTCTTATCAGAGATGATTGGTGTACATGCAATTAAATCTGGTTTGAAGCAGTTTAATAAAGGGAAAAGTCCACTTTTTGTCATCCAACTATTGCCCGAGTTTGTTTTTGGACATGCAACTCTCAAACCAGAAAGCTTTGACCACCGAACTATCAATAACACACAAATTTGGCCATCTAGTTTGTAACAAAGGTAGTTTTGTATTTTCTGAAAATAACAGAACTGGATTTAAAAAAAATCAAATTCATTTTAAATAAGAAACATATGAAACCAGTAACAAAATGTTTTTAAAAGTATTATCTATCTATTGGTCCTCTATTTGAATTTATTGGTAGTTTATCTGCTCCTATTCCTATTGTTTTATTACTTGTAGTCATGTTCGTTACTTATTTAAAATCATCATTTTTGCAACATATTATAACCGAGATTGACCAAGAAAAATCATGGCAGACTACGAGTAAATAGAAGATCTTCAAGACGACACCAACCACGCAGGTGCCATGCTCCAGATATAGATCACATTTAGCCATTGTAACTAGTACGGCATCACGGGCCCTAAATAATTTGATTAATTTAACCAACATATTCCGTACTCTATTTTGTGTCTTGATTCTGTTAGTCAATCACTAGGCTTAATATAGCCCAAAATGATGACTTAAATAAATAACAAGTATGACCAAGAGCAATAAAACACTAGGAACAACTACAAATAAGACCTAAATAAATCCAAATCTAGCACCGATAGACACATTATATTTTTAGAAAAAAATGACACTGGTTTCATATTTTTATGACTTAAAACGTGCTAGTTATGAATTTTTAGAAATAAGTCAGTTTTTGTAATTTCCAGATAATACAAAATCACCTTCCAAACTAGCTAGATGGCCAAACTTATCCAGTATTGATAGTTCAGTGGTCAAAGATTTCTGATTTTAGAGTTGCATGGCCAAAATCAAACTTGGGCAATAGTTCAATGGTCAAAAATGGACTTTTCTCTTTAATAAAATGCCCATACTTATTCATTCAAATGGAGAACAGCTGTTGTTTAGATAGTATGCTCCAGCTGCATAGCAATACAACGCTAACATGTGAATAGATGCTTTTACAAGTATAATGAAGAGCAATTTTGACTCTAGGAAACAACATGATACCAAAGTACTCCCTCCATTCCAAATTGTAAGTCGTTTTGGCTTTTCTAGGTACGTGGCTTTTGATATGCATCTAGATGTATATTATGTCTAGATACATAATAAAATCTTTGAATCTAGAAAGGCCAAAACGACTTACAATTTGGAATGGAGGGAGTAACTAACAACAGATACGGCAATATGGCAGTACAAATGTACAATGGTGTGAACAGTACATGTGTAACAAGTTAGACCACCCTGGTTCAAAACAAGCTCATGAGATACATTAAGTGTTGCCGTCAATACAAGTTGTTGCCTTTGGGCCATGCCATCTCAAACATGATAGCTGCTAAATGTTGCTTAGTTGCTTACCTCAACAAGTCTGTAGCGGTGTGAAATTTGAACTTTTATCAGACCTTTTGAAAGCCATGACAAGAGTTCATTGAGGGAATCAATGAGTACTCGTGGTCGATGAGTTAAGTAGCTTCCCCAGTATAAACCATGAACTGTCCAGTTCTGAAACAGCACAAGACCATGGTCAGTTGTTTCTTCTTTTGGAGAAATTAGTTAGTGATTTCAATACGCATAATTTGTGAATCAAATAATTGTATCATCAGTACATCCTTGTTTCAGAAGTTTCCCTTCACTGCTTAGATAAGCAATGTTATTCAGCAGTGCTACCTGTTTCCCCTTATAACAACTTCAAATTCAGTACATGCATCTTCAACTAACTGGTTACATATTTTCTTATTTCCCGCCAACAATCATTCTGGTGCAGCCAGCATTACTTTTAATTGATTACATGATTAGTTTTCAAATTGCTCACATGTAAATTTGTAATAAGTCCCATAATTCAGAATCCACTATTCAATTTAGCAAGAAAAATGACAGTACAAATTCTAGAGATGTATGTCAGAATCACAAATTCTAAGAATTTAACCAACATAAACAGGGCATGTAGCCCAACTGCCCAAGTGCTGAAAGCCAAATTATATTATAGAAAAATCTGAATAATCACATTCTTAATATTTTTATGCATAAGCGCACCTTAACAAGAGCAATATTCGCTCGAATAACTGGAACATCACCACTGGCAAATCCGATGACAAGAATGTGCGCACCCCAATTGAGAAGTTTCAGGCTATCCTGAGTTAGTTTCCCCCCGACTGGGTCATATAAAACATCAACACCTTTCAAGCCTCTAGCCTTTAAGAAGGACTTGGCACTTTCTACAACATTATCCTTGCTTGAGTCAATTACATGATCGGCTCCTATGGACTTGAGATATTCCGATTTCTCAGCCCCCCTGAAGTCAAAGAGAAGGTATAGTAGACAATAGACACCAAACACTACCATATTGTGAAATAGTTATCTCATCGTGTTAATCACCTAGCAATTGCAATAACAACAGCACCACAAACTTTTCCTATTTGCACAGCAGATACCCCGACTCCACCAGCAGCACCAAGAACAAGTAGCACCTGAAATTACAACAATCAAATGAGAAGGAATGAAGTACTGGAACACAAAGGTCAAGTTGTTGCTTATGTCCTTCCGACCTTCCGTTTATATGTATCAAGGGTATATAAATGTCTCACAACTGTTAAAACAAGTAACACGTAATAAGCATCACAACAAACCTTGGTGAACTAATATTAGGTGATGTGGAAGACATTAGTTCCCTCAACTACAGAAGGAGACAAATCCTACGAATGCCTATTAACAATAGTAGAAGATATAATAATAATACAAAATATGCATAATTTAATAGCACATGAACTATCGCCCTGCTTGGCTGCCCTTTTGTAGGAGCAGCTGCAGCTGTGGCTGCTTGAATACTACAGTAACTGCAGACACAGCGCTGATGCAGCAAGCACTTCCGATCAGGTATGTTTATAGAAATCAAAATGCCATTGTGTCAATGATATAAATGCATACTGTATGGATAACCTCAGGTATACACTACAAAACTTCAAGTATACACCTTGACTAGTATGTTACTATGTTGTCTTACAGAATAATAATCATAATACACAGAATTATAATCCCTTGGTTCCAAATGTGGTTTATGATAGCATGGACGTTAGATAGCAAATTTAATCTAGTAAAATATTCTGAGATGTATTTCCTGCTGAGAGTTATTATCAAAAATGCCCAACAGACTTGTTTTTTCTTGTCTAGCTGTTTGGGACTTGTTTTGTGGAGAGGAGAATTGAGAGTGGAGCAGTAGTTTAGAGGTAGTGTCATTTGTGCTCCTTTTTTGTCTCAACTTCGTTGTGAGCTGGCAATCCCAGAGCTAGACCATTTGAATCCTGTTTAAGTTTTTGAATAAAGCCAGCAGATGCCTTTGGTCTAAAAAATGCGGAAAACACATCACATCACATAGAAGAAAGGAAACCTGGCCAGCCTTCAATTGGGCTCGGTGAACAAGGGCCAAATGTGATGTACCAAATGCAACAGGTAAAGCCCCAGCTGTGACCATATCGCATCCATCAGGCACTAAAAATCTGATTCAGAAAAACATGACATCGATTTAGCATATCTCATAAAAGGAACAAAATAATCATTACATAACTAACACATCATTTTTTTTCTATTCCATACATACATTTACATCACACAGATGTGATGGCAGTAATTCAGTTTGAACTGTTAATGCTAAGCACAGTCATTATGCAAGTATGCATTATTAAGATAAAAGATATATCCTTGACGAGAATGTGTAGATTAACAGGGAGCCTAATTGTGATATGGTTCAGCTGATGGAAATGCTGAACTGAAAAAAGTAACAAAACCAAATAGGGAATATAAGACATCCACTACAAGATTAGCAGCATCCACTTTTGAGAAAACCACAAGATTCAACACAAATTCAGCTGGTGGACAAATCACTTGCATTTCACGTCAAACAGCACTAACATGGCCACCTCCTCTACATTGGAAAATAAAAATACACTTCCTTTCCAACTTACAGGAATAAATCAACAAAAAACAGCAATACAGAAAAGCAACACTAATCTGAATGGTTATTATTTCTTGACAACAGAGTATGGTGCCTGCATTTTTTTATTTTATTATTAGCATGTATGGCCGAGAAATGCATTATCCGTTTATCTGTACAGCGTCCAGTTAACATGAGATTTACCGGTTTAAAAAACAGCAAATATTTATGCTCCTGGGATCCCCATCCACACCTAAAGTCACCTCAATCAAACAGAAGAAGAAATCCGAAAGGAATTATAGCACAATTAAGAACTCACAGCTGCTTCTCCTCGGCGACGATGAAGTCAGCGAAGGACCCGAGGCCGGTAAAGGAGCAGACGCGGTCGCCGGGCCGGAGCCCACGCACACCGGGCCCGACTGCGTCGACCACGCCAGAGTAGTCGGATCCAGGCACGAACGGCAGCGGGGGGCGCTCCTGGTACTTGCCCTGCACCTGGAGGAAATTTGCGAAGTTGAGGCTGGTCGCCGCGACTCGCACTCGGACTGCTGTTGGCGACGAGATCTCCGGTACCGGGTGGTCCCCAGAGACCGCGGCGAACGGGGAGGCTTCGCCGCCGGGGGGCAGCGTGGGGTCGCCCAGCCGCCGCACCACGAGCGCCTCCATGTATTTGGTTTGTCAAGGTCAGTAGGTGAGATGATGCTCTTGACTTCTTGTCTTAGGAAAACGAATAGACGATGACGCTATTTTATTTTATTTTTATTTTTTTAGGGGAGAGACGATGACGCTAATGGGCCTTCTCGTTCTAGCTTTGGGCTGTCGCACAAGCAGGTTTTTTACCGTTCCTAACGGCCCAATATTCTCATTTTCTATTTATAAGTTGTTGGAGAATGAGCGATTTTTGTTTGAACGAGGGTTTTAAAATGATTGTTGGAGATGCTCTAAAAACAATTCCAATGCTGAAATCAACCAGTAATTTTCATACAAGACATCACAAGTACTCCCTCCATTCCAAATTATAAAATGTTTTAGCATTTTAGACACATACAGCGTGTTTGGATTGCGGAAGGACCACGTCCGGCACAAACTCATCCGGCATGGACCCATTCCTAGCAGGTTCGGATAATTACCTGTGCACGTTTGGTTTGGTCACGGACCATGTCGTCCGATGGTTTTGGAAGGGATGGGGTAGCGACGCATTTATAAGGAAAGGAATGGGTTGATGACGAACGGATCCATCATGTGACGAACCAAACGCCAGCGCCAGGCTTGGATGTAGGTTCGGATCATTCCGCAGCAGGTCGTCCGGCAAAACAAACACACCGACAAACACACCGATAAATTTTGATACGTATCTAGATATACACTTGTGTCTTAGATAGTAAAATCAATGCTGTTCAAAAAAAAGATAGTAAAATCAGTGCATATAGAAAATCAAAAAATTATTAATGGAGGAAGTAGAAATCATCGTACCGTATGTATCAATGGATTGATTTGATAAAAAAACATAGGATAAGGGGTATGTATCAATGGATTGATTTGATAAAAAAACATAGGATAAGGGGTATGTACCAAGATAAAAGGTCTTACAAGTAGTTATTAATAAAATTGAAGTTGGAGTTGAAGTTGTTACCAAAATTTGTGGAATTGGTTTCGATTGATACTCCCTCAATCATGTAATATAAGGAATCTAGAGTTCAAATTTTGTATCAATGGGGTGTTTTGGGACTGCTCCACTCCATGTTTTTTAGCCAAACAGGTTCAGCTCCACGTAACTCTGCTCTAGAAAAAAGGTGGAGTTATGAAAGCACCTAAATAGGTGCTCCACAAACTCTAGTTTTTTTTGTGCAGCTGCTCCACGGTCAAGTTTGTGGAGCTAAGTTCGTGAACCAGCCTCGAATACCCCCCCCCCCCTAAAATACAAGGTACTCTACGTCCTCAAGCCCCTCTCTCCTCTATCTTTTTTTAGAAAATATTAGCGTCATCCAAAATAACCCGCATTAATTAAGAAAAATAGCAACTGACCTACTCCCTCTATCCTAATTAGTAAGGGGTAAGGTGGTCTTTTGTCAACCTCCTTTTTTTGAGGGAAACAGGAGGGGGTGCCCCCTACTGTGCTTTTATTAAAACTTAAATAAAAGGGATACCATTGTCCTACAAAGTTCCTCAAGAAACAAAGAAGGAAACAAAAAAATTTGAAAAACTACACATAAGCTTCTAGCCATTGGGTAAACAACGGTGCTAAGCTGTTTTTTGCTCTAAGAATAACTTGGGTAAATTCTCGTTTGAAGATGGACTTGCAGTGAAGAATTGAGGGCTGCACTTGCTTGAAAATAGCATCATTTCTAACAGTCCAGATAGACCAGCTCATTGTTACAATAATCTCCATGAAAAAAGGAAGTTGCTGGTTTTTAAAGGAAACCAGAGTTCCAAGAGGATATGTTGGTTGTTGAATAACCAGTCCAAGAGTTGCCCAACAAGATCTTGAGAAAGGACATGCTAGGAACACGTGAATGAGGGATTCTTTCAGGCCTGGGTGACAAAGAACACAGTTATAATCTTCCAACACCATTCGTTCTTCTTAGGAGCTCTCTAGTGCTAAGCCGGTCCTTGAGTAACAATCAGAAGAAAATTTTCCTTTTGTTCTAACAATAGGATTTCCATAGCCAAGAGAAAGCAGGATGAACTTGCCTTGTACCAGTGAGGTGCACATATGTTTTTTTGAAGTAAAGATGTTTTTTTTGACGCGATTGAAGTAAAGATGTTAGAACCCCAAATTTATGACCATGAATCAAAACCACCTTGTAAGTCCAAGGATTGCACAGTAGCCAAGAGCTGAGTGAACTGCTGATAAGCTTCTTCATATAGGGGTAAGTGAAAAAGATCATGTAAGGAAGTGGATTGGCAAACCTGCTGAACAGTGATGCATTTGTCTTTCACAAAGGAGAAAAGCTCTGACATACTAGTGCTGAAGGAGAAACCATTCCAAGAATCTAACGAGAAGAAATAGGAAGACCCATTATTGACCATGGCCATCGCCATGCCTTGAAAGCAGGTAGCAGTTCCTGAATGTCACGCAACCAAAAAGAGCCTTTGCAAGTTCTTGCTAGTGGTCTACCATTTGAGTATCTAACCTCCCAAACAAGATATACCCAAGGGATGTCCAATCTGTTAAAAAACTTATGCATGTTTACCATAAAATCGTTTGAATCCCTTATATTACAGCTTATATTACAAGGAGAGAGGTCAGAGGGTCAGAGAGTGTATATCTACCCTACCCTATAATACACCAGTTAGAATAAATTTACAGCCACACAACAAATGTCTGCTCCACAGTCATGACCTATGCTACATCCACATCCATAAATGCACCTAAAAATATAAGAGACTTTTCCCTGTGTGCCATTATAAAAGATCGTAATTCCCTGTGTGCCCCTGAAAAAATTTAGCGGTCTTCAGCGCCACTACTCCAACTTTTTCGTGTCATCCATGCCACTTCCGTCAGTTTTGGCTCTAACGCCGTTAAACTGCAGGTGTGAAAAGACGAAAATGCCCTTAAGTTCAAATATGTTATTAATTTTTTTTGAGCATTTTAACGACTTCAAATGAAAAAACTCAAAATTAGAAAGTTGTAGATCTCGTCGAGATCTATAATTTTCATATAATTTTTTTTTCATTTAATTTCGCAAAAAAAATATGATTTGATATGATTAATATATCTTAGAAAAATCATATTATTTTTTTGTGAAATTAAATGAAAAAAAATTATATGAAAATTATAGATCTCGACGAGATCTACAACTTTCCAGTTTTGAGTTTTTTCATTTGAAGTCGTTAAGATGCTCAAAAAAAATTAATAACATATTTGAACTTAAGGGCATTTTTGTCTTTTCACACCTGCAGTTTAACGGCGTTAGAGCCCAAACTGACGGAAGTGGCATGGATGACACGAAAAAGTTGGAGTAGTGGCGCTGAAGACCGCTGAATTTTTTCAGAGGCACACAGGGAATTACGATCTTTTATAATGGCACACAGAGAAAAGTCTCAAAATATAACACCATGCACCAGATTATCTCTTAGCCATTATCTTCTCGTTGCTCATCAGATCCGACGGCTCATGTGTGTCTGCCCTCCATGGCCCTCACGCGGACCTCCCACGCGCATGCGAGGCTTGCGTTGATTTCGGTTGCCCCGACGCCTTCTTCTCTCCCACACGCGCGACTCACGGGCGCCGGCGATCCTCTCCCCAAGGCGCGACCAGGGCGATGGCCACCAGGGCAAGCCGGCCGCCGGCCCCAACGCCTCTGCCGGCGGAAGCAGCTGTGTCGCCCCTTCCACGCCCCGCCGACACCGCCTCCGTCGAGGGGCTCGAGGCCACGGCCACATCACGCGACCCCAGGGACGCGGGGGCCGCCGCCGCTGCCGCCGGACGAGGCCGCGCGGGGTCGCCAACGAGCGAGACGAGACCGCGGCGGGGCGAGCCGCCTCTGGGCTAAGCGCCACCGCTCCTCCCCTTCCTCTCGCCAACGCTGCCACAGCGAGACCACTCGCCGCCTCCGCGCCGCAAAACCAGCCCCCCAAACCCTATTCCCCGCCTCCTCGGATTGCCCCGCGAGGACTAAGCGAGGGAGCGCAACGGGGAGTCCTCGCCGTCGACAGGGAAGGGGAAGGGAGCCGACAGTCGGGGAGGAGAGGAGGGCAGCGGCGGGGCGGTCATTAAGCAGGGGAGGAACCGGCCGAGTGGCGAGGTCCAAATTGAGTGACGATGTGATACGGCACTGCATCCGATCCGCCACAACCACTGCAACTTCATGGCCATGTACGTAGCCTTATTTTCCTCTCTGTTCTTGTCTCGGTTTCGGTTTCTTGTGTGGTTGTTTGCGATGATAAATTTCTAACAATCGCTGTCAATTTAATTGTTCCTATTTTGCGAGAGAACTATATGTTACAATTTTAACCACATATTTGTATTATTGGTTATCATTTCCTATTATTATTGGTGCTTATCCTTTGAAATAGCCATGGGAGGGCATATAATAGATTTTCATTTAACAATGCCCAGATCATCTATACAGATGAGGCCTAGAACTTGTGTGTGAATAACGATGTGCGATAGATGAATTCAGTTATCTGTATCAACCTGAACTTTTTTCCTGTGCTTGGGGGATACCTTTTTATTTTTCTGACTTCAATTAACTCATTACAAATGCTTTGGACACAATGTACTCTCTTGAAGATGTTGAATGAATATTTTGGGGAAAATTCATACGGCCTTGTATGGATTGGTGTAGTGAGGAGCTCTGTTGTGCGGTAAAGAGGCTTCTTCTGTGTTTTATATGCCATGAGTGCATACATGTTGGTGCGTAGTTTAAACACCATTCTCATTTTTTCTGGAGGCCTGCATGAGCTTGAGCAGAGCACCGCTCCTGTATGTTTATAAATGTCACTCTGAAATGAACTGTCAGTTTATTTAGCTAAATAAAAAAAATCACAGAGAGATCACAATGGAAAAGGAGACATGACCAGATTGGTGCAGATGCAGATAGGTTCTTTGTCTGCCTGCCACCAAAGAGATGGAAAAGCAGGTTTTTGCATGACTTGAATAAACTGCAAGGTGAAACTATCTGTCTACTGTATCATACAATTAATAGTCATTTGATTGCTTGACAGAACTAAAAGATGTCAGATCCTTTAATTTTTTTTAAAAGATCAGATCCTCTAATTTCTGACATACATGCTTATTCAAGCATGTGTGTTTCTGAAACTTTGGGCTTATTGGAATGTTTGTTTATTGCCTGACATTTCAGGGGAAGGGACAGCCTGTGTTATGCAATGCCTATTTTTTGCATCTCATTTTTTGGTGCATCTGACACTCCTACAATTCACTACATACAGGCACGATATGTTTACTTCAGTTTCTATTTTTGTATTTCTGGTAAGTTACCCTAAGCTTGGTGATTTGTGTTGGTTAGTCAATCCATGTGCCCTGACTTCAATTTTAATTATTGCAGCTAACAGTTGCTGTTTTGGTGCCTGAATCTATAATTTGGTGAATTTTTACATTTAGCTATAATACTTCTTGTATGGTTCTGAACTATATGTCCATTTGCCTGCAGCTCACTCTGCGAGGAACTGACATTGCACACTCGGCACAAGCTAAAACCAGATGACTTGATTTGACCTTTGGAGGCTTCATGCTGCCTTATGTCAAAATTCAGGAACGGGCCGCACAAGTACATGATCTTTAGCGACCACTTCCATCTTGACAGTTTCTGTGACTGTTTCCTATGTCTAGACGTTCGTGTGTGGGGTGGTTTCAGTGAACCATCACTCCTTGGAATGGATTGTCCTACCATGCTAACTGTTGGGCGAAGAGCAGAAGCAAGTTCTGATTGCTGCTCATGCTCCAGTCCAATTGTTGCAGCCCTGTATGCAATGTCATAGGCAATGGAACTGCAGAAGAGAATTGTATCGATAGCTTCTAAAGTGAAGCATCTCTGAGTTTGTTCTCTTGATCCCTCAACTGTAGCCAGTGATTCTTGTAAGATCAGACATAAAACCGTGTTATTGTTATATCATCGTTTCGTCATTTTCATGTGCATCCCTGAAATGATGCTGTAGCGTTAGCACGGGCACTGTACTAGTATTATAAAGTTTGGATGAAGAGGCAAGAGTTTGGTAAGAGGCGACCTAGATATATCTCTTTTCTTTTTCTGGCTGGAGTCCGTGTCTTCTACAACATGTCTCCCTCGCCCCTACAGCATTCCGAACCGACACCTCACACGCCCACCCCCCAGAAAAATGCTTCTGATAATTCATACGGCTGCCGAAATTAAACCAAGCACGCGACAAGCTCTTCTATATCTATGTCTATTAATAAAGAGGCAAAATTTCAGCCTCTTTTTTGGTCTGGGCTTTTTTTCATCTGGCTCATTCATTCATCCAATTGTTCGGTCACTGACTTGCTTTCGGCCCACTCGCAGCCCACTCGGTCCCAGTGCCCCCGCCCCCGCCCCCGCCCTCGCTCCTCCCGGGCCGCCGTTCTCCCCGCCCTCGCCGTCGCAACCGCGCGGGCGCCTCGAGGCCGCCCCCGCGCCACGGCCGTCCTCGCCCTCTCAACCTCGCCGTCGCTGCCTGACCTCGCCGTCGCACCCTCGCCGTCGCTGTCGTTCTCGCCGTGAGGCAGGCAGCCAGGATCTGCGCGTGACACGGCTGGGATCCGTTGGTCATCGCGCCTAATCCCAGGCCGTGGTAAGCCCCTCCCCTCTCCTTGTCCCTGTCCTTTCCCTCACCCGCATTGTTTCTCCCTCTCTCGCAGATGCGCGTCGTCCTCTATGAAGCAGCAGGTCAAGCTGGGGTGCAGACGAGGAAGCCGATGTCCTCTCCCGGTGGTCCTTGGTGGCTCCATGGAGGGATCCCGGGGGCGTTGCGGCCGGAGCCGATGGCGGTCCAGCAGGACCAGGGGGTCGCGAGAGCACGCCGCACCTCTCGGACGGACGCAGGCAGCGCACGTGCTGCATCTGCGTCAATGCCCATGCGCCCGCGCGCCAGAGCCGCGTGCTGCGTTGGCTTGCACACAGCTCTGTCGAGCGGTTTCTCGATGGTGCCCGACGGCGAGACGTATGGCTGCCGAATACGCGACATCCACAGGGGCAGAAGATATGGGTTCCACGACATCAAACCCACGGGAATTATCGAAGATGGGCTCCTATTTTACCTGGTTGTTGACTTCTCCCGTTCTCCATGCTCGTCACGCTGGGCTGCCCGACCAGACTGGACCAGACGCCCTGGACCGCCGAGGAGTCTGATATTCCAGTATATTGTCCAATTTGTCAATAATGTTGAGAGTAATACATCCACAATTAAGCCTTTGTTATTTCATTTGAGCATTCAATTAAGTGGCTCGATATCTCTAATTTTTGCAATCCATCTTTTTGTTGTCATTGTTGCAGTGCAGAACATGAGGATTTGGAGATGATCCTAATGTGAGTTTACCGAACAACCGAATATTTAGTCCCTTGTAATTTATTTTCTTTCATGGGCATGATGCAGTAGTGTAATTTAGAGCAACAATTTAGATAGCAAGTGATAATGCAATAGTATGGTTGGAAATTAATTAATCCTGACTTTGAGAAAAGACCCATTACTGCTTTGAGAGAAAAAAAACAGGAAAAGGTTCTTTACTTCTTTCAATTGTTATTTCACCTAATAACACTGTAGTATTCTTTGAGATAACTGAAGAGCTGGACAGCATGAAAGAGACCGAGGGAGGTGCGGCACCCTCCCCTCTCCTCCTGACCGGCGGCACTGGGGTCCGTGGGTGGCTCCAACATGGCTGTGGCCACTCGACGACGAGGCCGCATCAGGCCTTCACTCTCTCTCACTATCCTCACATGTTTGGGGCACCAACACAGGGGATTTTTCATTCGAGCAGTGAGGAGCACCACTGCAGTATCAGGTATTCGGATTTCGGAATCATAGTTTATGAGTAAGTCCAATGTAACTGCGATCTAAGCTGTATTTTTGTGTGTAATGCAGTTCTTTCTGCAGCAGGTGGAATAAGAGTTTAGAATCATAACATGAGTACAGTTTTTTCTTTTTTGTATGAGATTATATCTTTGTTTATTGTTGACTCTGGTGGGCTATTTCCTTGATCATGAGGAGCATAACTTCCTTTACCTATGCTGCTTGTAATATCTTCGGTGTTCATATCATATTAATTGGCTTATTCTGAATGCAACATTATGGGACAGATAAAAGTTGGGTGGGCATATGACAGATTTATGTTATTGTATAAATTATTAAATGTACAAGTTTACATGTCCAACTATGCCATTCACAGAAGAATTAATGTTCCTTTCCTAACAGCTGATTTGTAAATTGTAGCTGGGCATATTACAGATCTATGTTATTGTATAAACTGATGTCAGGTACTATTATTATTTCAGATGATTTGTCCATGAACTTCAATGCCAAGCCCTAACTAACATGACAGCACGGTTAAGGCCAGCAAGATCACTATAGTGGGTTATGAATTGGAATACTGTAGGTTTACTAATTCGTTCAGGGGAGATTATGTACTAAGCCAGGATTTGCAAGGGGGCTCCTCCGTGTCGTCGCTGCCCACATAAGATCTCGCACTTTGATCTTAGCTTGTTTGTTTTTCATTCCTCCCAACTCCCATCGATCTGCTATCTGTCTCTCGCTGTTAGCAGCTGCAGATCACGCTGTTCTGAATTTCTTGTCTGGTCATGTGCTTTCTTATTCAGTTAGTAGCCACTTTCATTTTCAGATCAGCAACACCAGTTATTGTTCAGTGATAGCAACAACACAGTTCTAATCCATTAGTTAAGCTAATTATGGCAAGGTAATTTGAACATCACTGAGCTTTAAACAATTCCTGCATGTGTGTTGAAAATTGTTGATCTTATAGCAGCTCATTTTAATTTACTTGGTTGGACCGCTATGTTCGGTTGCAGCAGCAAGCAGTTGGCATAGGTTCTGAACATTGTGATTTGCATAAATGACAATAATCCGCGTGCAAGTGCTTGTGACTTTTAGTTTATTACATTGCCGATAAGTATAGGTTCTGAATAGTTTAGTTCTTGTTTGGATGTTGACTCCTTTGATTGATCATTAGAACATGTAGCTGTATGGGTCTGGCATCAACTTTTTTCGTTTCACAGCAGGTCATCAATAGCTACCCTGTATACTTGTGTAAGCCTGTTACCGTAGTAGTAGAGCAGCTAAGTGAACCTCTAATTTCAGAAGTATCACTTTGATGCAATAGTGAATCAACTTTTAAAGCAATCTTTAGCTGTTGCACAACCACAGTCACTCCATCTTGGACCACTACTGTAACTTGACCGTAAATGGACAATGTGTTTACAGAATATCAAAATGCTAACCTACAAAGAGTCTGACATGTGACCTCTTAATTGTTTAGTATGGTAATTCAATTGCTAGAACCTGAAAACTCATTAGCGGAATTGTGTTCTGTTCTGACCTGTACAATGGGAGAAATTAGAGGTACGACCTGATTATATCTTCCTTAGACTTTATGATGTATATGTATACTGACATATTTCAGTTAGCTTCTCTCATTCCTGCAGTCTTATGGTTATATATAAGAGGTATTGTGATTCCATGAAAGTATGCCTTCCTGACCAACTGATTCGTTTGATCAGGCAACTTGAGATAACAAGACCAAGGTGGATAAGAACCGGTGGCATCTGAGCCGTCAAACTTGCCTTGCTGCATTCAGCGTGGTGATTCTGCACTTCTGCAGTCACACCACACTAACTGGCAGGCATCTCTTCCTTGGACGCCAGCACTCCAGCAGCATTTGGAAACAATGCCAGCCTCGTGATGCCACCGAATGCGTTCACCTAAAGAGGATAATCAGTAGGCACACAGACCGTATCATTTTGTTTACATGGCCTAAAGTTTAGCATGAGTTTTCTAATAGCATAGTCACTCTTTCCGTCGCGTTTATAATCCTTTCATGTTTAATCCTAGACTGCTTGTCATTTTCAACGAGACCCTAAGTTTCATGTGAAGTTTTTTTTCCCGATATTATATCCACCATAATTAATATGTATATCATGTGTTCAGTTCTATGTTATTTTTGTTCAAATTTTGTGTACCCATAGCAACCGCATGGACTAATCTTTGTCGACTGATTTTCAAACAGGTGTCCATAGTACATCAAATTCACAGGCGCAAGTTGATGAACCAACGCAAAATGAAAAGGGAAAAGCACGGCATGCAGCAAGGGATGAAAAAAATAAACAACATAGAAAAAAAATATCATCAGAGAAAGGCTGAAACTGCACTAGTTGGTGGGTCGAGAGGTCTAGCACAAACAAATTTGAATAACCCTATGTAGAATAAACATTGGTTCTTATAGTATAATAATTTCACAGTTAAGTTATCTGGCATTATTTTGTTCCTGTTGGGAACCGTATGATCACTCGCTTGCTTTCGGCCCACTCACTCATGTTGACCTTATTTTCATGACACTTCGATTAAAAAAAACGTCTCATAAACTGGCCGTAATGACGCAATATCACTGTCGGTTCTTGACTTGAATCGACAGAGTTGTCACTGTCGGTTCGTAAGCAGCTGACAGTGAATGTCAGTTCTGTAGGAGTGGCATTTTACAAAATATGTATGAGAAAATGAAAAGTATGTCATAATGCATATTCATATATAGTTCAAACAATGTTTTGATGAATTAATTATTAATTTCCAACATATTCTATCGCATATTTATTGCTGGACGATTACCTATCTATGTTGATGCCGCGACATATTAAATCAAAAAAATAGTTTCCAATCAAGCTCAAATTTCAAATTCTCAATTGAAAACAACGTAGGAGGGAGATAAAAAAATGAATTTTAAAATTTATTACTCACCTACATATTTGCTAGTAAAGAAGAAGGGAGAAAAGCACAAACACGCGCAGTCTGCGTCGATATGATGTGATCATCGCCATCATCGATCGTCTGACGATCGAGTAAGGGCGGCACCAAATCGATCGACCCACAATGGGCAAGCGCCGACTCGTCGAGACGACGTCGTCGAAGTCGAGGTGCGTGACGACGATCGTCCAAGCCGTCCACTGTTTCAAGGTGACGAGCTTCTCGCTGCTCCAAGGCATGGGTGCGGGCAGGTTCGTGAGCTCCAGGACCTTCCGCGCCGGCGGCCGTGGCTAGAACATCATCATGGTCTACCCCGACGGGTGGAAGCCAAGGAGAAGAAGGAGAACAAGGCGGCGTATGTGTCGGTCTTCCTGTATTTTGCCGACGGCGCAGAGGATGCTAGGAGCAACTTCACTCTAGAATTACTGGAGAAAGAAAGATGGCAAAGTATCCGAACTAATCAGCAGCGACGATAGCGACGACGACGAAGATGGATCGCATACCTTCAAGTCACCAGATCGTTGCTAGATCGTTGCTGGGGTTATATAAAGTTCATAGACAAATCCAAGCTGAAAGAGCATCTGCGCCTCAACGACGACTGCTTCACCATCAGGTGTGTGTTGACTGTCATTGGCGAATCTCAATCCGAGGACGTACCCGTCGTCGTGGAAGAAGAAGTTCCAGAGTTGAACATGCATCACCACTTTGAGCACATGTTGAAGGCTGGGAACGGCAAGGACGTGACGTTCGACGTGGACGGCCAGCTGTTCCATGCCCACAGATGTGTTCTTGCTTCTCGGTCATCGGTGTTTGCAGCACAACTCTTTGGTCCGATCAAGGAGAAGGCCGAGCCCATCAAAGTTGATGACATGGAGCCCTCCATCTTCAAGGAGCTTCTTCACTTCATATACACAGATTCAGTATCAGATAAACACCACTACGGTGACGATGACCACAAAATTGTGTCCATGCAGCGACACTTGCTGGTCGCCGCCGACCGATATGGGCTGGAGAGGCTGAGGCTAATGTGCGAGGTCAACTTATGCATGCCATTGATGCGCAGACAGTCGCCACCACTCTTGCTTTAGCAGAGAAGCACCGCTGTGCCCGTCTCAAAGCCGCCTGCCTCAAATTTGTTTCCTCACAAGATGTGCTTGGTGTTATCATGAAAACAGATGGATTCAAGCATCTTGTTGCGAGCTGCCCTTTGATTGTGGTAGAGATATTAGACAAGATCGCAGAAGCATAAACGTGTAGCTAGTCTCCCTGTGATTTCAGCTAGATCTGGCACTGCAGAAGTCCCAAACAAGTTTGTATTTTTTTTTTTGTTTCTTAGAAAAATCTATGTTTTTTCATTCATTTATATATTTTCCAGAAAATGGAATAAATGTTCCAGCTTTAAGCTTTCGGACCTTTTGAGGGACAGCTCTCTTCTCCATAGAAGTTACTATTTGTATTGTACTTCCTCCATGCTGAAACATAAGGTATCCAAGCGATTTTCAAATAAAATAAGGAACACCATCACCAAATCCAACATCTGATTCAATGTTCAATACAAAAAAATGTTGTTCTCATTTATTTAACTTTGTGATGTTGTCCTGCTTTTCCAAAACAAATGCATAGTTTACCCAGTTCCATTTAGAGGAGTTAACTGTGTCAGTTCAGCTGAGAAAGACTTGTTTTCCTATGTGAATTTGCCCCTATAATTGAGTTAACTGTGTCAGTTAAGCTGAGAAAAGACTAGTTTTTCTATGTGAATTTGCCCCTGTAATTGATAAATTAATGAGTTTTCCAAGCTTGTTATAATCATAGACACGTCCTTGCAACACGTGCTTATCCACTAATTTGAAAAAGACAAAAAGAAAACAGATGCATGATGGACGTAGCAAGGTGAAGGAGCATTACACATGGACGGACAGATAAGGCTAGGAGCTTGTGACTAATGGCGATGACTAATGGTGATGCGGAAATGCTATGGGTGGGGTGTCCGTTCGTTTGGACACTTGCGCCGGTGGGCCTCGACGTCCACCCGAACAGCTTAACACTGTCATTCGCACGGTCGCACCTATCCCGCGTTGCTAAAAAAATCTCCGCTCTCACTTTCATCTCGAAACACCCCCACCCCCGCACCCATTCTCGAACCCACTCTCGAATCGCCGTTGTGGCGTGCTCCACCGTGACCGTGCTATCGTGCCTGCACCGCCACGGCGTGCTCCACCCTCCTGGCCGAGCCAAGGCCGGTACCGGTGGCACTGGTGGTGGTGGTGCTCGCGCGCCGCCGCTGGAGCTGGTGCTCGCTCCGCCCATCGCGCGCGCCGCCCGTCCAGCCAAGCCAAGCCCGATGCTGGTGGTGATGGTGCTCGCGCACCGCGCGCTGGTGCTAGTGCTGGCGGTGCTCGAGCACCACCACTTGCCGCTGGCTCCGACCCCGACAGCGGGAATCGACCGGCCTCGGCCTCCCCGACGTTGCAAAACGCATGTTTCAAGCGTTTCAGTCTTTCAGATGTTTCATAGGTATGTTGTAAGTGTTTTATATGAATGTTGTAAAAGTAGATCAGGATGTTGCATATGTTGCAATGGTTGTACACGTATGTTACAAGCTTCTGTTCGACTGTTCCCAATGCTTTATCTGTTTTTAGATATATGTTGCAATTGTGTTTATCTGGATGTTGTATATGTTTCACACATATGTTGCAAGTGTTTTATCTGAATGTTGCATATGTTTACATTGGTTTCAAGTGCTTCTCAGGTGTTTTTGCAAGTGTTTCCGACACATGTTTCAAGTGTTTTATCCCTCTTCAGACGTATGTTCCAAGTGTTGTATAAATTGGGTGTTGCATCTCTCTCATCGCCTTCTGCTGCCTCGCCTCAGTGTCTCCTCCTCCCGGCGCCGGCTAGGCATCCGATACAACGCTTGTGTCGCCTCATCCCCTTCTTCTCAATGCTGGTGACGTTCGGGCGACATGGGCCCCTGCGTGGGGCACGTGAAACAGAGTGCAGGTGTGGGCGTCCGGACGCACGTCCGGACACTAGCACTGTCGATGGTGATGACATGGCTTATCTAGCTAGAAAACAACTTTATAGCAATAAATGATTTTAGTGACCTCCATCTATATAGGCTATATAGATCTTTGCAAAAAGATATAGGCTATATAGATCGCTTGAACTTATCAGCCATGGTATAATATTTTTTTTTCATAACAAAACAGCATCAGCTGGCTTATCAACCGTAAAAACCATCGACCGAACTGCTTAGGCTATATAGATTAGTATATAGCATTCAGATTAGTATATAGGATTGAGCACGTCTGTGTCGACCCTGCAGAAAATGTTGGGTATGGCAGAAACTCTAATAATCTGTTGTTGATCGGGTGTTAATTACAATTAATCCCTAGGGGATATTTACAGGTACATATACGCTAAGTTATACTAGATCTAATCTTATTCCAACTTTATCTCTAGAGTTTGTTTTTGTCTCCAATTATGTCTAACTACATATCTTTATTTCCAACACATCTTTTGTGCTCATCGGCCACATCGCGTCTGACGAGTAAGAGGGCACCACCAAATCGATCGACCCTATCGCCAGGTGGCAACCATGGACAAGCGCTTAGTCGAGACGACGACCTCGAGCTCGAGGTGCATGACGGCGAGCGTCCAAGCAGTCCACAGTTTCGAGGTGACGAGTTTCTCGCTGCTGGAAGGCATGGGCGCTGGCAGATTCGTGAGCTCCAGGACCTTCAGCGCCGGCGGTCGTGGCTGGAACATCAGGGTCTATCCCGACGGGTCGAAGGAGGAGGACAAGGCTGAGTACGTGTCGGCGTTCTTGTATTTGGTTGACGGACCAAAGAATATACCAAGACTAGGACGAAGTACACTCTGGAATTACTGCAGAAAGACGGCAAAGTATCTGAACTAACAAGGTGCTCCTCCGTCATGGTATCACATACCTTCGAGGCAGCAGATTCTAAGTGGGGTTTCCCCAAGTTCGTGGAGAAATCCAAGCTAAAATCACTGCTGCGCCTCAACAACGACCGCTTCACGAAATCCAAGCTAAAACCACTGCTGCGCCTCAACAACTACCGCTTCACGATCAGGTGTGCCCTGACTGTCATCGGCGAATCTCAATCTGAGGACGACGTACCCGCAGCAGCCACCATCACGGAGGAGTTTCCCGAGCCAAACATGCAGCAGCACTTTGAGCGCATGTTGAAGACTGGGAAGGGCACGGACGTGACGTTCGACGTCAATGGCCAGCTGTTCCATGCCCACAGATGTGTTCTTGCTGCACGGTCTCCGGTGTTCGAAGCAGAGCTCTTCGGTCCCATGAAGGAGAAGGCCACGGCAGAGCCCATCAAAGTCGCTGACATGGAGCCCTCCGTCTTCGAGGAGCTTCTTCACTTCGTATACACAGATTCAACAATGTCATCAGATAGTAAGAAAGGTGACGATGACGACGAAAGAACTGCGTCCATGCAACACTTGCTGGTTGCCGCGGACCGATACGGGCTGGACAGGCTAAGGCTAATGTGCGAGGTCAGCTTGTGCCAGGGCATCGATGCGCAGACTGTTGCCACCACGCTTGCTCTAACAGAGCAGCACCACTTCGGCCGTCTCAAAGGTGCCTGCCTCAGATTTATTGCCTCGCGAGATGTGCTTGCTGTTGTCATGAAGACAGAGGGATTCAAGCATCTCGTGGCAAGTTGCCCTTTGATAGCAGTGCGGATATTAGACAAGATCGTCGCCGAAGCATAAGTAGTCTGGATCGTCGCTGTGATTTCAGCTCTGGCACTATATAGAAGTTCTAAGGAAGTTTATTTTTTTCTCAAAAAAATTTAGTCTTTGGTTGTCATTTTATTTTCCTTGTTTAAGGTTTAGAGTGTTAGGAGTAGGATTTTAAGGCCATTTATTTGGAGTTTGGGTTTAGGGTTTTTGGTCCCTTTTCATCATGTTCCAATCAAGTGTCAGCTATCATTAAAGTCTGGGTCCGTTTGGTCGGGTGTCATTCAAGTTTCTTAGGGGTTAATTTGATCGCAAAGTGAGATAGAATGGGACGAATCCATTTGTGTTTTTATTAGCATGTGATAATTCTATCTCTGTGTTTGATTAGTGATGGAAAGATTCAATCTTGTCGTTTGATTAGAGGGATGGATATGAATAAGATAAGAAATCCGTTAGCCACCGTTACTACTGCATATCCCGTCATGTGAGTCAAACATTCCTCCCTTTCTCTCTTCCTACCACGCATGTTGTCCATGTGCGGTTGCCGTACCTACTTCTGGTTGAGGTGGTATATATATGCGGGCTTACGAACGTACCCGCTACAGGCCCGGGACTCCTCGATCCAAAGTCAAATCTCCACCTAACCCGCCAGGCCTGAGACTCCTCCATCCGACCACACGTGGTTGGGGGCAACGCTACCATGACCAGGAAGGTAGGTAGCCAGCAGAGGATGGCAGCCCACTCCGTGTACTGGCGCCACGCCGCTCCCCCCGGGATAACAGGCGCCAGGACAAGGGCCACGAGTCACGTTGTGCTCACACGCTGCAAGGACAGTAGGTGAACAACCACGACCCACGCCGTACCGTCATGGCACACCATGCCTTAGACGTGAGGAGCAAGAAGCCCGCGACCTTACTCGGACGTGTGAACAAGAGCAACGACAAGACGCAGGGGCCCCGCCGACCAAGCTCGCCAACTTCCCCCTCCCTCAGCTCTCGACCACTTAGATCGGGGGAACCTTCCCCTCTCGATTGTCACATGGCCCCCAAGACTGCGTAAGGGAGTTGGGCCTTCTTTCTCAGGATTAATTTCTCCTGCCTCGAACTTTCTCACTGGTAGAACCTTAGCTTATGAACCTGCCATTGTAAGCCTTCGGAGCATTTGAACCGAGGAACATGAACTCAAATATTTCTGACACTGGACGTAGAGCTTCGTCTTGAACCAGTATAATTCTTTGTGTCTCGAGTACCACCATCGATTTCCTTGAGCAGCACGGCGCTAAATTTATTGTTGGTCCACAAAACACCGACAAAGAGGGTGATGGCATGAGGCAGGCAAACCTAAGGGGGCGAGTGGGAGGGAGGAGATGGAAATAACTGCTTCGGATCTGTAGAGAATACTTCTCTTCAGGGAAGTGTCTATCCCTCCGTTCCGTACTTTAACCAAAACCAAGAAAAACTAAGAAATGTATATCATGGAAAGTCAGAGTATGGATACCCACTACTACAAAAATGATTTTACGAGACACAACCCAAACATTAACAGAGGCAGTCACAAAATCATATTGTCTCGTAAAATGTCCATGATTTTCGGAGGCGAACGTTTTCATTTACAGAGGCGGTCACTATTAACTGTCTCGCAAAATGCATTTACGGAGGCAGATATTTTATTAATGGAGGCGGTCAGAATTGCCCGTCTCGTGAAATCGATTTACGGAGGCGGACATAAAATAACCGTCTCCTAAAATCGATTTCCCGAGGCGGGCCTCCGAAAATGGCTCATAAAAATGGCCCGAGGCCCAAAGAAGCATAGAAGGCCGGTTACCTGTGTTCACATATGTATAGGCCACTAAGGGTTTTCCCCACACACCACCCATTCCCTCACCCGTAGTGGCACCTTTCGCATGCCTCTCTCGGCTCTTTCCTCTCCCCACCCTCCGAGCAGCGGCGGCGGCGTAGGGCTTGGCTCTTCTCTAGCATGCGCGGGGCCGACGGATCTGGCGAGCTTCAGTGGTTCGGTGACGATGGCGGTCCTGGGAGCTGACACGCTCAAAAATAGGCTCGCCCGTGGGCTTTTGCCTTTTTTATTTTTTAAATCTATTTTCGCAGAAGGGCAAACTGACTGCCTGCGTTAATGGGATTAACTGCATAGGTCTGCATTAACGTAGACCTTTCGATGGAGCGGACGCTTTGCGCACCTTGGTTAACCCATTTTGCCCTCCTGGGAAAAGATTTTTGTAGTAGTGATCGAGTATCGGTACATGCCCCACCTATACCATATGAGGGAAACACTCTAGCGCCCATCGTCACTGTTGAAAAGAGATCAGGGTTATGAAGCAATAGCTTTTAAAGATACTAGATAAATGCCCGTGCGTTGCACCGGGAGCATAAGATTTTTGTTGACATCTATGACGGCTAATTTGTAGAAAATAATAATAATTGTATCGGACACGGACACGTGGATCGTCTTCATATCAGAATCAGATAGGACGCGGACACGTAAGCTTTTACTACTCTAGATCTGGACATCACTGTCGGTTCAAAAACCCCCTTTACTGCCGGATTTTGAACCGACAATGGCATACTGACAGTGATGGGGGGTTGACATCACTATCGGTTCTTAAAAACCGACACTGATCTACAGGCAACAGTATCGGCTCCACCCGACAGTGTTTAGTTAAACAACACTGTCGGTTTGTAATCCCAACCAACAGTGATGGTTGCTTCAAGAGTGTCAGTTCTTGGCTCAAGCCAACAGTGTTGAGCAAGCCTACACTGTTGGTTTATGGCTCAAGCGGCAGTGTTGAGCAAGCCAACACTGTCGGTTCATGACTCAAGCCGGCAGTGTTGAGCAAGACAACACTGTCGCTTTGTTGATAACCGGCAGTGATGGTTACGATAACGCTGCCGGTTCGTTGCTAACCGGCAGTGATGGCCCGTTCGTATTTTATTGTTTTATAATTGATTTTAATATATATTTTTTTGTACAATCGGGCTTCGCTTTATATACGCTACATAGACGACAGGTCCATCAATATTAAACATTACAAATGTTACGGTTACGGTTCAAATGTTCTTATCTAGATCTCGATCCATCAAAATAAAAAAGAAATGTTCTCGGACTTCACAGATCGTGTAATGCTTCTCGGACTTCTTACAATAATCTGGCGAGCCGCTCTGGGCCATACTGGTTCTTGTACTTCATGGATTGTGCAATGGAAAATACTTCATCTTTTTCTAATACCTCGGCTAAGATGAATTTTGTGAGCTCCGATTACAGTGCGACGATCTCCATGTCTAACAGCCTTTGGTGATTATATTTCTTGCGCTGTCGTTCAAAAAAAAATGATATCCAAAGAGGAACAGTAAATCATTTTGTTGAATTATTAATAGACATAAATGAAATAAGGATTATACACACCAACTTATCGGCTTCCTTCGATTTCCCGCCGATATAGCGAAGCATTGCCCACATTACATAAAACCTGCATTCATTGTTTTCCGCTGGCTATGATAGATACTTCCCCTCCATTTCGACAACCTAGAATGGGACCGGCGTCCCACCGATATGTTTTCTTCGGACACTGAGCAACATTAAAGGGAGAAATATTAGAAAGCGGTATGTGTGATTAGAAAATAATATGTTATTAGGATCGCTTACTAATTCAGCACTGCCACCAGTGCATCCAGATGATGAAATGGTTTTTTTTTCGAGTCCCACACCTCGATCAGATTTTTGGCAAGATTGACACAAATGAAGACAAAATGGTTGCTGCAATCACAGAATCCTAATTATCGAATAATCTTAACGAAAAAAGAAGCATAAAATTAAAAGCCGAGAACACATACTCGCAGTTGTAGGCTAGAAGTATGTGGGTTTTCTTCTTCATCGTGAATTCATCGAAAACAACAATCAATCTCTGTTTCAGGTCTTCCACGTCACATCCATGGAGGCCTAGACATGTCCTCTTATTGACTCGCAAGGGGTCCAAGAAGCCTATGTAATCCCATTTGCTTTTTAGAATGCAAAATTTTGCTATACACCTACCTAAAATCATGGGAAATGCTCAAAAGTTAACAATTTGGGTCTCAAAAGAGTAGTTAATTATAATATCATACGTGTAGGGTACTGACATAGTCCACAGCGTCAACATTTGAATATCGAGATAGCGTTTCTGGTATAGCTGGAACAAGCACTCCCACTCGACATCGAACTTCTCTTCTTCAGGATAATGGAAAACATGTGGCGAATGGATAATAACCTCAAAACCAAAGTCGTCCATCTCTGTTGCTTGAGCCATATAATATTCATGTGACTGGCACATATATGTTGTCAGATTTTTATACTCATGATCGGGAACCAAAAGATTGCCCCTTTCATACTTCATTGCCGGTGTTCCCGTCCCTTGTACATCATAATAGATGTTCGTAGCCTCTTCCATGGTTAATCCTAGGTTGTCTTCGACGTACTTCTGTATGTTTCTTAAATCTTTATTATGTATTTCTTCGTCTCTTGTTGTAGCGTATTTATTCTGTGTTTGCCTTTTGAATTCAAACTTCAAAAAATACGAAGGCAGTGAGGCACAGAGATTGAAGAAACTAACACAATCTTCCTTCGAGATGTGTGCTATAAATTTTTCTTTCATTAAGGTGGTAACGCTGCCACAGAATAGCCTTTTTCTTTTCTGTTGGTCCACTTTGGGAGCATTAACGACCGAATCCAAGGACTTTTTCTGTGACTGCGAGGATGTCCTTGATCTTGTTTTGGGTTGAGGTGGAGGAGGAGGAGGATGATGACGAGAATTCTATTTTCCCGACGCTGATGAAGATGGAGGAGGAGGAGGAGGAGTCTCTTTTCTCGGGGCTGATGAAGATGGAGTCGGACGAGGAGGAATAGAAGGAGACCTCTGTCTTCTTGGGGTGATGGCTCCGGATGAGGAGGGGAGTGATCTCTATTGGGAGATGGTGAGTGATCATCGTGGGTGGGCGAAGACTCACAGTCGTCCTCATCATTAGAGGACAATTGATGGTCAATCTTAATGAAGCGCTTGCGCCAGGCCACTTGAGATCCCTTGTTTTGACCAACTTTTGGCCTGTCTTCCGCTACGAGGTACTCAATGGGTATCTTGTTATACTTCTTATCAAGTATTATGTCAATGGTGACGCGAGCGTACCCCTATGGAATTGGGCGGCCATTAATTGTCCTGTCTCCCGCAGGCCAGGCCTGGCCGAGCGCCACCTTGTCCTTTGTCCATTCCTGATGGATGTACAACTTGACATTGATGGGTTCATTGATGCCGTTCACCGGATGAGGCACATTTGCCTCTTCTTCGTCGAGCGGGGTCGATCCGCAGTTGCTGCGACCCCTAAACTGTGGGCTAAAGGCAGTAGGAGTAGGGTTTTGTGGTACTCCTGACCCCTTGGATAGCAAAATTTGCTCGACTTGCGCTTCAACAGTCGCCTCAATCCGTGCTTCTATTCTGTCTTCCATCTCTTTTAGTCGCCTCAAATACTCTGCCTCATGTTCCGTTCTACCCCTCGAGCGGCTCCGATAAGTGCTAGATTCTTGGAGGAATGCTAGTTTCTAAGAAACAACACCGGTTCCTCTAGTTCGACCAGGGTGCTCCTTGGTTCTAAGTGCTTAGGTGAGCACGTCTTTCTCCCTATTAGAAGTGCGGGTCCCTTGCCTCACCTCCTTAGTTACTTGGGAGATCCTCTGGATGAGTTCGCTCATGGGTTGATTTGTGGAGCTAAAGCTCCCGTCCTCGGCGTGCCGTACATTCCTCCCCATACAGTATAATACTGATCTGGCCTCCCAATCGGCGGTCTCAACCTGAACGCCTTTCGCAGTAAGGCGATCCATCTTTTGAAGTTCTGCTTCAAATTCTAGCATCTTTTTGGTGTAGCCACGAGAGCCGAGATGATGAGGATTCATCGCTTTCTGTGAGTTCTCCTTATTCTTCCTGCTCAGTGCTAAGTACTCCTCGAATAACGTATATTCCTTGAAATCTTGCCAGAAGTCCTTCTGCTTGCTAAACTATCCACTATCGAAATCTGGCTCTTTATTTTGGAGGACAAAATTCTTGTACAATGTCCCCTTGAAATTCTTGAAGCATGTCCCCATGATTTCTTTTGCTTTTTTCTTGACTAACTCCCTATCATACTCGGTTGGGAAAGTGAAATACTCTGGGATCTTGACATCCCATATGTAATCCTTCTCACTGGGTCATCATCTTTCCCAATCCACTTCCTGTACCTAATTGGGATGAAGTCCCTAACAAGTAACCCGATGATAGTCTTGTATTTGGTCAAAGCTATAGGCGGTGAGAGTGGATCCCCGAATTCATCGAACTCAGTAATGTGCTAGTGTGCATTCCTACCAACAGGAATCTTTAACACACCTCGCTTGGATCTGGCCTTCCTGCTACCCGAATCCTCTAGCTCCTCGGCCGGCGGAGGCTCCTGCTAGAGACACCAAGTAAGCTATGACCCTCTCAATTGATTAGCGTGTGTAGCTACATAGTCACATGATACCAAAGTTACCTGGCCATCTTGGTCATTTTGACCCAGATCGAGAAGGCCGGACAGGGTCCATGGGTGCTCGTTCTCACCATCCTGATTGACACCATCATCGTTTGTTAGATCATGCAGCTCTCCCGTCCCAGCGATATCAGCCGTTTCTTGTTGCCGATCTGTTCTTCGGCGATGGGGTAACAGGCGATGATGAGTCATGGCTGTGACACGATCGTGGTTAGTTTTGGCTTGGACAACTACTAATAGCATATGTTCATATATATATAATATGTTTAATGCAAAGTCTAATAATAAGTCCACATACAACAAAGTCAAATAATAGCATATGTTCACCTAGAACAAATTTATTGTTTGATTGACCACATACAACAAAGTCCACCTAGTGTTCTACGAAACTAAGCCTACATCAATTTCTAAATAAGAAAAGCAATGACCATAGCCATAAATAAAAGCATGTCATCTTTCCAAGGCCAAGGAGCAATTCTCCTAATCTTCACATCTCTGGAGGGTGGCTTCTCTTCAATCTCTAGTGCCAGTGGATGGCCATGGTTTGCATTCATTGGACCATAGTAGGCCGGTTGCCCATGGTTTGCAAGGTAGGTCAGATGACTATAGTAGGCCCTCAAAGCTTCAGCTTCTGTGTTGTATTTTTTGTGCAAATTGCCAAGGTAACGATTGACTTGAGCATAGCAATCTTCCTAGGTTCAATAAATCCCAAGCACATGACCAACATGCACTACATACAATGCCATGGTTGCCTATACATTTAAGTAAATTAGGTTGTCATTCAAACATGATGTATTCTTATAAAATTTATTATATTTATGAATAACACACTACCATTGCATAGATAGGAGTGTTTGGAAAATAGCTATTCACGTGCCTCAGTAATAGTTACTACAACTTATGATTATATCATCATTGCACATGACCATAGCCTCAGTCCAATTAATATATTAAGTCATCATAACCTTAGTCTAAGTGCATTGAACCCTCTACAATGCATACAAGATAAAGAAAAGTTGTTAGATGTAGGAAAGATATAAAGAATATTTTTTATTCATTAAAAACCAAATGATGATTTAGAGAGCCAGTTTAAGACTTTTGGATATACTCCTAGAGATGTCTCAGAGTCTTCAGTCTCACTATAGATCCCCCAACCATCGACGCGCGGTTCTTTCACAAGTATAAGTGCAGGTAAGCATCTTTCCAAATTCCAATCTTCTTTGATAATAATTGTTTCTTTCTGCCTGATACTGATCGAACAACCCTCGTTTGCTTGTTGTTAGCCTCAGTCCAATTAACTTTTCTTTATCTTGGTTTTTGCACAAGCTTGAAACTTGAAGTGACTCATAATCAGCTCTAGGAATAAGATTTGTGAAAGGATTTGCATTGAACTGTCACTTGGATGCATGCCATGGATCGGAGCTTTCACTGCACAAGCAACTAGAGAACTATGAAGTCCGATCTACTCGGCTTCTTTATTTCATTCTCATCGAATTCCAGATTAAATGGACAGTGCTAAGAAGTAAGAAGACCCAAATCTTTTAGAAATTGGTTGTAGTTGTACTTGTACCTATCTGGTCCATGCTAAGATGTGCATATATTAGTTCTATAGATCTAAAATATATATACTCCATCCTCACATCCAAAAACATTGAGCATCGGTGGCACTATAGACTAGACATTCATGATCAAACTGTATGCTAGCATTGCAATAAAGTAGCAGTAACATAAATTATGGCAAGTAAATTATCATATCAAACAATAAGTTGTAGTACTTGGTAAATGAAAAACCTCTACTGATTCAAGTAAGTAGCTGTGGGACATTTCATCAGACATGTAGCGGGCAGTGAGCCACGCACTCACCGTGGGGGTGGGAAAGCAGCTGTCTGTGTGCTCCAAAAGGTCTCGGCGGTGGGACGGATGGCGCGGTGCTCCGGCTTGGGGCGGTGGACGTCGTGGGGCGGTGCTCCGGCGTGGGGCGGTGCTCCGGCGCGGGGTGGTGCTCCGGCGGCGCGTGGGGAGGGGTTGGCGTGGGGTTGAAATGAATTTGGATAATTTCAACCCACGCCATTTTTATACCAATAGCTCATCACTGCCGGTTCTGCTTGTAAACCGACAGTGATGGGGTACATCATTGTCGGGTCATTCCCCAAACCGGCAGTGATGTGGTGTAGCGGTTAGGTGTTAAGTAGGATAACTTTTCGTTTTCTTTCGAACTCCTCATATTGGCACAACGGTTAAGACCCCTCAACTTAGCCCCCGAGACCCATGTTCGAGTCCCAGACGGTCTAAATTTTTTTGTTCTATTTTATAAATTATTAATTTATTACGGGAAATAGCTCATCACTGCCGGTTCTGCTGGTAAACCAACAGTGATGGGGTACATCACTGCCGGGTCATTCCCCAAACCGACAGTGATGTGGTGTAGCGGTTAGGTGTTAAGTTACGTGTTAAATAGGATAACTTTTCATTTTCTTTCGAACTCCTCCTACTGGTGCAACGGTTAAGACCCCTCAACTTAGCCCCCGAGACCCGTGTTCGAGTCTCAGGCGGCCCAAATTTTTTTGTTCTATTTTATAATTTTTTTAAGCGGCCTAAAGATCAAAAGGAAAAAGTAAATAACCCTTGGCACACATCCTATACTAGCGCACTGGTTAAGTCTCTGAACTCTGCAGCCCGAGATCCGCGCTCGAACCCGAGGGCTGGCATAATTTTTTTAATTTTTTATATATCACTGTCGGTTTTTAAAATAAACCAAAAGTGATAAACAGTATCACTGCCGGTTTATTTTCATCAATGTCGGTTTTTTGAAACCGACAGTGATGTTTATATATATTGAAAATTTTCTTTTATATACTGAATAAATAGAAGCATATGTATTCCTATGTCGAAATGGCTTGAAATTTTTTTGGCAAGCTTGTACACCCAAATTAAGACCCCACACAGGATCTAAGGTTTTTTTAATCAGTTTTTATTTATTATATTTTTCTGTGTGCTGAATGAGACAAAAGAGGGTGAATTTCATGTTGGATCCAATAGATTTTTTCATCCACCTCCACAAAATTCTTATCCCTAGGGCACATTAGAGCCTGTGTAAAAGTTTGGCACCATTCCAGATCTTTTCGTGGGTAAACTCAGTTCAACCTATAATTAATCGGTGTCGTCGCGCAGAAATTGAATTAAACCTCAGAAAGTAGCAAACCATCTCTGAAAAATCCCAAACTTGATGTTTCCTTCACACGTGGCACATGCAAGCCTAAGAAAAAGTTTGAGACGAATACTACACCGAAATGCCTATGAACCACAGAAACCTTGATAACCTATGTGTATAGTCATGGTTCGATGAAAAGACATATGTACCTCTGTGAAGCATGTATACTCCGCCTATATCGAAATGACTTGAAATTTTTTTGACAAGTATGTACACCAAAATTAAGACCCCACACAACATCTGAGGTCTTTCTGATCAGTTTTTTTATTTATTATATTTTTCTATTTGCTGAATAAGACAAAAGAGGGTGAATTTTATCTTGGACCCAATAGATTTTTTCATCCACCTCCATAAAATTCTTATCCCTATGGCACATTAGAGCTTGTGTAAAAGTTTGGCGCCATTTCGGATCTTTTCGTGGATAGACTCAGTTCAACCTATAATTAATCGGTGTCATCGCGCGGAAATTGAATTAAACCTCAGAAAGTAGCAAACCATCTCCGAAAAATCTCAAACTTGGTGTTCCCTTTACACGTGGCATGTGCAAGCCTAAGAAAAAGTTTGAGATGAATACGACACCGGAATGCCTATGAACCACAGAAACCTTAATAACATATGTGTATAGTCATGGTTCGATGAAAATGCACATGTACCTCTGTGAAGCATGTATACTCTGCCTATATCGAAATGGCTTGAAGTTTTTTTGGCAAGCATGTACACCCAGATTAAGACCCCACACAACATCTGAGGGTTTTCTGATCAGTTTTTTTATTTATTATATTTTTCTCTGTGCCGAATGAGACAAAAGAGGGTGAATTTCATCTTGGACCCAATAGATTTTGTTATCCACCTCTATAAAATTCTTATCCCTATGGCACATTAGAGCCTGTGTAAAAGTTTGACACCATTCCGGATCTTTTCGTGGGTAGACTCAGTTCAACCTATAATTAATCGGTGTCGTCGCGCGGAAATTGAATTAAATCTCAGAAAGTAGCAAACCATCTCCGAAAAATTCCCAAACTTGGTGTTTCCTTCACACATGACATGTGCAAGCCTAAGAAAAAGTTTGAGACAAATACGACACCAGAATGTATATTTCTAGTTGTCCAATAAATATTACATGAATTACATGCATGACAATAATTAAACACACAAAGCCGTAAAAATTAAAATTAGAACCCAATTAAACTACGACCTTGAAAACAACCTAATAAACATTAATTACTATTGGAATCACTGCCGGGTTAGATCGGGCCACGCACGCTAACATGCCTCTACAGCTATATATGGTAATTGATGTCATGGATTATATATTCGGTTGTATCGATAAAGTCCAATGCACATATGAGTGCACTCTCTCGTGCCTCGGAATACCGAAAGAATGGTCGGATATAGATGTAACCTACTGAACGACCACTGTCCCTGTTAGTAATCCTTATACAGTACTGGCGTCCTTCTATAGTGAGCTGGCCGAGATTACCATTGTAGAAGTCCCAATCGTACCTGAGTTGCTCCGTAGCTTGGTCTAGAACGGCCCACAAGCCACATGCAGCATAGGTAAGGTCCTGGAGCGCAATCTACATGTAGAGAAAAAGAAAAAAAATTAGAGAATGTTATTACAATAATAAACAACAAATAACCATGACTCAGGTATAAGTGACCATTTTACCACATCCGCACGGTTGTAGCTCGCAAACCATTCGCTTGCTTGCGGGACGGGGATATCACCGGTATTCAAAGCAAGTGTCATGAAGTGCGAGAAATCAGGCACATCATAGTAAACACGTCGAAGTGCCTCTAAATAGTTGCGTATGACACTGAATTGGGCGCTTATCATGTCCGGGCTCTGTCTTCCCGTCTCGTGGATATGGTTCCAATGATTTGCACCCCTCAAAGGGATGGAAAAACTGATTCACACGTCCATAGCCGACCACTTGCATTAGATGTCGTGTTCTCGACGATGTCTGAGATAAAGAACCAGCTAAGTGCTGTTCGCAGCCAATTTATTGGGGATATAGTCTGCAACATATATGTATGCAACAATGATATTAAACTAATTACACTTATTTGTTAGCATCAAAAAACAAAAGATGTTGGAAAATATTTCATACAATAGCTAGAACAGGAAACTGTGGAATGGCCACATTAGGAGTGAATGGCTCATTGCCAGGGTGGAAACCTGGTTCTTGTGGTGGGGGAGGTCCGTTGTTCATACCACCTGATCGATAAAATGCCAAAAAAATATGAACATAAAATATATGCACAAAAATTCTTTCAAGTAAAATGTGGCAACATAATTAAATATAGATCAAATGCAAGGAATAAGAATATATATAAATATAGAATGCAAAGAAACATGAATATAAATATAGATCAAATGAATATAGATAGAATATTAGAGAAGACAACATATCAATACCATTGAAAAATGCAGGAGCCATGACCAAATCACGTAGAGAGAGTGGATTTCTTGAGAAGTGAGAGTGAAATGTGAGAAATAAGACTGAGAGTTCGTGGGTGGGTGGGATCGATGTATGTGGCCGATGGTTTGTTTTATATAGGGGGCATGGACATCACTGTTGGTTTTTAAGTAGAACCGATAGTGAAGGTGCATATATGTAAAGGATATATTTATTTAGATAGTACAGTGAGAAAGTTTTAACAACAACGATATATTTATTTAGATAGTAATGAAATACATCAAAAAAATAACAAAAATATTAGAAATAAATTATATATACGATAACAAAGACCTTACACTAAAATTCCCTATACGATAACAAAGACTTATTTGCGTACAGGTCAATGTTACAATCAATATGTATCAACACATTATAATGTAACCACCTCAGTGGCATTCTTCTAGCACCAACTAGGGACAAACAGCAGCACCGAGGTGGTCTACGAGCTATACCGGTTGAAGATGACAAGGTGGCATCGATGAATCCGCCTTGTCTGTACATGGCCTTTTTCCAGATACGCACCGCAACAGATGGCTCTATGAACCTCGTGGCATCTCCAATCTTCGGCGTTGCTCTATCTTTAGTAGCATTCTTCTAGTACCTCTTGTGTGCACCATTTTGGTGGACTACGACGCATAACGATATCTGTGGTTTGTTGTGAGAGAAAAACATTGTATCATAACTGATAAGGCCTGGCTGAAACCAAAATGCATGGAGAGGCTAGCTCCTGACCGAGGGCCATTTTATAGGGGCTAGCAGTCGTGGTACATTTTTATTTCTGAACTAAAGTTGTCGGGGTAGGTGGGAGCAGTGTTTCAACTGTTGTGGTCAGTGGGAGCACTGTTGGCATGTGAGGAGAATCTACACATCACTGTCGGTTTTAGTTTAAAAATCGATAGTGAATGGAGTTATCACTGTCGGTTTTTAACTCCAAACCGACAGTGATGAGGAATTATCACTGCCGGGTGAATCCTCAAACCGACAGTGATGTGGATGTAGTAGTAAGGGGTTAAGTAGGATAACTTTTCCAATTATTTCGAATACCACCCACTGGCTCAACGGTTAAGACTCCACAGCTTAGCCCCCGAGACCCATGTTCGAGTCCCAGGTGGCCCAAATTTTTTGTTTCAATTTTATAAATTATTAAATGACTTTGGGAAATTGCTCATCATTGTCGGTTGTAATTCTAAACTGACAGTGATGAGAAACCATCACTGCCGGACCATTCCTCAAACCGGCAGTGATGTGGCTGTACCAGTTAGGGGTTAAATAGTATAACTTTTTCCTTCCTTTCGAATTCCTCCGACTGCCTCAACGGTTAAGACTCTGTAACTTAGCCCCCGAGACCCATGTTCGAGTCCTAGACGGCCCACATTTTAAATTTTTTGTTTCAATTTTATAATATATATGTCTAGACTTCCGATAGAAGGACATTGGGGCGGCCATTCTCTTCTGAGTAGCTCGGAAGAGAATGGCCGACCCAATGTCCTTCTATCGGAAGTCTAGACATATATATTTATATTTAGCCGGTGTTTAAATTCAGAGAGTAAAGTTTAGAAATGATACGTCGGCATATTTGCTGAGTTGGTAGAGTATTAACGAGGAGGAGAGAGGAGATGAGAGTTTTATCAGGATCAAACATCCTTCATGGTTATGTGCATAATGATTACATAGTTAACAATAATCTAACTATCTTTAGGTGCATCAACAATGAGGGCCTCATTGTGATTAAGCCGTACGTGTTGATTTCCTCGAGCTAGACCCACTGGCAGCGAAAAAGAGCTGCCTTCAATGGACCATAGGCTAGCTCCCATATCTCCTCTATGAAACCATAGTATGTTCCTTGTATGTTGCCGTTTTCGTCGTGAGCATCAAAACGAACACCACAATTTTGGTATGTGCTCTTTCCATCTTGCTTTTTTGTGTAAAATGTGAATTCATTGATCTCATACCCTTGGTACTTCAGATATGTACTCGAATGTCCCTTGGCTAAGGCATCCGGTTGATTACCCAACTTTATTTCAAGCAAGCGACGTCGCAACCAGTTGACAAATTCCTCCTTATGTTTTTTATCCAGCCAAGCCTGTGACCTGCTCGAATACAGAGTTTGCAGCGATTGCCTGTGCTCGTCAATATATGGCATCACACCCTCAGCTTGCTAGAGAACAGCGAACTATGTCTGTCTGAAAGAAATAGGGTCATCTACTGTAATAGATTTCTCCCCAATCGTTCCTTTACCACGTAGTCTTCCCTCGTGACAAGATTCTAGAACTCCGACCCTTTTGATGTCCAGATAATATGTGTAGAACTCAATGGCCTCCTTCGTTGACCATCCTTCAACCATGCCCCCTTCTAGCCTGAATCTGTTCCTAACATACCCCCTGAAAACTTTCATCAATCTTTCAAAAGGAAACATCTGATGCAGGTACATTGGGCCAAGGGCTCTAATTTAGCCAACAAGATGAATGAGCAGATGCAATGAGATATCAAAGTAAGTTGGTGGGAAATGCATCTCAAGCCTAACGAGAGTTTCGGCTATGTCCCGCTACAGCTGCTCTAGCGTGGACACATCAATGACATTTTTTAAGATCACGTTGAAGAACGAGCAAAGCTTTATGATTGGGGCGCGGACCTTTGGGGGGAGGATACCACACAGGGCAATAGGGAGCAGCTGAGTCATAATGACATGACAGTCATGGGCCTTCATAGGGCCATAGTTGAACTTAAGTTCTCTTATGTTCACTAGCCTCTTCGGGTTCACATAGTAGCCCGTCGGGACTTTGAGTTCATTGAAGAAAGAAATAAGCGCACACTTTTCTTTCTTCTTCAATGTCTATGACGCAACTGGAAGTTCGAACTAGCCATTCTCTAGCTCCACGGGATGTAGCTCCTTCCTGATTCCCAAGTGTTGTATGTCCAGACGTGTGGTTAGTGAATCCTTCGATGTCCCCCCGGTGTCCATCAAGGTGTTAAGAGTGTTAGCGCACATGTTTTTAGTGATGTGCATGGGATCAAGACAGTGGCGTACACTCAAAAATGGCAAGTAAGGTAGTTTCCAGAATACATATTTTTTTCTTCCAAATGCTCCTATCAGGCGCTGCTACTACATTGTCCCCCTTCCTAAGGATAACCTCCAGTTTATTGAGTTCTCGAAGTATCGCAGGCCCGTCTTGATATTTTGGAGCTAAGCGTTTCTCAATAGTACCGTTGAAATCTTTTCTGTTCCTGCGGTAAGGGTGATCCTTAGGTAGGAACCTACGGTGTCCTATATAAACTATCTTTGAGTTATTTGGTAGATTTACCGCATCGGTGTCGTCCAAGCACTCAACACATCCAGTATAGCCTTTTGTCTTCTCTCCGAACAATGAACCTCGACCTGGCAGGTCGATGATTGTAGTGATAAGTACTCCATTGATCGTGACATGTTTTTTTTGTACTTGTCCCAAACATCCGGCACACCCTTTTTAAACATCTCCACTAGTTCATTGATCACTGGTTCTAAAAACACATCGATATCGTTCCCAGGTTGTCTTGGCCTTTGGATCAGTAGTGGCATCTGGATGTACGACTGCTTCATACAGACCCAAGGTGGAAGATTGTATATACAGAGCGTCACTGGTCAGGTGCTATGATTGCTTCTAACCTGGTCGAAAGGATTCATCACATCTGTGCTTAGAGCAAACTAAAGGTGCCTTACCTCTCAACCGATGTCCTTATAGAACATAGTATTGATAGTCCTCCAGTCATATCCATCGGCGGGGTGCCTCATCATTCTATCTTTCTTACGCTCTTTGCCATGCCAGCACAACAAATTGACTAACTTTGCACATGCAAACAACCTATGCACCCCGGGAGCTATAGGGAAATACCAAACGACCTTTATGGAACCTCCTCTGGTCTTGGTACTCTCATCTGATGGCCCTTCCTTGTACCGTGGAGCTTCACACTTGGGGCACTTGTTTAAGTCTTTGTATTTTTCTTCACGGTATAATATGCAATTATTGGAACACGCGTGGATTTTTTTAACCTCAAGACCGATGGGACAGATTATTTGCTTGGCCAAGTATATCTTTTCTGGCAACCCGGTTTTTTCTAGGAGCATTTTCTTTATTATACCTAACAACTGATCGAAGCCTTTATCGCTCAATCCATTTGTCGATTTGAACTCTAACAGCACGATGTCGGCTTCTAGTTTGCTCATTGGATAATCCCTATACAATGGTGTTTTGCCATCTTGTCTCATTTTCTTTAGCTTTCTCAGCTGTCTTTCACTAAGACATCTGGTCTCTACATTACGTAGCAGCTGAGAAATGCCATCGTTATCCTCGGTGTCGTCAGCTAGCGTGTTGCTAAACACATTATTAATTGTGGCCATAGGTTCCGTGTTGATATCGGGTTTCTCGTCACCATCGTGGATGGCTACGTCTGGCATGTCCACGTCATCATCGTTTTCCTGCAGAACATTCACACCAACCTCGTCATGCATAGTCCATATCGTATAGTTTGGCATGAACCCCCTGGTAATCAAGTGCGATCATATAGACTCAATTTGACGAGTTTCTTTGATTCTTGCAATCTTTGCATGGGCAGAAGACAGGGTTCCCATTACCAGCATTAGCTTTGGCATCGGTGATAAACTGGCTGACGCTATGCATGTACCGCTTGTCCGTTCGGGACAGATGCATCCACTCTTGATCCATCTCTGCATAAAAAAATACTGAGACAGTGATCACAAAGAATTAATAAAAAATCGAGCTTCATGAACAACAATTGTAGCTCGAAAGTACCATTTTTGGAAAATATTATTGTACACTAATTATTGAAAAATTGAAATTGATAGCCCGACCCTGTAAATTGAAAATCGTAGTAAAAACAATTATTTTACAATATTGAAGAACAACTATTTTACTCTACTTTTAAGAATTAATTATAGCATCACATACTAACAATGATGATCTTGACCACCATGGAATAATTAGCTAGGAATTTAAATGTGTTTATAGACACCAACCGTTTGGATGATGGATTCACCATAATTTGAGCCTTGCACAAATGTTCAATTGAAAAAGTGCTCTCTAAAATGGAGAAAGAACTAGAATTAGAATCAAGCAACGTAGCCATTAAAATAAAGCTAATTAAGCAACAAAATTAAAGGAGTGGATGTTTGTTACTAACCTTAAAGCAAAAAGATCAAGCCATTCTTCAAAATCCAAGCGCTAGCTTCATGGTGAAGAGTAGCTGCAACAATAGAGGGAAGGGCCCAAACGTGCGCCTCTGTTTTCGGTATGGAAGAGAGGAGAAAGAAGAGGACGGCTGTAGCCTTTTTGTGCTGTAGGCTTATCACCGTCGCTTCTTGGCTAGAACCGACAGTGATTTAGTAAAATCACTGTCGGTTTGTGGTTTGAACCGGTAGTGATAAGTGGCCGCCAAAACACTGCCGGTTCAAGCCACAGACCAGCAGTGATGTGGTGCTTCACTGCCGGTTTTAGCCGAGCCCCAATCATTTCCTCATTTTCAAGCTCATAGGTGGTGTTCGCTGGTCTGAACCCGTTCAGTCAGCTGGCTGGTTTAAGTCACGTGGTAGTGTTCATCAAACCAGCCGAACAGTGTTTTTCTCTCACAACAAACCAGTCAGAACAGTGTTTTTCACCCAAGTTTCAGACCAGCGAACGAGGCCATAACCAGCAGTGAAGGTACATCACTGCTGGTTCTCACAAATCCGACAGTGATGTCCAAATCTAGCGTACTGTTTGAATGGAGGGTGATTCGTATCGGACGTGTGCTTGTGAGTAGGGATCGAGACTTTGTATCGTCAGGTGGATGATGACGTTGCAAGCCCTAAACGAAAACAGTAAAACGTACCTGTCGACAGACTGCTTTTTTTCTGTTTCCGTAATTTTCAGCAATGAGCCTCGATGTAGTCGGCGTGGACGAGCAGCTGTTTGATACAAAATTCAACTTGGAATTTCGTTGGAGGCCCCGTTTCCATGGTAGTACGAACAACCCATTCAGCCCTCGTTAATTCCAAGACTCAAGCTTGCCATGACAATCCACAAACGAAGACATTGACAGTCTGTTCGTTTGGCTGTGGCTTATCGTAAACGATCGTAAATTTTTAGTCAGAACAGTATTTTTCTCTCATACAAACCAGTCAGCAGTACTTCTTCATAAATCAGCAACGATACGAATCAGCCAATCAAACAGGCTGTGAGTGCTCAGGCCATTAACTCACATGCTATGTTGCTGTTGCTTCAACTCAAAAGGCTTTGGACTTTGGACATGCAGAGCCTCAGCAATCAAACGCCGCATCCAAGTCAGGTTTCGATCGCACAGAAACCACGCTGGTAACGCGGGTGTGGCTTGTGCGTGGTGTGGGTACTTCTGTGTCTTAGAACGGGAAAAGAGGGAGGTGAGTCCAGCGGTTTCCTCGATTTCCTCCGACTCGTATCTGACCCGCGCACGAGAGTAACGGACTCTTTTTTTTGGGGAACGAGAGTAACAGACTTGGATTTTTTATGGAGCGCGCGTGCAAGAGAATACTTTGAACGAGGTGGGGCCAGCGGTTTCCTCCGGTACCGCGTACTGTAACGCGTAACAGTGGATGTTTGCTTTTTCTACCGAAGATTTAATTCTACCGTGGACGATTTTCCGGAGCCTTTTTAGTGTAGAAAACAGACGTGAGGCTGCCGACTGTCCCCGACACGGACTCAGAATTGTCTTCGACACGGACTCTGTACACGTTCGTGGACTCGAGTATACGGAGTACGTATTTGGTAGTTTTTGTGACAGGGTAGTGTAGTCTTTGCGACCGGATAGTATACGATTTTTTGAATCACCGGGTAGATGATTACTTTAGAGTCTTTTTAGGTATATAGAGATAAGAGCCATAGTTAAAGATATGTGACACAAAAAAGATATCAAGGAATAGCAAATTAGTTTCATTAAATTTTGTATGGAATATCAATTTTTTCATCAATTTTTGTATGGATTATGTCTTAATAGTGTATTTATTTGAATTTGTATATGCTAATATGGTCTTCTAAAAACTTAGTCGAAGTTAGAAAACTTTGACTTAAGACAAAGCTAAAGTAAACAATATTTTCAAACAAACATACTCCGTCAGCCAAAAAGAATGCAATTCTCGTTCTACAAGGAGTCAAACAGTTTTACCCGTCTCGATCATGGATGTCACGATTATGGATGCATTGTTTTCAAAATACAATTTGATAATCATTGAAAAGTTATATATGCAGTCTCTTCGGTCACCACGTTTGAATCCCCACTCGTGTATGAATACCATCGTGACTGTTGAGGGCATCAGGATCTATTTGGAATACATAAATTTTACATAAATCGTACACAAATTTAGCATAAATCAATTTGATTTTATATAGGAAAATACAGGAATATGATTTTTTTTCTACATCCCAAACGGGCCCTTATATAGAATCCAAAAACTACAAGCCCAATGGTTCACAAAAAGTGATTCTGGAAAAAAAATTAGGAGAGAAACCAAATCCAAGTCCAAACCTTTCCCCTAGTTATTTTCTCAGCTTTAGCCGTTTTGGACTCCTAGTCATAGTTCGGATCCCTGTCGGCATCCTAGCCCCAATTTTATACAAGACGGCCAGGTGCTCTGGTGTGTGTGTATATACTTCAATTTGTTGATGGTGCTCCCCTACGTTGCCTCCGATTGACCTTCAATCGTCTTCCACAATGGCACACGCCTGTGCCGTCCCATCGGTGAACGGCAAATCGCTGCCAGTGGCAGTGGCAGAGACGTCGTCGAGTTGCCTGACACAAGGCATCACCGCGGCGCACAACTTCGAGGTGATCAACTTCTCGCTGCTCGAAGGCATGGGCGTCGGCGAGTTTGTCAGCTCGAGGAATTTCCACGTCGGCGGCTACGACTGGAACATCAGGCTCTACCCAGACGGGAGGTCGGCGGAGCATAAAGACAAAGTGTCGGTCTTCTTGATTCCCGAAGGAGGACAGGAGGGCGTGAGGGTAAGGTTCACCTTCACCGTCTTCGGCAAGGATGGCAAAGTGTGGGTGAAGGAAAACGCGGAGCATACCTTCAAGTCACCTTTAATAGGCTGGGGCTGGCCCCCCTTGATACATAAATCCAAGCGTCTCTTCCGGACGCTGCTGCGCGACAGCAACGACGGCTTCACGGTCAGGTGCGTCCTGACCGTCATCCAAGACCCCCGTGTCGAGGACGTGAGCGCCATCGTCGTCCCGGAGCCCAGCGTGCTGCAGGACCTGGCGAGCATGCTCAGGGACGGGGACGGCGCGGACGTGACGTTCGTCGTAGACGGGCGGTCGTTCCCGGCACACCGGTGCGTGCTCGCCGCGAGGTCCGCGGTGTTCAGGGCGGAGCTCTTCGGCCCCATGAAGGAGAAGGCCGCAACGCGCGTCAAGGTCGACGACATGGAGCCTTCCATCTTCGTGGCGCTGCTTCACTTCGTGTACACGGACACTCTGCCGGACGGTGACGGCGGTGACGGTGGCGCTGCCACGGACGACGACAAGGACAGGAATGTGCCGATGCAGCACCTGCTGGTGGCCGCGGATCGGTATGGGCTGGACAAGCTGAGGCTGCTGTGCGAGGTGAGGATGTGCCGTAGCATCGACGCAGACACGGTGGCGACTACTCTGGCTTTGGCCGAGCAGCACCGCTGCGTGCAGCTCAAGAACGCTTGTCTCGGATTCATAGCTTCGCGGGGAGTGCTTGGTGCTGTCGTGCAGACTAGTGGGTTCTGTCATCTCGTCGAGAGCTGCCCTTTGGTTCTGTTGGAGATTTTGGACAAGCTAGCTTCTCTAGGAATCTAGTCAAATGATAGCTCTATGTTGCCTCCAATTTAAAAGCTGATTCCTCCATTTGTTCATATATACTAGTATGTCTCTGCTTTTATGACAGAGTCATGAATAGATCGAACCACTGCAGTCTTGTAGCAGAATTCCTAATCGAAGAGAATGTGTGCCACTGAAGTCTGAAACTAGTATCTTTTAGGCTGCACTTGGTAGAGCATCGGCTAGCTTCAATTTTTTCGTGCACTATAGGTACTTTTTTTATCTATATCTTCATAGATAGATGAACTATGAAAAAACATGAAACTTTTTTTAGCTTTGTCGGCTCTGGCTCGTAGATTTACATTGTATCGTGGCAAAGGAACTAGATACAGATGAAGCCGTGCCAATAAAGATATCAAGCAGAGCCTTCACATTAATTTCCACAAGACGTGCTGTGAAAAAACCAAATTCTCAAAAATCATAAACATTCATCCATCAATTCAATAAACTTTGGTCATCACTCAATTAGAGCAATTTGATCTATTTTTTCTAAATAAATAATCACCATCCTCAGTCATTAGAAAAATAGTATAAAGTAACCTCCTAAGTATATTGAACAAAATGACCCACCACTACCGTTATGAAAAATACCTTCGTTTAATTTACCCATAGATGCCATTATAAAAACAACATAAAAATAATCCTTAAATTTGTCCATATCGCTATTAATTAAAATAATCATAAGTAAACCCAAACATGTACCTAAGTTACCTACATCTATAATTATAAATGCATGACTTAAAATGCTTATATGAATGGTTGAAAATACTCAAAACTGTAACTGCTATATGGAGAGATCAAGTTGAGAAGTGCTTTCATTCATGTGTGATGAATAATTGACACAAGAGTTGAGAGGTTTGGGATTTTTTTTTTATTTCAGCTCATATTTCATATGTGTTTGTTTATGCTAATCTGAGGTGTCACATTATGTTGTGTTGAGTGTGTTGTGAAACATGTTCAATTCCTTGGTTTGTGAATGTGCAGATGTTGGGTGCGTCGAGGTGGTCAACAGGGGATGGAGAAGGTAAAGCGAGGAGTCCATACATGATGGACCGAGGGTTGAATAAGGCAGACACAAAGACTTGGATCGAGGGACCAAGAGGCCGAGGACGGATCGTGGATAACACACATTAATTGGGCACATGTAAGAATAAGAGTACATAGATGATGGCGTTCACCAAAGCTAAGGTTGTTATAGCCAAAGTACCAGTAATTAAATTATTGGTAGTAAACTACCGGGGCAAATGCACATCATTGCCGGTTTTGTAGTCAACAACAACCGATAGTTTTGCTCATGTGTCGCTGCTGGCTGTTGGCTACATTTGCTAGTGATACTCATGTTTCATTGTTGATAGTAGCCAATAATAGGTAGTGAGCTACTTGTCCATTGCCGTTGCAAAAACCAGTAGTGATGGTCGATTTGAAGCCAATGGTGGTAGCTTGTTGTTTATTAATCCCTCCATCCCGCTTTACGAGGTGTAGTTTAGAATGACATAGTCTCATAAGTTATAATTTGACTATTCATTTACTTTATATTATATTATCGTTTATGTTTATAAATTTATGATTATTGAATAGTATAATTCCTTACAAATCTAACCTACCAAAGTTTGTGTTATAATAGTTTAAAATTGTTAGCTAAATGATTGATCAAAGAGTCTAAAGTTTAAATCTTAATACGTGTGTGCCTCTTGTAAGGCCTTGTTTGTATGTTGTCAGATTCACCTCAATCCATATGTGTTGCAGTGGAATTTAGTTCAAGTTTCACTCTAATCCGGTCTAATACATGTGGATTGATGTGAATCCGACTGTATCCAAACGAGACCTAAAAACGAATAGAGTAGCATGTATTCCAGTCAAAAACTTAAACTCGGATTTAAAACTCCGCTTGGTTCAAAAGAAATAAAGCTATATTATTATTAGTTGGCGTAGTCACGCAGACGTGGCCTGCCTTTTCTAATATGGACGGTATTGCTTTGGCGAGAAAAGGGCGAATCTATGCTTTAACAAGAACTTCACCGGATCAGTGGAGCATAAAGTAGCAGCAATATCTAAGAACATGGCTAGCACTAGCACGAAACTTCCCCCTCGTTGCAGAGCGAATAAGGGCACGCGCCGTTCACCTTCTCTTTTCTCTCCCGCGACCACTCCATCCTTGCCGGCGGTGCCTTCTCGTGCAGCTCCTGTCGCCCACTCGCCGTCTTCTTGGTTCGTGGCTGGCCGTCGACGTTGACCTTCTCTTCTCTCTCCAGCAACCAATCCATCCTGGCCGGCGGCGCCTTCTCGTGCCGCTCTTGTCGCCCGCCCGCCCGCCGCCTTCTCTTCTCTCTCCCGCAACCAATCCATCCTGGCCGGAGGCGCCTTCTCGTGCAGCTCTTGTCGCCCGCCCGCCCGCCGCCTTCTTGGTCGTCCGTCGCTGGCCGTCGGCGTCCGTACCCGATCGGACGGATCGAGACGCCTCTCTCCAGATCCGTTCGTCACCGGCTTCGGGCAGTCGCTGCTGTCAGCCTCCCTCGAGTGCTGCCGTCCGCCAGTCCTTGAGGAGGCTCGACGGCCATGGAGGCACTGCAGTGGATTCTCTCAGCTGGGACCAGTTTCTTCGAAGGGATCCAGCTGAGCAACGACCTGGTCCGCCTCCAAGCCACCTTGCCCAAGGCTCGCATGCTCAGCTGTCGCAGCGAGTGGGGCATGTTCAAGGACAAGCAGCTCGCGAAGCTTCTCTCGCAATAGGTTTTCATTATAGGAAATAAAAATTTATCAAGATATATCGGAAATATTAGACCAAATTAAAAAAAAAATTCAAATTGTTTTGAAAAAATTCCGTAGAATTTGATTTGAAACTATTCCTAAGCTATTAAACATCAGTTGTTCACAAATAAAAACAAGAATAAAGCATTATAGTGTGAGATTATCGCACGGCTGAATTTAGGTTGTCTGTGTGATAGCAAGAAAGAAGGGAAAATTTTGGGCGATGTCAAATTTTATCGGACCCTGTGGATAGAACGGAAATTTCGAAAATTTCCGTGAATTTCGGCCGATAAAAAAAACTCTCAAGGACACCACCTACGATGCAGAGGACCTTCTCCGCCAGCTGGATGATCAAGTGCTGCGGCAAAGGATAGAGGACGCTGATCGGAGCAGGGCAGGTCAACTCTTATCTTCCTCTCTGAATCTTGCCAAAACTTATATCCGTGGTAGCAAAGCAAGGATAAAGGAGACCCAAGAGAAGCTCGACAAGGTCGTGGCTGACATCGAGGGGATGCTCAATCTTATGGGTCTTATGAGCGTTGAGCCATCGCAGATCATGCCGGAGACGAGTTCAATCATCAGTGCTCCGGAAGTTGTTGGTCGCGATGGTGAACGAAATGCATTGATCGAGATGCTTGGTGTGATTATTGGGCGTGAGGCCCAACGGGATCAGGTGATCGAACTATTGGGAGTGCCACTCAGCAGGGGTAGAAGATCTGCAGGGTCTAATGGGAAGAGAGCAACAGCTGGCAGTGGTGTCGCATCTACATCCAGAGCCAAGCAACCAAAAGGAAACAACGGCAGGGCTGGACATGCTGAGATTAACTGCAAAAGCAATGTTTCTGTCATCCCGATTGTTGGCATTGGCGGTGTGGGGAAGACTACCCTGGCTCAGTATATCTACAATGATCCAAGGGTGAAAAACCACTTTGGTGTGATGATATGGGTCTGTGTCTCAGACTTCTTTGACAAGAAAAGGATAACAAAGGAGATCATTGAATCCATCCCTGGGGAGGAAATCAACCCATCCTATTGTCTAAATGCTCTTCAGATCTAATTGATGGAGCGGCTCAAGATGTGCCCAAAATTCCTTTTGGTGTTAGATGACGTTTGGCCGAACGCTAATGCTGATTGGGAGGCATTTTATGCACCACTGAGGCGTGGACCTGAAGGCAGCATGATCTTAGTGACTACAAGATGTCCAGTGGTTGCTACTCGTGTGACCACAAGCAACTGTGAGCCTTTCCATCTCGAAGGATTGCCTACTGATGTATTTTGGGACTTCTTTAAGAAGTGTGCATTTGGTAGAAATGACCCAGAGTCATATCCTCATTTGCAAGATATTGGTCGGAGTATTTCGACTAGGTTGTGTGGGTCTCCTTTGGCTGCAAAAACACTCGGGCGCTTGTTGAGTATGAGGCTGACAGAACAACACTGGAGGACTATCCAGAAGAGTGAACTGTGGGAGCTACGGCATGAAGAGAACGAGATATTACCAGCCCTTCAACTGAGCTATTTGTATCTCCCAGAAGAGGTAAAGAGATGTTTCATGTTTTGCTCCATGTTTCCGACGGATTATAGCTTTGAAAGAGACAAGATAGTTGACATTTGGGTGGAAGAGGGCTTTGTTGCCCCAGAGGGGAGCATGCGTTCTGAAGACGTGGGGATTAGTTACTTGGATGAATTGAGGAATAGATTTCTTTTTCAAGATGATCCAAAGTTCCCGAATAAAGAAAGATACGTAATGCATGACCTGATCCATGATATGGCAGTGTCCTTTTCTATGGATGAATGCTTTGTAATGCAAGATTTAAGCAACCGAATGCATAGTATAGTCCGTCACATGTCAATTGAAGTGGATGGTGAATCCTTGACCAGAATGGGAGACATTCAACATTTCAATAAATTGCATTCGCTTAGGCTCAGAATCGGATTTGATGTTAAAATTACCTGGTGGGCCTGGTAACAATTAGTTTGAGCTCTCCCGCCCCCGCGTCGCCCCACGCAGGCGACACGGGAGGCGAACCCAAAACCTAGCGCCTCTCTTCCTTCCCTCCCTCTCTCCAGCCGCGCCATCGCGGGAGCGGGCCGCCGGCATGGCCGTGCGGCTTGCCGGGAGGATGGCGGCGAGGCTCTTCTTCGCGGTGGGAGCTGCGACGGTCGAGGACGAGCTCGCGTGTGGCTTCCTAGGGCTCGGCGACGTCGCTGAGGCTGGGGACGGCGCCAGCGTCTTCGGCGGCGGTCTCCTTGCGTCGGCGACCGGATCCGCGCGGATCTCCGGCGGGCAGCACCTGGGCGGGCGCTGGGCGTTGGTGGCGGCGGCTCCTGTCCATGGCGCCGCGCTGTCGCCGGATCCGTGGGGTTCGGGGCGCTGCGCCCAGGGGCGCGCGCGGTGGCGGCTTCGTCGGCCTGGGGCGGGCCTCTTCCTCTTCCTCGCGCTCGGCAGTGTTGGCGGCGTGCATTGTAGCGGGGCGGCGGGGCGTGCCCTCGCGCGAGCCGCGTGGGGCTCGGCGGGGCAACCTGCTACGGCTGCGGCGGCGCTGGCCAGTGCCCGTGCAGGCGCCGGGCGGTGGCGGGGACTCCTTTTTCCTCCTCCGCTTCCCCCTTTCCTCCTCGACCTTGGCGTGGAGGCGGCGGCGCCTGCTGGGGACACTGGATCTGGCGCCACGGCCACATCCGGTGCCCCCGGGGCAGGGGGCGGCGCCCGTGGTGGGGCATGCGCCTGACGGTGGCTGGCGGAGGTCGGCAGCGTCGACGGCGGGTGCTTGTGCCGGCGACGGTAGCTGGCGACGGCTTCGGCGTGCTGCAGGGTGACGCGCGTAGCAGGGTAAGTCCAGTCCTGCATATTGCCCGATCGGAGGGGGTGGCGGCCGACGCAGCTGTGCGGCTGTTGTGAGCAGCCGGCGGGTCGATGCCCCTCTAGAGAAGCTTCTGCGGGATGGCAGTGACGACGACGGTGGCGACGGGCTACGGTCCAGCATCTTGGCTCGACGTATGTGCTAGGGGCACCTCGGGCGAAAGCCTTGGCGACGGCGACGCCTGTGGGCGCCGTTTTCCTTGTTGGGGGCGTCGTGTTCTTGTGCCCCCAGCCTGTCTTCCACGGGTGAAAACACGGTCCTTTCCTGGACAAGCGACGGCGACGCATTCGGCGTCGTACCCTTCCTGAAGGCGTCACTGTGGAAATTCGTCTCGGCCGTGATGTCTCCTTCAGCGGATGTCCTCCGCCTCTCGGCGCCCGGTTGGTGCGAGACGGCGAGTTCTGCATCGCGAAGTCGGAGCTGCTGCATCAGGGGGTGTAGCTCGGCAACGATGACGCGTGTCGAACCCTCCTTCTCCGACGGCTGGGTTTTCAGCTTTAGAGGCTCGGCAATCGCTACGGGCGGGCCGTGGGATCATGGCAGGAAGTCGGAGCTGCTCTTCGCGGGGCCGATGAGCTCGGCAACGATGACCTGCTGCAACCTACTGCTTCGGGTCCGTTGGTCTGACATCTTATGATGGGTTGTCGGTGTTTTGCCATGGGAAGTCGGAGCTGCTAACTGCTTTGCAACTATGCTCGGCAACGATGACTCATGGTAGTGTGTACTCTGTCGCGTTGCGTGGGTGGGTAACCTTTCGTGGGGTTTGGCGCCACGCTTGGCTACCTTTTGCTTGTATATAAACTTCATTCGTCTTAATTGAAAGGTAGAGCTCCTGCCATTGTTTAAAAAAAAAATTAAAATTACCTGGTTCAATCAGCTTTCCAACATTCTATATTTGAGCCTAAAAGGTTGCAAGCTGGTAAAGCTACCCGAAAGCATATGTGAATTGAATAGTCTCCGTTATCTTTATATATCTCATAGCACTGTACAAGAATTACCCGACAAACTCTGGTGCCTTTATAGCCTACAAGTTCTTGATGCAAGTCGTTCAAGTCTGAAAAGAATCCATCAGGATGTAACAAAGCTAATCAACTTGCGTCAGCTAGCACTTCCAGCGGGTGCCTCTCAAGCCTTATCAAGGGTCAGTGGTCTTGGAAATCTGTCTTGTCTACGAAACTTGAGTGAGTTCAGAGTTGGAAAAAAGAATGGACGTGGAATTGGTGAACTGAAGTTCATGAATCAGCTCAATGGAAGGCTCGCTATCAGATCTCTTGCTAATGTTGGGAGTGAGGAAGAGGCTGCTGAGGCTAAACTTGTTGACAAACAATACCTCAAGGAACTTGTTCTACAGTGGCAGAGGGACCAACTTGGTTGAAGAGCAGTGAGAATGGAGTGCTCAAATGCTTGCGTCCTCATTCAAGAATTAAATACCTTACAATCGATGGCTTTGCTGGTGATACGCTTCCAAGCTGGTTTAAACCAGAAGACTTACCAACTTTAAGAAGCCTGGAGCTTTCCTATTGTGGTCACTTTCAAAGTTTATCAATCCCCTGCTTGCCTGGCAGAACACAAGCTGGTTTAACGGGGGATGATGGAACACAACATGCAAGCAGCAGCGGCAGTCACAACAATGGCATTGCCCCCTTTGCCTTTACATGCCTCACTGCTTTACGTGTTTACAGATGCATTAGGCTAACAAATCTCGAGCAGTTCTTGATCCCAGAGACACTGCCATCCATCAAGTCGATAGTGCTTGAGGACTGTTGGGATCTAAAATCAATACCAGTCCATCGTTTTGCTGAATTTGTTTGCCTACAGGACCTAAAAATCTGTCGATGTAGCAAGCTGGAGTGCCCACGGGAAATGGTTTTGCCCCCCTCACTCCGACGACTCTGTATAGTGGATGGCAGTGAGCTGGAGAGGTCATTTCCAGCCTGCCTACAGAACCTCGCCTCTCTCACCCTCCTGCAGTTGGATTCATGTCAACGCATCAAGCTCATCCCGTTGAACTCGATCGGCTCAAACATGCTGAAATGCCTGGTTATAAGTCACTGCCTGGAGTTGTCATCCATCGGAGGATTGCAGGGCCTTGCCTCCATACAGCATGTCCAGCTATCTGGGTGCCCAAAGCTTACCGAGGTACAGCTGCCGTTCGGGAAGAAGGAACTGCGGACCAAAGAGGGGAAGGAACTGCTCAAATTTCTTCACTAGATTAGTCGAAGTAGCTCTTGATGCTTACCTTCGTCACCTATGCGTGTATGGGTTCACTGTTCGTGGTCTGCCCAGTGCCCATTAGGCCATTACGGCAAATTAAGGGTGCTGCAAGTGACTGGTCAGTTCTGATGCTCCTCTCGTTTGTTACCAATACTCCTGCTGACTGCTGTTTTCTAGAATACAGTAATGATTGGTGGCTCTTTTGGCTTGTCAACTCGCAGGGTACGGTGGATAAATTCCCTCTACCTGCTGATAAATTCCACACCACTGCCACTACACAAATTTTAACCTAGAAACACCATTATGCCGATTTCTCTATTACCAACACATGTCATTATAAAATGGCTTCTCAATTTACACTTGCTATAAGTGATTGAATCTTTGTTTCGGAATAAAAGGAAATTGAAAGTTGCAATTCAAATTATCTTTTGATATGGATATATAATAGAAAAAAATAAAAAGAATCAGTATGAGAGTTAACAAAATTAAATAGGAAAGTTCAAAATATAAGACCCGATAGCATCAACCGCTCAACTAAGGAAGGTGTAATATAGAGCTAATGATAAAAATTTGATATATTTTTTATTCTTTGGTTAACGCCATTAATGTGATCTACCTTCCGAAGTTTGGGTCCATAATAATATATATATAGCTCAAAGTCAGCATTAACCAAACCCCCAAAAAAAGATATAGCGTGTACATAGCTCATGGTGGAACAACTATTTTCGTTGACAACAATTGCTAATGCAGCTATTGACTTCAAAGTAAGACATGGGAGTCAAACTGGTGACAAAGGTGCAAACTAATTTGTATATTTTGAATAGTGTTTTGAGATGTACTTTTTCGGTGAAGGAACATTGTTTTTCTCTTACAACAAATCAGCCAACAATATTTTTCAGCTTGTCTTTTCAGCGAAGCGAACAAGGCCAGCTGTGCAATTGTGTAGGTCGCCTTGCTAATTTCTAATATACTTTTAATAAAACTAGAATAGTTTAAAATTCCATTTTAATATTCATAGCAAATACATAGAATTTAGTCTCTGTAATCATCGCAATCATCGTGTCGGTGTTTCGGACCGGGGGGTCCTCAACCGACTAGTGAATTTGTTCTGCGTGCTCCCGATTCCGGATGGTGATGCAAAGAGACACAAGGTTTATACTGATTCGGGCAATCGAGGCCCTACGTCCAGTCTGAGAGATCGACCTTGTATTCCTTGCACCGAGGTGCTCGTAGTAGGGGGTTACAAGCTAAAGGAGAGAGGGAGCTGGTCCCAGGTCTCGGCAGGGTGTCGTGCGGGCCGCTTGAGACGTTGCTCTCAGGCGGCAGGGATGTGTGTGAATGTGTGTGTGTGTTACCAGGTTTTTCTCCGGCCCCCCCCCTAAGTGGCCCAAGTCCTCTCCTTTTATAGTTGAAGGGAGGACAAGGACCGTACATGCATTACTATGCGGCGTCGTGCCAATAGGGGTGGCACGTCCGAGCCCTGTGGCCTGTCCCTGTGGTGGCGTGGTCGTCGGAGTGGTCCATCCTTGGAGTACTGGGACGGCGTGGTCGTCCCATCAGATCCTGTGCGTCGTGGGAGCCCCGGGAATGGGACGGAGTGGACGCGGCGGCGAACATGCAAGCCACTGTGGACGGACTGTGCGCGAGGCCGAGACTTGGTCGGTGCCGAGGCTGGCACTGCGGTGGGGGGGGGGGGTCTCGGTAGGCACGAACCCCAAGATTGCCGAGGCCCTGGTGTACAGTGCCGAGGCCTTGAGCGGGCGGCCGATCATGGGTACAATGTTTGGACATAGTGGTCGGTAACCCCCGTCGTACCCTGTCCCAGCCGGTATGGCGCTGATCGTGGACACAGTGGTAGGACACAGTGGCCGGTAATCCCCGTCGTGCCCTGTCCCGGCCGGTATGGCGCTGATCGTGGACACAGTGGTAGGACACAGTGGCCAGTAATCCCCGTCGTGCTCTATCCCGGCCGGTATGGCGCTGATGCGACCTCGGGTCGCGTCGGCCATCTTGTGGCGTTGAGCCACCATCCGGCTGAGATTGCGGGAGTGGTTGAAGCATTAATGAGACATGACGAGTTGTCGGGAGGGTCGGCCGAGGCGGGGGGCGACGGACCGCGGACGAGCCGGCCTCGAGCGACACGGAGAATGAGGCCTCGCGCGAGACGGAGATCAGGTTCCTTACCGAGGCCTTGCGCGAGACGCCTCGCGCGATACGGAGAATGTACCCCTACCGAGGCCTTCCCTGGAGAGCCTCGGGTGAGACGAAGACGGCGCCCCCTGCCGAGGCTCGGTGCCCCCTGCCGAGGCCTACCCTGGGGAGCCTCGCGCAAGGCGGAGTTTGTTCTGAGACCTCCTGCTCGAGGCTCGAGGCGAGGTGGAGGAGGGCTCGGTCGTGGCAGGTGAGGGGCCCACGACTTACCTTCTAACTTTATTTTGATGTTTGCTTGGGGTACCCCGTTCTAAGGTACCCGATAGTAGCCCCCGAGCCTCGGGGTGAGTGCGTGCACTCTCCCTGAGGGTTCGTTGAGGCTGGGTTTATGCCTGCTCCGTAGGAATTGGTTTGTTTTCTGAGATTCCGGTGGGTGCGCGTGAGCGCACCCGCCGGGTGTAGCCCCCGAGCCCCTGGAGGAGTGAAGTTACTCCTCCAGGGGCTTTCTCCATTTTCGCGTTTGAGTGATCAGTTCTTATTGCATTTGCCGAGCCCATAAGCGCAAGTTCGGGTTGCGGGGGTCTCGGCGAGGTTGCAAAAAAATGACCCTCTAGCCTCCGCATGGAGCGAGAGGTTCGTCAGGGGTCCCCCTGACGTTGGGTATGTCCCTCACGCTTCCTTTCGCTTGGAAGGAGGGGTGGAATGTGCCATGCTACCCTCGATGGGCGCGAGCGTGGACACTTTCGGTGAGCTGTTATCGGGTAGTCCGAGTGGAGGCCCGAGCCCCGTTCGCTAGGGGACGGCTAGCGGTCCAGAGACGCACTCCAAAAGTACCAAAGGATTTCTCTAGTGGGTGCCGAGGCCATTCGCTGGGCCTCGGTGGCTCGGTGCCTCCCTACGGTGGGATCCCATTCGGATACTTTCCTGTCGGTCTCGGACACGACTTAGGACGCCCCGAGCGACTGTTCGTTCGGGCCTGGGCCATTCGCAGGCTCGCCCCGAAGTCGTCCCTGACTCTGTTGCCTTGGGGCGGCTGTCGAAACCTCTTGGAGGCCCAGCCTTCGAACCCCTGGACCGTAACGGGCTCGGTGCCCTTTATCGTGTTTTTGTCTTGGTTTTTGGGTGCAAGAGGAGCCCCCGAGCCTCCGCCTGGAGCAAGAGGACAGTCGGGGGTCTCCTGACTTTTTCATTCGTCCCTCACATATCCTTTTCGTTTGGATGGAGGGTTCGTTTGCCGAGCCCATTCTGGTCTCGGCAAGGTCACAGGAAGAGCCCCTAGCCTCTGCGCAGAGCGAGAGGGCCGTCGGGAGTTCCCCTGACTTTTTATATGCCCCTCGCGCGTGAGGGTTTGTTTGCCGAGCCCATTCTGGTCTCGGCAAGGTCGCAGGAAGAGCCCCTAGCCTCTGCGCAGAGCGAGAGGGCCATCGGGAGTTCCCTTGACTTTTTATACGCCCCTCGCGTGTGAGGGTTTGTTTGCCGAGGGTCTCGGCATATTTGCAGGAGGAGCCCCCTAGCCTCTGCATAGGGCGAGAAGGCCGTCAGGGGTCCCCTAACTTTTTATGCGACCCTCGCGCTTCCTTTTTGCTCGGAAGGAGGGGTGGAATGTGCCTCGCTACCCTCGATGGGCACGAGCGGTGGCACTTCCGGTGAGCTGTTATCGGGTAGTCCGAGTGGAGGCCCGAACCCCGTTCGTTAGGGGACGGCTAGCGGTCCAGAGACACACTCCAAGAGTACCAGAGGATTTCTCTAGTGGGTGCCGAGGCCGTTCGTTGGGCCTCGGTGGCTCGGTGCCTCCCTACGGTGGGATCCCATTCGGATACTTTCCTGCCGGTCTCGGACACGACTTTGGGCATCCCAAGCGTTTCGCTCGCTTGGGTCTCGGCCCCGAATAGGCTCACCCGCAGTCGCCCCTGACTCTGTTATCCTGGGGCAGCTGTCGAAACCCTTTTGGGGTCCAGCCTTCGAACCCCTAGATCGTAATAGGCTCAGAGCCCGGTTCCTTCCTATGAAAGGAATAGGCCGCGGGAAATATCTTCCCTATTGGCTCGGCCGCGAGTGGCGTGCCTTTTGAGGCAGTTTTATTGGGAGTCGAAACGGTACCTGCTGCCATAGTGGCCGAGCGTGGCGTGGTGGATGGGACGTAACCGTCCTCGCATTTAATGCGGGAGACGTGGGCGCGTGGGCCGGTGAAATCGGCTCGTGGTTAACCGCGCCAGATTGGGGGGAAATCTCCCCGATTTCATCGCCCGCTCATTTCGCCTCCTCCCTGCATAAATACCCGGGGAGTTTTGCCCCTCCTCGTCTTACCTTGCCTGCATCAGCGCCGCCCCCGCCGAGCCGTCGCTAGAGCAGCGAGTGCCGAGAAGGAGAGGAGGAAGAGCGAGCCTAGGGAGGAAGCGAGAAAAAAGTGAAAGCGTGGGAGGGAGAGAAAAGACTCACCGCCGCACCTGACTCCCCCAGCACACCCATGGCTGGTGATATCATTGTCGTCGAGGCGGACCCCTGGGATCCGTCAGACGTCACCGAAGAGATGCTCCAGTCGCTTGTTGACGGTGGGCTCCTCCGCCCGGTGACTGACTCCGCCAGGCCGGAATGGATTGCTCCGTAAGGCGAGCCGGAGCCGAGGCCTCGCGACGGCTATGTCGTAAGCTTCGTCTCCTTCCACGAGCGTGGCCTCGGCGTCCCGGCGGACCAGTTCATGCAGGCGCTTACGCACTACTACGGCGTGGAGCTCCACAATTTTAATCCCAATTCTGTTGCTCAGGCGGCTATCTTTGTTGCCGTCTGCAAGGGGTATTTAGGGATCGCGCCCCATTGGGAGTTGTGGCTCCATCTGTTCTGGGCGGGGCATACTACAAAGCCATCGGGCACGTCGGGCAAGAGTAAGGCGGCGAGGGCCGGAGGCTGCACTCTCCAAGTGCGTCAGGACCGCCTGCACCTCTACATCTCGGCCCAACTCGCGTCCTCCAACCGCCGGTGGTACACGAGTTGGTTTTACCTTCGTAATGACGATGGAGGGCTTCCCCCCTACACCGGGCGGATTGTGGGGAGTTGCCCAGAGAAGTGGAAGTGGGGCGTCCCGAAGGTCGACCAGCCCAAGCTAGAGCCGCTCCTGGAGGGGCTGGTGAGGCTACGGGGCCACGGCCTCACCGTGGCTGTGGTTGTGGCCGCGTTCCACCACCGGAGGGTGCTGCCGCTGATGGCTCGGCGGCGGCGGCTATTCGAGATGAAGCCGGGTGAGCCCATTGAGGGCACCCGGATGTCCTCCTCCGCCCTTTCCGAGGAGGAGATTCTTCGTCGGGTGGGGGAGACGGTAGAGGCGAAGCTGAGGGGTGGCAACTTGACCCCTATCGCGATGCGGCCATCGCGGGGGTTCCTTTCGCTGGTAAGTCATGCGCCGTTGTAGCCTCTGAACCTCCTCAGTCTCCTCCTACCCCTTGTGACCTTATGTGCGTTCGTCGTTCCTTTAGGGGATGAGGGAGCGCTTCTGCCTTGTGGGGGCGAGGCTCACGAGTCGGATGGGGCCGGCATGCCCTTTGTTGCTGAGGCCCCCGGGGTCTCCGAGGCTGAGGCGACGGAGGCTACGGCGCCCGCGACCGCCGAGACAGCGGTGGCCGTGGTCGGCATCTCTGCGTCTGCTGAGGCCACGATGGCGGAGGCCAGAGACCCTGAGACCGCCGAGGCCATAATTGCAGAGGCCAGAGCCCCCGAGGTCACCAAGACCGTCATGATGGCGGCGAGGCTGTCTGTGCAGGAGGCGGAGATGCAGGCGGCGACCACCTCGGTGGTGCCCTTGGTTCAGGGCCCACCGTTGGGCTATCCGATCTCCTCCAACGATACTTCCCGGGCACGGGAGGTGGTCAACGCCGAGGAGACCAATGCCGTGGAGCCGCCAGCACCGCTCTTGGACGAGGGAAGCTCGGCCCTTGTGCGGGTCCGGCCCGAGCCTCGCGGGTGGGACCACCTGCGGGTATTGTGGCGGAGCCGGGACGACCCTGAGGGGGAGCCTCTGTTCACCCTTGAGTATGCGGCTAAGGGTGGGCGCTGGAACACCTTCGAGCAGTATCGCCAGCTGGCGGAGCGGTCGCTACGGACGACGCTATCTGTGGTGGCCGACGAACTGCCCGGAGTCGCCCAGGTTCGTGCTTTTCTTTCTCGTGCGACGTTTACTTTCCTGACTTTGTTGCAACCAATGACCCTCGCTCTGCTTCCCCAGGAGCTCGAGACCAGGTCGCTTAGGAAGTCGGTGTTTCTCCGGCGGGAGAGAGGCATCTGGGACCAGCTTCACCGGCAGAAGGGTCTTCTTGCCAATGCTAACGAGCTTCTGTCGGCGTGAAGCGCGGAGGTGGAGGACCTCCGCCTTCGCTGTGCCGACGCGAAGGTCGAGGCGGCCGCGGTCTAGGCGTAGCTCGCCCCCTTGGCGGCGCGAGTCAAGGAGCTGGAGGAGGAGCTTACCCACGCGGTCAGCGATCGGGATGGCTTTAGGTCCCAGGCCGAAGAGGCGACGGCCTCGGGCAAGGCCCTCGCCGGGCAGCTGGGGGCAGAGGAGAGTGCACACCGGCTGACCAAAGGCGCTCTGAACGAGGCCCTTGCTGCGGTTGAGGCCTCGCAGATCGAGGCTGTGGTTTTGAAGGGGGCGATCGAGGGTGAGTTCCAGTCCCCTTGTTTTGTTTCCTTTTCCTTATGTTTGCTCCCTGACTTCCTTGTCTGACGCAGAGCTGGGAAGTGAAGCCTCTAGGGCGGCCGAGGCCTCTAGGTTCGAGGCCCAACGGTTGAGGGAGAAGGCCGAGGCCTGTCAGGCCGAGACCCGTCGCTGGGAGCAGAAGGCCAAGGGTGAGCTCCGTGGGCTTCCGTCCCCAACTTAGGTTGTCCTTTCTCTCGCTCGACTTCATTCCGTTTTCTGCGGTGCAGAGTCGGAGGCGGAGATCCTTCAGGCCACTGAGGCTTCCAGCACGGTGCAGACGGTGCTCGAGATTGAGATTGGGGAGCACGAGGCGCTGAAGCGTGCTGCCCTTTCTGCCTGCGAGGCCTTGGAGGTCGAGGGGGTTCAATCAGGCCGCTCCCTTGGGAGCCGCCTGATTGCGCTGAGCAGCCAGATGCGCGAGCGGCTCCGAGGGGCACTGCACACGGGTGTCAAGCGAGCGCTGGCCGTCATCTCCTCTCACTACCTTGGCGTCGACCTCCCGGCCATCAGTGATGGCTATGTTCTGCCTGATGATGACGAGGAGGCTGACGCGGCGGTGGCGAGGCTGATGGAGGCGGTAGAAGGCCCTAGCATGGCGCTGGCGACGCTCTTCGAAGAGGAGGTGGTTCCTCCCCTACCATCTGCCGACGCTGAAGGCCCTGAGCCTTGATCTGGGCCCTGGGGGCTATGTAAAAATAGAATAGGGGTTATTTTTTGTACCGTAACGCTTGTGGCCGTCGAGGCCTTTACTTTTGAAGTACTTGTGTTTCCTAGTTGTTTTTCTTATGTTTACGAGCCTCTGCCCTCTGTCGCTCCTGATCGGATTTTGTTTGCAAAACACCCCCTTGGGGCCTAAGCCGTCCCTTGAGCGAGAGGTAGTGAGGGAGGGCCGTAGCCCAGAGGCATAGGCCGTCTCGTGACTCTACCGGCCTCTCGCTTAGGAAACAGACCTTGGTCCGAGGGGTTTTTACAACTAATTTGTCAGAGCCTGCTAGGGACTTGGCGTAGGATTTTTTGCGAAAAACGACTGAAGAATGGCGCATGGGACCTAGGGAGGGGTCCCCTATCTAGCCCCCGAGGGAGGCTTGGTTCTGCCGAGGCAGAACCGAGTTTTCCTTGTCGTGTTACTGTATTGCCGAGGCCTACGATGGGCTCGGGGGGTTTCTCAAAAAATTAGACCAACTAAAGAACGCTTTTTAATGGTATTTCGAGGAACAACATATACAATGCTTGGAAATTTAGGGATAAAAGCGACGTAGATGTTCTATGTTCCAAGCGTTGGTGAAGACTTCGCCCTTCTCGTTGGCCAGCTTGTAGGTCCCAGGCTTCAGCACTTGGGTGATGATATACGGTCCTTCCCATGGCGGGGTCAGCTTGTGGCGACCCTTGTTGCTCTGTGCTAGCCTCAACACCAGGTCGCCTACCTTCAAGTCTTGGCCTCGGACGCGTCGGGCCAGATAGCACCGTAGGCTCTGCTGGTATTTGGCCGAGTGTAGTAGCGCGACGTCTCGGGCTTCCTCTAGTTGATCAAGGGCATCCTCTCGGGTGGTGCGGTTACTTTGTTCGTTATAGGCTTGCAGCCTCGGGGAACCATATTCCAAGTCAGTGGGGAGGATGGCCTCGGCCCCATAGACTAGGAAGAAAGGCGTGAATCCCGTGGCTCGGCTTAGAGTGTTCCTCAGGCTCCAGATGACCGACGGGAGCTCGGCGAGCCATTTTTTGCCAAACTTTTTCAATCGGTTGTGAATCCTTGGCTTGAGGCCTTGTAGGATCATGCCGTTGGCACACTCTACTTGGTCGTTGGTCCTTGGGTGTCCTACGGCCGACCAGGCCACACGGATGTGGTGGTCGTCGCAAAACGTCAGGAACCTTTTACCGGTGAACTGCGTCCCATTGTCGGTGAAGATGGTGTTGGGGACCCCAAACCTATGGATGATGTCAGTGAAGAATAGCACCGCCTGCTCGGATTTGATTCGATTGATCGGATGAGCCTCGATCCATTTGGAGAACTTGTCAATTGATACCAATAGATGGGTGAAGCCCCCGGGGGCCTTTTGTAGAGGCCCGACCATGTCGAGCCCCCATACGGCGAACGGCCATGTGATGGGGATGGTTTGCAGGGCCAGGGCCAGGAGATGTGTCTGCCGAGCGTAGTACTGGCATCCTTCGCAGGAGCGTACTAGTTTGGTAGCGTCGGCGACCGCCGTCGGCCAGTAGAACCCTTGGCGGAAAGTGTTCCCTACGAGCATCCAAGGCGCCGCATGGTGCCCGCAGGCGCCCGCATGTAAGTCCCAAAGCAGGGCTCGGCTCGCTTCGGAGCTGATACACCGTTGGAGGACACCTGAGGGACTTCGCCTGTACAATTCGTCGTTGTAGAGGGCGTAGGTCTTGGCTCGCCTCGCAAGCCGCCGTGCTTCGGTTTTGTCGTCAGGAAGCTCCCCCCGATCGAGCCAATCAAGGAACGGGACTCGCCAATCCACGTCCTGATCAGTCCGTGGAGGCTCGGCGTTGACTTCCATGACCTCGGGCTTGGTCGAGGGGGTCTCGGTAGCATAGCGGGCGTCGAGCTTCGCCGTGGGTTCCACAGGTGGGCCCTCCTCTGTTGCCGAGGTGTATCCAATGAAAGGTTTGTGGAGGTCTCTGGCGAAGACGTTCGGGGGGACCGGGGCCCGTGCTAAGGCCATCTTTGCCAGCTCGTCGACAGCTTCGTTGTACTTCCGCGCGACGTGATTTAGCTCGAGACCGTCGAACTTGTCTTCTAGGCGTCGTACCAGCTTGCAGTAAGCCTCCATTTTGGGGTCGAGGCAGTTTGACTCCTTCATCACTTGATCTATGATGAGCCGCGAGTCACCTCGGACGTCGAGGCGTCGTGCCCCAAGTTCGATGGCGACTTGTAAGCCGTTGATGAGGGCCTCGTATTCGGCCACGTTGTTGGAGGCGGCGAAGTGGAGCCGCACCATGTAGCGCATGTGTACTCCGAGGGGTGAAATGAAGAGTAGACCCGCGCCCGCCCCGGTCTTCATCAGGGATCCATCGAAGTACAAGGTCCAGTATTCCGTCTGAATTTGAGTGGGTGGCAGTTGGGTATCTATCCATTCAGCCACGAAATCGGCCAAGACCTGAGACTTGATCGCTTTTCGAGGCGCAAAGGTCAAGGTTTCCCCCATAAGTTTGACAGCCCACTTGGCTATCCTGCCCGAGGCCTCCCGGTTATGAACTATCTCGCCCAGGGGGAAGGATGATACCACGGTCACTGGGTGTGACTCGAAGTAGTGGCGCAGTTTGCGCCGGGCCAGGACCACGGCGTAGACCAGTTTCTGGATGTGGGGGTAGCGTGCTTTGGTCTCAGAGAGCACCTCGCTGATGAAATAAACAGGTCGTTGGGTGGGTAGAGTATGCCCTTCTTCCTGCCTCTCTACCACTACGGCGGCGCTGACCACTTGGGTTGTTGTGGCGACGTAGAGTAGGAGGACCTCGTCCATGGCCGGGGGTATCAGGATGGGAGGATTGGTGAGCAGGCTCTTGAGTCTGTCGAGGGCTTCCTCGGCCTCGAGGGTCCAAGAGAAACGCTCGAACTTTCTCAAGAGTCGGTACAGGGGCAAACCTTTTTCGCCGAGGCGCGAGATGAAGCGGCTCAGGGCCGCAAGGCATCCCATGACCCTCTGCACTCCCTTGAGGTCTCTGATTGGTCCCATGCTGGTTATGGCCGAGACCTTCTCCGGGTTGGCTTCAATGCCGCGTTCCGAGACTATGAATCCCAAGAGCATGCCTCGGGGAACCCCGAACACACACTTCTCGGGGTTGAGCTTGATGCCCTTCTCCCTAAGGCATTTGAAGGTTATCCTCAAGTCGTCGACGAGACCCTCGGCCTTTCTGGTCTTGACCACGATGTCGTCTACGTAGGCCTCGACGGCCCGCCCTATGTTGTCTCCAAAGACCTGGGTCATGCACCGTTGGTATGTGGCACCTGCGTTTCTGAGGCCGAAGGGCATCGTCACGTAGCAGTACATGCTGAACGGTGTGATGAAAGAAGTTGCGAGCTGGTCGGACTCTTTCATCCTGATCTGATGGTAACCAGAGTACGCATCAAGGAAAGACAGGGTCTCGCACCCTGCAGTGGAATCAACAATTTGATCGATTCGAGGTAATGGGAAGGGGACCTTTGGACAGGCTTTGTTTAGACCGGTGTAGTCTACACACATCCTCCATTTCCCATTTTTCTTTTTGACTAACACAGGGTTAGCCAACCACTCTGGGTGAGACACTTCCTTGATGAACCCGGCCGCCAAGAGTCTCTGCACCTCCTCTCCAATGGCCCTGCGCTTTTCTTCGTCGAAGCGGCGCAGGCGTTGCCTCGCCGGTCTAGATCCGGCCCGGATGTCCAGGGCGTGCTCGGCGACTTCCCCTAGTATGCCCGACATGTCCGAGGGACTCCATGCGAATATGTCGGTGTTCGTACGGAGAAAGTCGATGAGCACGGCTTCCTATTTGATGTCGAGGGTGGCGCTGATCCTCAGCGCTTGGTCATCGGGGCAGGCGGGGTCGACCGGGATGAGTTTGATAGTTTCAGCGGGCTCGAATGCCCCCGCGCGACGCTTGGAGTCAGGCACCTCGCCACTGAGTTGGTCGAGGTGGGCGATGAGGGTCTCGGCCTCTGCAAGAGCCTCGGCGTACTCGATGCATTCGATGTCGCAGTCGTATGCATGTTCGTACGTGGACTCAATTGTGATGACACCGCTAGGGCCTGGCATCTTGAGCTTGAGGTAGCTATAGTTGGGCACTGCCATGAACTTGGCGTAGCACAGCCGCCCCAGGATGGCATGGTAGGCTCCCCTGAACCCGACTACCTCGAAGGTGAGGACTTCCTTGCGGTAGTTGGAGGGGGTGCCAAAGCAGACGGGAAGGTCGATGCGCCCGAGGGGTTGCGTGCGCTTCCCTGGCACGATGCCGTGGAAGGGTGCGACATCGCCTCGGAGCCTCAACCGGTCGATCTCCAAGAGTTCCAGGGTGTTGGCATAGAGGATGTTGAGGCCGCTGCCTCCGTCCATCAACACCTTGGAGAGTCAGGTGTTGCCGATGATCGGGTCGACAACCAGTGGGTACTGCCCGGGATTCGGAACATGGTCAGGGTGGTCATCTCGATCGAAAGGTGATCGCCTCTCGAGACCAGTCAAGGTACTAGGGGGTGGCTACCTTGACCGAGAAGACTTCTCGGCGTTCCCTCTTGCGCTGCCGCGCCGTAAGGCATGCCGAGGGCCCGCTGAAGATCATGAAGGCGTTGCGTACTTCGGGGAACCCGTCGTCCTTGTCCTTGTCCCGGTCACCGGCGCCCTTCTGCTTGGTGTCGTCGTCGGGGAGCCCGAGCCTGGCGTAGTAACGTCGCAGCATGGAGCAATCCTCGAGGGCGTGCTTGACCGGGCCTTGGTGATAAGGGCATGGTTTCTTGAGCATGTCGTCGAAAGGCCTAGGGCCTTTGGGGCCTCGGGGATTCTTGCGTTCTACGACCCCGACCAGATCAGCCTCCATGGCCTCCTGCTTCCCTAGGCGCCCCTTTTTCTTTCTCTTAGGGAGGTGGGAGACCGAGGCATCGGGGGCCTCATCTCTCTGTTTTCCTTTGGCGTCGCTGTCGGGGAAGATGGCACCAACGGCCTCCTCGCCCGAGGCGAAGTTGGTGGCGATGTCAAGGACCGCAGCAGCGGTGCATGGCACGTTCCGACCTAGCTCCTGCACCAGGTCTCGGTAGGTGGTGCCAAAGAGGAAAGCCTGGACGATCTCCGAGTCGCCGACGCTGGGCAACTCTGTGCACTGCTTGGAGAAGCGCCGGATGAAATCTCGGAGAGACTCGCCTGATTTCTGGCGGCAACTCTTAAGGTCCCAGGAGTTTCCGGGATGTACATATGTGCCCTAGAAATTCCCGACGAAGACCCTAACCAAGTCACGCCAGTCATGGATTTGTGAGGGAGGGAGGTGCTCGAGCTAGGCTCGCGCCGAGTCTGACAAGAGCAAGGGGAGGTTACGGATGATGAGCAGGTCATCATCCGCGCCACCTAGCTGGCAGGCCAAGTGGTAATCGGCAAGCTAGAGTTCGGGGTTGGTCTCGCCACTGTATTTCGCGAGGTTGGCTGGTTGTCGAAAACAGGTCGAGAACTAGGCGACACGGATAGCTCTGCTAAACACTTGAGGGCCAGGTGGCTCAGGAGAAGGACTGTGGTCTTCCTCGCTATCGTAGCGGTCACCTCGGTGCACATGGTAGCCTCGGGTGGGCCCCTCACCGTCGTGGCGTCGTCGTCGGCCGACCACCTCGTGGTCTCCCTACCCCTCGTGTCGATTGTCGAGGCGGTCGAGGAGCACTAGGACCCTGTGAGCTATCGGTGCTCGAGCAGGTTCGGGGCGAGCCGAGGCTTCCCTGTCCTACCGAGGTGGTGCCGCGGGTAGGTTCGAGACGCCCCCGTGCCGTCGGGAGGCAGAACTCTCGGCTTGCTGAACCGCGGCAGTCTCTAGGAGATCTCGGAGTTCGCCGCGGACCCACCGCCCCTCCGCGGTAGAAGGCTTGGGCATTGCGCGAACCAGCATCGCCGCAGCCGCGATGTTCTGGCTAGCGCGATTGAAGATCGGGGGTTGCTCACTCCCTTCGTCGTTATGGATGCGGTGATGCACGTCGAGGGCCCTCCATCGGGCTCCCCCGCCTTCGCCGCGACCTCGTTGTTCCTGTTCGAGAGAGTCTCGAAGCTACTGCAGAAGGAGTTGGTCTTGCTCGACCTTGGCCTGGAGCTCACGGAGCTGTTCTAGGTCTGGGCGCTGAGGTCACGCAAGAGCGACGTTCTCATTTCGTGCGGCCGGCAGGACGACGCGTGGAGTTGTAGCGACGCCCACGCCAAGGCGGAGCGGGGAACGGCTACCTACCCCCTCGTCCTCTTCGCCCGCCCTCGGCATCCTGAGCCCGACATGAAAACATTCGCGAGTGGGGGCGTAGGTGCCTTCGTTGTCAGAGTCGGAGTAGCCGAAGCAGTAGTCGCTTGCGGCCAAGAATTGGCGTAAAGCCCCAGGGTTGTGGAGTTCGGAGAAATCCACCTCGGGCCATGCCTCATCCTCGTCCGAGGAGTCGGAGTGGGTGCTTAGGCCGAGAGCGAAGCGCTGGCGGCGTTCCGAGGGGTGCTCGTGAGCGGCAGTGTAAGCATAGGCATAAGAGGCGGCGGCATTTCTCAACCCAAAGGGGTATGGGGACGGTGCCATCTCTAGATTCTGCCCCGCCGGGGTCGGCTCTTTAGGGAGCGGTAGAGCGGAGCTGGACGACTGGGCATCGCCGCGTGCCATAGGCAAGTCTCCTTTGTCCAAGCTCAGGCTAGACAGGTCCCCAGCCAGGGACCCTGTGCCAACAGCTGGTCGTAGGATATCGGCGGGCGGTGGCGTGTCGCCCCGGATTCACATAGCGTCGGGGTGGCCTTGTTCATGCCGTGCTTGGCGAGCGCGGCGAGAGCGGCCGCCCGGACGCCGCTCGCGCCTGGGCTGCCGGGGCGTAACTTCATCGTTGGTTGGTGGGGCTCGAGGAGTGAGGAGCACCATGTCGTACTCATGCCCTAGAGACATGAACTCTAGGCTCCCGAACCAAACCACGGTGCCGAGACGCAATGGTCGTACGGGGTCTGCCATCCGGAACCTGCTGGGATGACGAGACCGACACACAGCCGCCCCTACCTGGCGCGCCAACTATCGGTGTTTCGGACCGGGGGGTCCTCAACCGACTAGTGAATTTGTTCTGCGTGCTCCCAATTCCGGATGGTGATGCAAAGAGACACAAAGTTTATACTAGTTTGGGCAATCGAGGCCCTACGTCCAGTCTGAGAGATCGACCTTGTATTCCTTGCACCAAGGTGCTCGTAGTAGGGGGTTACAAGCTAAAGGAGAGAGGGAGCTGGTCCCAGGTCTCGGCAGGGTGTCGTGCGGGCCGCTTGAGACGTTACTCTTAGGCGGCAGGGATGTGTGTGAATGTGTGTGTGTGTTACCAGGTTTTTCTCCGGCCCCCCCTAAGTGGCCCAACTCCTCTCCTTTTATAGTTGAAGGGAGGACAAGGACCGTACATGCATTACTATGCGGCGTCGTGCCAATAGGGGTGGCACATCCGAGCCCTGTGGCCTGTCCCTATGGTGGCGTGGTCGTCGGAGTGGTCCATCCTTGGAGTACTGGGACGGCGTGGTCGTCCCATCAGATCCTGTGCGTCGTGGGAGCCCCAGGAATGGGACGGAGTGGACGCGGCGGCGAACGTGCAAGCCACTGTGGACGGACTGTGCGCGAGGCCGAGACTTGGTCGGTGCCGAGGCTGGCACTGCGGTGGGGGGGTCTCGGTAGGCACGAACCCCAAGATCGCCGAGGCCCCGGTGTACAGTACCGAGGCCTTGAGCGGGCGGCCGATCATGGGTACAACGTTTGGACATAGTGGTCGGTAACCCCCGTCGTATCCTGTCCCAGCCGGTATGGCGCTGATCGTGGACACAGTGGTAGGACACAGTGGCCGGTAATCCCCGTCGTGCCCTGTCCCGGCCGGTATGGCGCTGATCGTGGACACAGTGGTAGGACACAGTGGCCGGTAATCCCCGTCGTGCTCTGTCCCGGCCGGTATGGCGCTGATGCGACCTCGGGTCGCGTCGGCCATCTTGTGGCGTTGAGCCACTATCCGGCTGAGATTGCGGGAGTGGTTGAAGCATTAATGAGACATGACGAGTTGTCGGGAGGGTCGGCCGAGGCGGGGGGCGACGGACCGCGGACGAGCCGGCCTCGAGCGACACGGAGAATGAGGCCTCGCGCGAGACAGAGATCAGGTTCCTTGCCGAGGCCTTGCGCGAGACGCCTCGCGCGATACGGAGAATGTACCCCTGCCGAGGCCTTCCCTGGAGAGCCTCGGGCGAGACGGAGACGGCGCCCCCTGTCGAGGCTCGGCGCCCCCTGCCGAGGCCTACCCTAGGGAGCCTCGCGCGAGGCGGAGTTTGTTCCGAGACCTCCTGCTCGAGGCTCGAGGCGAGGTGGAGGAGGGCTCGGTCATGGCAGGTGAGGGGCCCACGGCTTACCTTCTAGCTTTATTTTGATGTTTGCTTGGGGTACCCCGTTCTAAGGTACCCGACACATTGTATTGCATAAAAGGGTTATGCAGAATAGGGTATGCTTGCATAAGTCAATGCAATTTAGTGTTGTTTGGTTGAGTTGTATTACTCTGTTGCATTTGTCTGTGCCTCTGTTTGGTTGGGTGCATTCGGAGTTAGGCTGCATTTAGTTATGCATAGTTCTATGTTTGGTTGTTTGCACTAAATACACCAAGCCGACAATGGCATTTCATCGAACACCCTAAGCGTGTGATCCTCTCCGGCGCCCACATCATATCTGTCGTTGTCTCATTGAAGAGAAACTCTGGAGATGTCGGACTGACCAATGAGCATTGGCTCGGGCGTGGCGCCTTCGAGCACGGCAGAGATGCTAGACTCCAAGCCAGAGGCAATACGCCCGGCCTAGGTGAATGAGTATGCAAGTCATCTTGCCTAGTGGCATGAGATTTTTTTAAATAATATATTTTTAATGATTAATTGTAAATCTAGCATTTGATTGTAAGAATTGTAAATATAGTATGTGTCGACTTCTGGCTAGCCGATAGCGGCCCTATCGGCAAATGGTGGGCCGACAGGACCTGTCAACGGCCCAGTAGCCGATTAGGTACCCGACCTAGCCAAACATGACAGCCCAGTGGATCCATATCGGCCTGATAGGCATGTCGGCACCCGGTTAACCGATAAGACCCTGTCGGCTATCTGAAGGCCGACGGGTCCTAAAATATCTATCGGTCATCTTCTCCATCGCGTTCTCCCTGTCACTCGCTCTTTCTCTCTCGCTCACCGGAGCGCCGTTGCCCGCCGCTTCTCCTCCGCCGCGTGGGCGGCTTGGGCTCGCTGCCGGCCGCCGGATCCGGCAGAGGACTTGCCACCGCCGGCGGCCTCATGGCCCGCGCAGGCAGCCACCCCCACAGCGCCGCCACCGGCCCCCTGGAGGCAAGAACTCAGGTACTTTTTTTTCTTTTTTTAGTTAGTTTAGTTAGGTTTTGTTAGTTTAGTTCGATTTTGTTCGTTTAGTTTATTAGCTAGATTTAGTTTTAGGAGTACTTTTAGTTTTAGGGTTAGGTTAACTTTTAGAGTTAGTTATTAGTTTTTTTTTCTGTTTAGGGTTAGTTAGTTTAGTTATTAGTTTCTCTGTTTTTTTCTAGTTTTAGGGTTAGTTTTAGATTAGTTATTAGTTTTGGATGTAGTTGTAGATTAGGGTTAGTTTTACGGTATAAATTTTAAGGGTACCTCAATTAACTTACATGATATTTTGCACGATGCAAACAGGAATGTCGACCGATTTAGTCCCTTTTAGAATTTACTATGGTGAATCAGATATGAAGACAGCGGGGTAGACCTTACCGATTTCCGGTTGTTTGGTATAGAACTTAATTTGCCACTGGATTACAGCCGGAAACAAGTTTTAGCCTGGCTACACGAGCACTTAGGTGTTTCGCCCACCCAGCACGATTTCAGGATTAGTATGTTGGTGCCTAAAAAATGGGAGAATGGATGGAGGTGGGAGCTGTACGCGGCCAGTAACACGAAGAAGTGGCGTTTTCTTGTGTCCAAGGCTTTGGAGCGTCATTATACCAACATCATGCTTGTTGAGTTCCTGGACGGTGCCATGCAGGGTGAGAGTAGCAACACAGGTGCAGCAGAGGAGCACTTAGAGTCGGCAATTGCTGAGCAGACCTATGTTTGCGATCCTCAAGCGGTTGAGAACACGACAGAGGGTGGACAAGCGGAAGAGTATGGTCCGTCCATGGAAGCTGACCTGGGTGAGGAGGACGACAGAATCATCGAACAGATGGAGGCTGACGATGCTGAGCACATCGCCTTTGTGGATGAATTTGATGGCAGGAGGTTTGACGACGAGACCGACATCCCCGAGGACTAGGTTCACATCGCACCTGATGCCATGATGGTCGATGATGGTCATCATTCTTCGTGGGAGTACTCAAGGATTGAGGTCAGACAAGGGCAGATGTTTCATGACAAGGTTTATCTGCAACACGCTGTTCGGTGATGGGCTTTTTCTGAAAAGAGGCAGTTTATGGTTGTCATTTCTAACCCCATGACGTTGGATGTTAAGTGTGTCACCCCGGGTTGTACTTGGCGTGTTCATGGTCATATGCCACATACCGAGAGCAACTTCATAGCCACTATTGTCGAACCACACATTTGCTTGCTGCAATCTTCGCTGAACAAGCATAGGAACATGACGATGACTTTCGTTGCAAACAAAATGTACGGTGAGGTTGTTGAAAAAGTTGGCGTGTCTCCTTTTATGCTTGCTATTTAGAATAGATTTGGGTATGAGATTTCCTATGGCATGGCTTGGAGAGCTAAACAGTTGACCTTGGAAAATAGGTTCAGTACGTACAAGAACTCATATCATCACCTGCCAGCTCTTCTAGAAACCATTCAATCGAGAAACCCTGGCACTATAATTGATATTGAAGACTACATAAATGAGAAGGAAGACCGTGTGCTTAAACGAGCTTTTTGGTCTTTCGGTTGCACCATACAGGCCTTCAAGCATTGCCGACCTCTACTAGGTTCGTCACCGAGGTGCGCTGGCACCTAAGCGTGGTCATCGTGTAGGTTAAGCGTGTAGGACTATATGGTTGTATGCTAGCATGGATGTATGCATGCGAACTAATGTACTCTTGGATTTGTGATGCGAACTAATGAACTAATGTGTGTATTTTTGCAATGGAAGCAACGCTCCAATGCAGTCCCTCGCCTGCATCGAGGCAAAGGACAATTAGAACGTAAAAGTATTCTAGCTGGAGATGATTGTATTCGTCAAAAAGTATCACATCGAGTGATGGTTGTCTAGAAAAGAAGGAATACGACATGAAATAGAGTTGTCGGCTCCGACAGTCGTATCGGCAACTGGGCCGCCGACTCCGCTCATAATTTATTTTTTGTTATCAGTTTATACTTTGTGCAGACTGCAGACGGCCGTGCAATGCAGCGCGAATCAAAACGTTCGCTCAAGGTTTCATATATGCAAGCATGGGCCCTCATAAGCGTGTCCTTGCACGGGTACTCGTCCGGCAGCCCATTTTCGCGTACACCGCATGTGTAGAGGCCCGAGGTCATGCTATGCGGCCCACGTAGATTCATCGGGACCTGTTGGCATCTAGCGGGCGGGCGGTGGGTGGCGCCGACAGCTCTTCTATCGGCCTTCGAGCGGCCGATATGTTGTTATATGTTAAATTTTTGTATAACAGCTTCTAGATTTATAATTAATCATTAAAAATATTATTTAAAAAAAATCATGCCATGATGTCGCGGTGTCCGAGGGGGCACCATGGCCAGCGTGCTTGCGGCTTGCCTCTGGTGTTTCATCCCAGAGAGCTCTCCTCAGCACGGCCTGGGCCTCAGCGCTGCTCGGCTACGCTCGCCGAGCACTGCATGCGCGCTAGCAGTGAGCGGGCCGCCGACGAGGCTGCCGCGCGCACCCCGCCCAGCCGGAGCGAGGCGGACTGAGGCGCACGACGTCCGGATGGGGCAGACGCCCGTGGCCAAGCATTATTGTTTGCTAATCTCCAGCACGGCGGTGCATGTTCCACCATGGACCATTATCATCATCAGAACCCAAAATTAACATGTTCTGTTACAATTCTCCATATTTTCTGGTTGGTCGACAGCTTAACATGCATGTCTGGTAACGACTCGATTCTTTACCCTGTATTCCAGTAGGTCTCGGAGTCCTAGTTCAGGTAGAATAGTATTTTCTGAATTTGTAGGTATATAAGAGGACATCGACTACCACCACCACCACCATGAACGACGTGTGTGTTGAAGGTTTAGCTGAAAAAAATCCTGCGCGGCCATGGCTAATAACAGGCCTAGTAATTCGTCATCGGTCGACAACGGCCACCAGATGTTTATCAATCCCCTGCTTTGCTGACGGAACACAAGCTGGTTTAATTGGTGATGGTGTAACACAGCACGCAAGCAGCAACATCAGTCGCAGCAATGGCATTGCGTCCTTTGTCTTTACACGCCTCACTGATTTACGTGTTCACTACTGCCAGAAGCTGACGAGCCTTGAGCAGTTCTTGATCCCAGAGACACTGCCATCCATCAAGTCGATAGTGCTTGAGTTCAGTCAGAATCTAAAATCAATACCAGTCCATCGTTTTGCTGAATTTGTTTGCCTACAGGACCTAAAAATCTGTCGATGTAGCAAGCTGGAGTGCCCAGGGGAAATGGTTTTGCCCCCCTCACTCCGAGGACTCTGTATAGTGGATTGCAATGAGCTGGAGAGGTCATTTCCAGCCTGCCTAGAGAACCTCGCCTCTCTCACCCTCCTGCAGTTGGCTTATTGTATTGTAATAGCGTCATGTGCATCCCGTTGAACACGATCGGCTCCTCAAACATGCTGAAATGCCTGGTTATAAGTCACTGTCCGGAGTTGTCATCCATCGGAGGATTACAGGGCCTTGCATCCCTACAGCACATCCAGCTATCTGACTGCCCAAAGCTTACCGGTACAGCTGCCGTTCGAGAAGAAGGAACTGCGGACCAAGGAGGGCAAGGAACTGCTCAAATTTCTTGTTGATGTCCCGTGGTGGCTTCCTGGAGCTAGCCCTCAACACCTTTGTCACCAACATCACTACATGCCTGTATGGCAAATTAATGCTGATCGGGGTCAGTTCTCAATTCTGATGCTCCTCTACTGGCTGCTTGTCTAGACTAGACAGTAATGATTGCTGGCTCTTTTGTTTTTTCAACTTGCAGGGTACGGTGGATCTCAAGTTCGATTGCAACTAACTGCCTGCGCTTCTCAAGGCTCATTTCAACGACAAGGAGGGTCGCTTCTCTGTCATGTAGTATACAGACGACCAAGCTGACACGTTATTCAGGGCAAATGAGATCGAGTACAAAAGATGGCAAGCAGCAGCAACGCAGGCATCGAACATATATGAGACCTCAACACCTAAGGTTACTCTCTATCCCGATTCCTCCGATCTCCTCAGTTTCTACTTGTATATCTAGTACCCGGAGACACACAACATTCGCATGCACGCATGTGTGCTTGCTGGGTGTATTCAGAAATCAGTTTTTTCTCCCGCGGTAGTTTCCATGGAACCTCCAAGACTCTTATAGTTACCACTATTACTGAGCTGCACAGAAACACTCTGTTTCTACTATCATAAGATCACCGCAAACCATCTATGCAAAGTTATTAATTAGTGCAGTTTCATAACTTGTGTGATGTATAGAAACGCTTATGCATCGCCTACTTGTGTTTTGTGGACCAGCAGCGAGTGCGAGGATTGAGTACAGCGAGCTTAGGTTTATTTGGCACAGATGAACCAATGTCGATGTTACAGTCACGGCCAATCAGAAAAGATGTGTTCTGATGAACCAATGTCGACCAATCAGAAAAGATGTGTTCTGATGATCTTCAGCACGGAAGTACATATGTTTCTACTAGGTAAGAGTTGTACCGTAGCAGCGAGTGTGAGTCTTTAGTACAGCGGTTTATTTGATTTCACAAAGATGAACTAATAAAGCTAACCGCAACAGATGCCTTCAAATTCAAGATTAGGATGATTGGGGCCAGCCACAGTTCGGCATGATAGTTCTTTTTTTGTTTTGCGGAAGGCATGATATAATCTTCTATTGGTCTAGTATTTGGCCGATTCTATTGTTTTATTTAGTATTTGGCCAACAAAAAAGAAACATCCACATTCATTCCCAAGGTCTAGAAAATTGCCATGTTGATTAGAGAAAATAAAATTAAAGTGCCCCTCTACCTGCTGATAAATTCCACACCACTGCCATTACACGAATTTTAACCTAGAAACACCATTATGCCGATTTCTCTATTACCAACACATGTCATTATAAAATGGCTTCTCAATTTACACTTGCTACAAGTGATTGAATCTTTGTTACGGAATAAAAGGAAATTGAAAGTTGCAATTCAAATTATCTTTTGATATGGATATATAAAATGGCCAAGCATTATTGTGGTAATCTCCAGCACGGCAGTGCATGTTCCACCATGGACGACTATCATCATCAGAACCCAAAATTAACATGTCATGTTACAGTTCTCCATATTTTCTGGTTGGTCGACAGCTTAACATGCATGTCCGGTAACGACTCGATTCTTTACCCTGTATTCCAGTAGGTCTCGGAGTCCTAGTTCAGGTAGAATAGTATTTTCTGAATTTGCAGGTATACAAGAGGACATCGACTACCACCACCACCACCATGAACGACGTGTGTGTTGAAGGTTTATCTAAAAAAATCATGCGCGGCCATGGCTAATAACAGGCCTAGTAATTCGTCATCGGTCGACAACGGCCACCGGATGTTACCGGAGACGTGGTCGACATGCCGGACACAGGCCATCACGTGGACGCACAACTTCGTGGTGACCGACTTCTCGCCGCTCGACAGCATGGCCCCCGGCGACTACGTCAGCTCGGGCACCTTCTTCATCGGCGGCTGCGAATGGAGCATCCAGTTCTTCCCCGGCGGCGAGGGTGCAAAGGACGACGACGAACCTGCTGCTTATACGACGCTGCGTTTGAATCTTCTTGACGGATCACCAGGCGTGAGGGTTAAGTTCAGTATAAGCCTGCTGTTCGATAAAGACAGTCAAGCGCCGTCGTCGGGGAAGAAAGGGAAAAAGAAGAAGAAGGGATCAGCGGGACAATGAGATAAACAAGTACCAATAATTGCAAGAACCTTGTTCACGGACACAAGAACCTATGACATGGAGCACAGTAACAACTGGGGCTGGTCTGATTTCATCGAGAAATCCAAGCTAAAAGAGCTGCCGCACGGCTTCACAATCCGGTGCGCCGTGACCGTCATGAAGCATCGCATTGAAGACGCGGCGACCGTCGCAGCCCCGCCGTCGGACCTGCATCGGGACTTCGCGCGCATGCTGGAGGCCGCCGACGGCGCCGACATCACGATCAGCGTCGGCGACCGGTTCTTCCTCGCCCACAGGTACGTGCTCGCCGCGCGGTCCAGGGTGTTCAGGGCGCAGCTCTTCGGCGCCATGGAGGAGAGTTTCACGGGGTGCATCCGGATCGAGGACATGGACCCGTCCGTGTTTGAGAGGCTTCTACACTTCGCGAATCAAAACCTTCACTCAAGGTTTCATATATGCAAGCATGGGCCCTCATAAGCGTGTCCTTGCGCGGGTACTCGTCCAGCAGCCCATTTTCGCGTACACCGCGTGTGTAGAGGCCCGAGGTCATGCTATGCGGCCCACGTAGATTCCTCTGCCGATTAGTCCTGTCAGACTCCATCTGCCGACAGGTCCCTGTTGTGGCGGATGTCGGCTGCCACGTAGGCCTATCGGCTAGTCAGAAGCCGACAGGTGTAATATCGGTCGCGGAGCAGCCGATGGACTGCTATAGGTCAAGTTTTTTAATAACAGCTTCTAGATTTATAATTAATCATTAAAAATATTATTTAAAAGAATCTTGCCACGATGTCGCGGTGTCCGAGGGGGCACCATGGCCAGCGTGCTTGCGGCTTGCCTCTGGTGTTTCATCCCAGAGAGCTCTCCTCAGCACGGCCTGGGCCTCAGGGCTGCTCGGCTACGCTCGCCGAGCACTGCATGCACGCCAGCAGCGAGCGGGCCGCCGACGAGGCTGCCGCGCGCACCCCGCCCAGCCGGAGCGAGGGCCAGACGCTGACCATCGTCCACTGCGTCTTCGTGTCAGGCTTCACGACGCTGTTCCTGGCCGCGCGCGTCGTGTGGCTGCTCTTCTTCCCCAGCTCTTGTTCCTGGCCGCTGTGAGGACGAAGCCACCCCTCGGGAAGCCACGAGATGCCTGCAGTGCGGATGCAACAGACTTGCAGTGCGGATGCAAATGCAAGCCTACATAGGTCGATACCGTAAAAATTGGGTGTACAGTGGGATGCAACGTGGAGGTTCTTTGAGGAGAGTGCTAGCCTGCATATTGGCTTGTGCAGGTAACCAATCAGAGACGGGTTGCACTACGGTGGCATGGATAAAAACAGGCCCGTGTGAATTAGAACCCCCAAGAGTGCACGTAGGGGCTACGAAATGTTGAAAGTCCATCCCGCACGGCCGCACTTTGGTAGTTGGGTTATATAGCTAACTTGGTCCATATGTGTCGCCCCACGCTGCCCAATCGTCCCCATCGGCCCATGTGCAGAACCGTGGCCCGCTCCTGGCCTTCAAGGCTTATCAAGTGCTCTAGTACTACTGGGCTACTACGTGCAATACCTGCTGAAGCAAGCAGTTGCTGTAATTTTAATTTTTTGGTTTTGGTAATCGGTAAGGCTTGTGCACGGAGCGTCCGGCCTTAGGCCCGTGGCCGAACACAGCTCCTGTTCGACGCACCAGCTGCACCGGCCCTAGGTGATCAGGTGCTCATACTTTACTCTCTCCGTCCATAAAAGAATACAATTATGGGTTACGTGTAAATCAAACTAGTTTAACTTTGATCAGGTTTATAGTGAACAATATCAATACATATGTCTTGAACTAATTTTATTACGAAAACATATTTCATAATCAGTTTCATGGTACTTATTTTGCATTATAATTGTTACAATATATTTTCATTTTCTGTCAAAGCACACCATTTTTCTTTCATATGAAAGTATCGTGCATCTAAACATTGGACGTATATTTCAATTCCACAATTCTTTTCAGCAAGGTTTCTATTTTCATCTACAATCACCTAAGTTTCATCGTCTAATTCCCAGGATTGCATCCAGCAGTTTTATACTCCCTCTGTCCCAAAATAGAAGTTATTCTTGCTTCCCGAGAAATTAACTTTTTAAAACTTTGACCAATTATATATAAAAGAATATTAATATTTATAATACATAATTAGTATCATTAGATAGATCGTTGAATATAGTTTCATAATAAACTTATTTGAAGATATAAATGCTGCACGTATTTTCTACAAACCTAGTCAACGTTGAAAAAGTATGACTTACACGCTTTTCATAACGTCTTTTTTTTTTGACGGAGAGGGTACAAGTCAAGTAGTAGTTTCTTATATACCTTCTCGGATAATCAGTGCAGGCCATCGTGCCGGTTCAATTCAGCATTACAGCTGTACTTGACAAAGCAAGCACTAGTTTTTTTAGTGGATACAAAGCAAGCACTAGTGCTCTACCAAATCGGAGTTTTTTTTTGAAATAATATTTTTTATTGAATAATTGCAAATCTAAAAGCTGTTATACAAAATTCGCACCCTGTCGGCTGCTGGACGGCGATAGGAGCCTTATTGGCAGCTCAGAAGCCGACAGGACTACGTGGCAGCTGACGCCCACCGAAGGAAGCTGTCGGCGCGGATAGTAGACAGCTGAGGCTAGACTTGTTGACAAGCAATACCTCAAGGAACTTGTTCTAGAGTGGCGTCTGTTAGTGTTGATCTCCTCCAGCCCGGGCCAACGGCCAAGCTGGGCCTTGACCTCGCGCCCTGATCAGGGGCGCCCAACCCAACATGGTTGGTGGGCCCCCGTCACACTGCGCTATATATAGGGGTGGGGGCCGACGGCTCGAGTCACGAGGTTGATCGGTAGCCACAGTCGCCCCACCGACATAATCCCTAGCCCGATCTCGAGAGGGTGCGCAGCCAGTGACGGGAAGCCGCCAGCGTCTTCACCGCCGGGACATGACACCGCCACTGGACCACTTCACCGCCCCGAACGCCACTGTCTTCACTGCACCGACCATGGGCGGCTCCAGCTCCATCGCCAAACCCTCTGATGGTCGGTGACGTCTCACCTCTCACCCTTTCCTCTGTTTCTCTAGTTTTACATATACTAGGATGAACTACATCTTTTATCTCGAATAGAACCATTCTACCGGTTAGATCTATGCTCCTAATGATCCTATATTCTATCAATGGTATCAAAGCCGGTCTAAGTATAGATCTAGTCTTTGGGGCAGAGAACAAGAAGCATTTAGAAGGAGGTGATTCGAATTTTGTTTTCGATCAAACCCTAGAAATCCCCAATGAACCCGAAACCCTAACCCTAAGTTACCGAGAGATGCGAGTGACCTACCCGGGTTTCCTCGTCGATGTAACCACCGTCGTGGGCGCAGGAAGGAAACCGTGCCGCCGTTCCGCCGGCGCGTGGGTAGGGAGCCGCCGAAGGGCGTGGCCTTGCCGCCATGAGGTTCTTTCCTGGACCGGGGCTCAGGGCGTCGCCACAAGGCCGCTCGACGGCGGTGTACTCAGCCACGAGCGAGCGCGCGCCGACGAGGGGGCCCGCAGCGACGCCGTACCTTTTCTTCTTCTCCGGCCGCCATGCGAGCCGCTGCTGCTCTTCTTTCTCGCTTGCTTGGCTGCGGCGCTGAGGGATGAGAAAGATGGGGAAGGGGAAGAGTGAGTTAGGGTTTTAGGGGAGCAGCTGAGGTCACCGTTTTGATCGGGCGACGCGCGCAGACGACCGTCGGATCTGATCCGACGACTGGAACGTCATCGGGCCGAAATGAGCCTAGGTGGGATTGCAGATTCCCAGCCCAGGCCCAGGTTGCGGGGTGGGCGTGGGGGGAGAGCGGCGCGCGCCGCTGGGCCGCGCGCTACTGTGGCTTGCTGGGCTATGCGCTGCTTCTGCATGCGGGGCAAATGAACAGTTTCAAATGGTTTAGGTTTTTTTATTTATTTTTAGAAGCAGTTTTTGACAATTTTGCTATGTTTTGTGGTACAATCTCTGTCAAAATTTGAACCAACGGAATAATTTTTTCAGAGAGTAGAAAAGTACAATTAAATACTTCTGAAAAGTAGATAAATTTATTCATGTTTCCGCTGCTATAATTACATTTATCCTCTAATTATATTGAACCAAATGGACAATTTTAATTGAAGGAGTAGTAATATTTGCTTAAATTATACTATTGTTATTTTTCTGACCAACGTTGATGATAACAATATTATGATTTAATAAGTTTATTTATGAGTTGTTTTCATGCATTAATTCCATTTCTGCCCAACGGTGTTATAGAATTAATGTAGAAAAAATGCTATATTTATGTTTTGCTATTTTCTGACAGAGTTGATAGCAAGATTATAAATGCCTTATTTATGAGTTTATGTATTAATTCTATTTCTGTCCAATGGTGATGTAGAATTAATGTAGAAGAATTTATATATTTTAATTTTGACCAACGTTAAATTAAGGCATGAAATTATTATGTTAATGTTTTCTCGCTATCTCTGACACTGTTTTAGGACTCAACCCAATGGCATTCATCTCGCATATTCCGCCTCTTGAGGGGGGGCAACTATCGAGTATGGCAAGAGAAGTATGAGCTAGCACTAGCGTTGTCCGAAAATGACCTAGCACTTACCTCTATGTGTCCTACTGAGCCAGAGGATCCGGTGAGGGCAGAGAATGAAACTTATGCTGATTTCACTGCTCGAAAGCGAGATCATGCAGAAGTGAGAATGAAATACAATCTTGATCGTAAGAAATGGGACATTTTGAACCGCAAGTGCTTGATGGTGTCCAAGTCCACTATTTTAGATACAATAAGGGGATCAATCCCAGATTGTGACACCGCCACAGAGTATCTCAAGAAAGTGGAGAGTCAGTTTACTGGCTCTTCAAAGGCTTATGCAAGCACTCTGATAAAGAAGTTATTTAATGAGAAATACTCTGATGGAGGTATAAGAGAGCACATATTGAAGATGAGCAACACAGCATCCAAGCTCAAGCCAATGGATTTGGAGCTCAAAGATGAGTTCTTGATTCATTTGGTTTTTGCTTATTTGTCTAAAGAGTATAAAACTTTTGTTGTTAATTACAACATGCAGCTCGATAAGTGGGATATTGAGAAGCTCATTGCAATGTGTGTGCAAGAGGAGGAGAGGCTTAAAAGCTCACATGGTGACTTTGCAAATCATGTGAAGGACAATAAAAAGAAAAATTTTAACAAGAATGTCAAACCTCATGGGAAAGCCCCTCAGAATGATCACCAGCAGAAGAACAACAATTTCCAAGTTGATAAGGATCAATGCAAATGGTGCTAGAAGTATGGGCATTATCAGAAGAATTGTCCAGAGTTTCCTGAAGAGCCTTTGGAAGAGATGTGAGGATATTATTACATTCATAGATGAATTCTTGTATTTAAGTTATGCAAAATCTACTTGGTGGATTGACTCAGGTGCAACTATTCATGTTACAAATTTATTCCAGGGATTTCATACGAGGACCCTGCAAAGAGGAGAAAGAAGGATTAAAGTAGCAAATGGAGTTGAAGCTCAAGTTGAAGCCATTGGAGATCTCTCTCTAGAATTACATGATGGTTTTGTACTTAAGCTTTCAGATGTTCTTTATGTACCTCTTTGCGAAGAAACTTAATAAGTGTTTCACGTTTAGATGATGATGGATATGATTGCCATTTTTGTAATGGCAAATATCAGATTGTTTTTAATAATAAGTATGTTGGTCTTGCCTTCCGACAAGACAAGCTTTATTTATTATCACTTTTTGAGAATGTGAATGATGTAAGTACTGAGAATGAGAATGTCTCTTCGTCTATGAATGCAAGAAATAAGAAGAAGAGAGTTCATGATGTATAATCAAAATTATGGCACTGTCGTTTAGGACATATTTCGAGGGAGATAATAGAGCGATTGATTAAAAATCAATTCTTCTGCCATTAGAATTTTCAAATTTATAACAATGCATTGATTGCATAAAAGGAACGTATGTTAAGAAAATAAAGAAAGATACTAAACGAAGCGCAGAAATTTTAGAAATAATTCACATAGACATCTATGTTCCTTTTCCTGTGAAGAGTGTGGATAGAGTGTGGATGGTTATGATTCATTTATAACATTCACAGATGATTATTCTTGTTATGGCTACATTTATCCAATTAGGGAAAGAACAGAAGCATTGGATAAATTTAAGATATTTAAGGCTGAAGTAGAAAATCAGCACAATTTAAAAATTAAGATAGTAAGATCTGACCGTGGGAGCAGTATTACGGTCGACACACCCCATGTGGCCAAGTTCCTGGACCTTTTGCTAGGTTCTTATAGGAAAATGACATAGTTGCCCAGTACTCTACACCGGACAAGCCTTAGCAGAGTGAAGTAGCTGAAAGACGCAATCGTACTTTATGGATATGGTGTGAAGTATGATAAGTTACTCTACTCTACCGATAAGTTTATGGATGGAGGCGTTAAAAACCGCCATTCATATTCTTAATCGAGTGCCAAGCAAGTCGGTGCCCAAAACACCGTATGAGTTGTGGACATGAAGAGAACCCTCACTTACTATTTACGTGTGTGGGGTTGTTTAGCTGAGGTTAAAGTCTTTAACGCAAAAATAGGAAAGTTAGACTCCTAGACAGTCAGCTACTATTTCATTGGCTACCTAGAAAAGTCAAAATGTTATCGCTTCTATTGTCCTAACAGACATACGAAGAGGCCGAGGGTTGAATAAGGCAGACACAAAGACTTGGATCGAGGGACCAAGAGGCTGAGGACGGATCGTGGATAACACACATTAATTAGGCACATGTAAGAATAAGAGTACATAGATGATGGTGTTCACCAAAGCTAACGTTGTTATAGCCAAAGTACCAGTAATTAAATTATTGGTAGTAAACTACCGGGGCAAATGCACACCATTGCCGGTTTTGTAGCCAACAACAACCGATAGTGTTGCTCATGTGCCGCTGCTGGCTGTTGGCTACAATTGCTAGTGATACTCATGTTTCATTGTTGATAGTAGCCAATAATAGGTAGTGAGCTACTTGTCCATTGCCGTTGCAAAAACCAGTAGTGATGGTCGATTTGAAGCCAATGGCGGTAGCTTGTTGTTTATTAATCCCTGATCCCATTTTACGAGGCGTAGTTTAGAATGACATAGTCTCATAAGTTATAATTTGACTATTCATTTACTTTATATTATATTATCGTTAATGTTTATAAATTTATGATTATTGAATAGTACAGTTCCTTACAAATCTAAGCTACGAAAGTTTGTGTTATAATAGTTTAAAATTGTTAGCTAAATGATTGATCAAAGAGTCTAAAGTTTAAATCTTAATACGTGTGTGCCTCTTGTAAGGCCTTGTTTGGATATTGTCGGATTCACCTCAATCCATATGTGTTGGAGTGAAATTCAGTTCAAGTTTTACTCTAATCCAGCCTAATACATATGGATTGATGCGAATCCGACTATATCAAAACGAGATCTAAAAACGAACAGAGTAGCATGTATTCCAGTCAAAAACTTAAACTCGGATTAAAAACTACGCTTGGTTCAAAAGAAATAAAGCTATATTATTATTAGTTGGCGTTGTCACGTAGACGTATATCCTGCCTTTTCTAATATGGACGGTATTGCTTTGGCGAGAAAAGGGCGAATCTATGCTTTAAAAAGAACTTCACCGGATCAGTGGAGCATAAAGCAGCAGCAATATCGAAGAACATGGCTAGCACTAGCACGAAACTTCCCCCTCGTTGCAGAGCGAATAAGAGCACGCGCCGTTCACCTTCTCTTTTCTCTCGCGCGACCACTCCATCCTAGCCGGCGGTGCCTTCTCGTGCAGCTCCTGTCGCCCACTCGCCGTCTTCTGGGTTCGTGGCTGGCCGTCGGCGTCCGTACCCGATCGGACGGATCGAGACGCCTCTCACCAGATCCGTTCGTCACCGGCTTCGGGCAGTCGCTGCTGTCAGCCTCCCTCGAGTGCTGCCGTCCGTCAGTCCTTGAGGAGGCTCGACGGCCATGGAGGCACTGCAGTGGATTCTCTCAGCTGGGACCAATTTCTTGGAAGGGATCCAGCTGAGCAACGACCTGGTCCACCTCCAAGCCACCTTGCCCAAGGCTCGCATGCTCATCTGTCGCAGCGAGTGGGCCAAGTTCAAGGACAAGCAGCTCGCGAAGCTTCTCTCGCATCTCAAGGACACCACCTACGATGCAGAGGACCTTCTCCGCCAGCTGGATGATCAAGTGCTGCGGCAAAGGATAGAGGACGCTGATCGGAGCAGGGCAGGTCAACTCTTATCTTCCTCTCTGAATCTTGCCAAAACTTATATCCGTGGTAGCAAAGCAAGGATAAAGGAGACCCAAGAGAAGCTCGACAAGGTCGTGGCTGAGATCGAGGGGATGCTCAATCTTATGGGTCTTATGAGCGTTGAGCCATCGCAGATCATGCCGGAGACGAGTTCAATCATCAGTGCTCCGGAAGTTGTTGGTCGCGATGGTGAACGAAATGCATTGATCGAGATGCTTGGTGTGATGATTGGGCGTGAGGCCCAACGGGATCAGGTGATCGAACTATTGGGAGTGCCACTCAGCAGGGGTAGAAGATCTGCAGGGTCTAATGGGAAGAGAGCAACAGCTGGCAGTGGTGTCGCATCTACATCCAGAGCCAAGCAACCAAAAGGAAACAACGGCAGGGCTGGACATGCTGAGATTAACTGCAAAAGCAATGTTTCTGTCATCCCGATTGTTGGCATTGGCGGTGTGGGGAAGACTACCCTGGCTCGGTATATCTACAATGATCCAAGGGTGAAAAACCACTTTGGTGTGATGATATGGGTCTGTGTCTCAGACTTCTTTGACAAGAAAAGGATAACAAAGGAGATCATTGAATCCATCCCTGGGGAGGAAATCAACCCATCCTATTGTCTAAATGCTCTTCAGATCGAATTGATGGAGCGGCTCAAGATGTGCCCAAAATTCCTTTTGGTGTTAGATGACGTTTGGCCGAACGCTAATGCTGATTGGGAGGCATTTTATGCACCACTGAGGCGTGGACCTGAAGGCAGCATGATCTTAGTGACTACAAGATGTCCAGTGGTTGCTACTCGTGTGACCACAAGCAACTGTGAGCCTTTCCATCTCGAAGGATTGCCTACTGATGTATTTTGGGACTTCTTTAAGAAGTGTGCATTTGGTAGAAATGACCCAGAGTCATATCCTCATTTGCAAGATATTGGTCGGAGTATTTCGACTAGGTTGTGTGGGTCTCCTTTGGCTGCAAAAACACTCGGGCGCTTGTTGAGTATGAGGCTGACAGAACAACACTGGAGGACTATCCAGAAGAGTGAACTGTGGGAGCTACGGCATGAAGAGAACGAGATATTACCAGCCCTTCAACTGAGCTATTTGTATCTCCCAGAAGAGGTAAAGAGATGTTTCATGTTTTGCTCCATATTTCCGAAGAATTATAGCTTTGAAAGAGACAAGATAGTTGACATTTGGGTGGCAGAGGGATTTGTTGCGCCAGAGGGGAGCATGCGTTCTGAAGATGTGGGGATTAGTTACTTGGATGAATTGAGGAACAGATTTCTTTTTCAAGCTGATCCAAATTTCCCGAATAAAGCAAGATACGTAATGCATGACCTGATCCATGATATGGCAGTGTCCTTTTCTATGGATGAATGCTTTGTAATGCAAGATTTAAGCAACCGAATGCATAGTGCAGTCCGTCACATGTCAATTGAAGTGGATGGTGAATCCTTGACCAGAATGGGAGACATTCAACATTTCAATAAATTGCATTCGCTTAGGTTCAGAATCGGATTTGATGTTGAAATTACCTGGTTCAATCAGCTTTCCAACATTCTATATTTGAGCCTAAAAGGTTGCAAGCTGGTAAAGCTACCCGAAAGCATATGTGAATTGAATAGTCTCCGTTATCTTGATATATCTCATAGCACTGTACAAGAATTACCCGACAAACTCTGGTGCCTTTATAGCCTACAAGTTCTTGATGCAAGTCGTTCAGGTCTGAAAAGAATCCATCAGGATGTAACAAAGCTAATCAACTTGCGTCAGCTAGCACTTCCAGCGGGTGCCTCTCAAGCCTTATCAAGGGTCAGTGGTCTTGGAAATCTGTCTTGCCTACGAAACTTGAGTGAGTTCATAGTTGGAAAAGAGAATGGACGTGGAATTGGTGAACTGAAGTTCATGAATCAGCTCAATGGAAGGCTCGCTATCAGATCTCTTGGTAATGTTGGGAGTGAGGAAGAGGCTGCTGAGGCTAAACTTGTTGACAAACAATATCTCAAGGAACTTGTTCTACACTGGCGAGAGGGAGGATCTTCGTTGAAGAGCAGTGAGAATGGAGTGCTCAAATGCTTGCGTCCTCATTCAAGAATTAAATACCTTACAATCTATGGCTTTGCTGGTGATACGCTTCCAAGCTGGTTTAAACCAGAAGACTTACCAACTTTAAGAAGCCTGGATCTTTCCGATTTTGTTTGCTTTCAAAGTTTATCAATCCCCTGCTCTGCTGACGGAACACAAGCTGGTTTAACGGGGGATGATGGAACACAACATGCAAGCAGCAGCGGCAGTCACAACAATGGCATTGCCCCCTTTGCCTTTACATGCCTCACTGCTTTACGTGTTTACAGATGCATTAGGCTAACAAATCTCGAGCAGTTCTTGATCCCAGAGACACTGCCATCCATCAAGTCGATAGTGCTTGAGAACTGTTGGGATCTAAAATTAATACCTGTCCATCGTTTTGCTGAATTTGTTTGCCTACAGGACCTAAAAATCTGTGAATGTACCAAGCTGGAGTGCCCACGGGAAATGGTTTTGCCCACCTCTCTCCGACGACTCTGTATCGTGGCTTGCAATGAGCTGGAAAGGTCATTTCCAGCCTGCCTAGAGAACCTCACCTCTCTCACCCTCCTGCAGTTGGTTGCATGTTACCGCGTCAAGTGCATCCCGTTGAACTCGATCGGCTCAAACATGCTGAAATGCCTGGTTATAAGTCAGTGCCGGGAGTTGTCATCCATCGGAGGATTGCAGGGCCTTGCATCCATACAGCATGTCCAGCTATTTTGGTGCCCAAAGCTTACCGAGGTACAGCTGCCGTTCGAGAAGAAGGAACTGCAGACCGAAGAGGGGATGGAACTGCTCAAATTTCTTCACTAGATTAGTCGAAGTAGCTCTTGATGCTTACCTTCGTCACCTATGCGTGTATGGGTTCACTGTTCGTGGTCTGCCCAGTGCCCATTAGGCCATTACGGCAAATTAAGGGTGCTGCAAGTGACTGGTCAGTTCTGATGCTCCTCTTGTTTGTTACCAATACTCCTGCTGACTGCTGTTTTCTTGAATACAGTAATGATTGGTGGCTCTTTTGGCTTGTCAACTCGCAGGGTACGGTGGATCTCAAGTTGCAACTAACCTGCCAATAGGCAGTCATGTGGGATAGTCGTGGTGGCTCGTAGCCATCATGCCTGCGCTTCTCAAGGCTCGGTCTAGCAACCCTTGCTGTTTACTTGCGCGCTTCTGTCATGTACATACAACCAAGCTCATGTGTGGGTCAAGGCAAATGAGATCGAGTACAAAAGAAGGCGGTAAGCAGTACCGACGCAGGCATCGAACATACTGTGTATGAAACCTCAACAACTACGTTGCTCTCTACCCCAATTCCCCCGATGCCAATACCAGACTTAACTCTTCTCTGATCTCCTCAATCTCGACTTGTATATCTAGATCTAGTATCCGGTACCCGGGAGGCCGAGACACAGCATTCGCATGCACGCATGTGAGCATGCTGGGTGTTCAGAAATCAGTTTTGCTCCTGTGGTCTTTTCCATGGAACCTGCACCACTCTTGTAATTACTACTACTACTGTGCTGCACAGAAACATTTGGTTCTAGCACAATTACGTCACAAATTAGCAACCTATGCAAAAGTTATTATAATTGGTGCAGTTTCATAACTTGGTGAACGCTTATCTATTGGCTATACTCGTTCGTCTGTGATTGTTGGAGGCCACACTATTTTTATTTCTTCATTAAAAAATGTATCGGCCTATTTGTATTGTGTGGAGCAGCACTGCAGCAGCGAGTGCGAGTCTTGAGTACAGCGAACTTAGGTTTATTTGATTTCACAAAGATGAACTAATAAAGCTAACCGCAACACAGATGCCTTCAAATTCAAGATTAGGATGATTGGGGCCAGCCACAGTTCGTCTTTGTATATTCAAAGATGCAAAGTGTCCACTTGGCATCATAGTTTTTTTTTCTTCCGGAAGGCATGATATAATCTTCTATTATTGTTCTAGTATTGGCCGATTCTATTGTTTTATTTAGTATTTGGCCAACAAAAAAGAAACATCCACATTCATTCCCAAGGTCTAGAAAATTGCCATGTTGATTAGAGAAAATAAAATTAAAGTGCCCCTCTATTAGCGTATATTATCTATTTATAGCTAGCGTACTGTAAGCCTAATACCCTCTACCTGCTGATAAATTCCACACCACTGCCATTACACAAATTTTAACCTAGAAACACCATTATGCCGATTTCTCTATTACCAACACATGTCATTATAAAATGGCTTCTCAATTTACACTTGCTATAAGTGATTGAATCTTTGTTTCGGAATAAAAGGAAATTGAAAGTTGCAATTCAAATTATCTTTTGATATGGATATATAATAGAAAAAAAATAAAAAGAATCAGTATGAGAGTTAACAAAATTAAATAGGAAAGTTCAAAATATAAGACCCAAAAAAATTTGATATATTTTTTATTCTTTGGTTAACGCCATTAATGTGATCTACCTTCGGAAGTTTGGGTCCATAATAATATATATATAGCTCAAAGTCATCATTAACCAAACCCCCAAAAAAAGATATGGCGTGTATATAGCTCATGGTGGAACAACTATTTTCGTTGACAACAATTGCTAATGCAGCTATTGACTTCAAAGTAAGACATGGGAGTCAAACTGATGACAAAGGTGCAAACTAATTTGTATATTTTGAACAGTGTTTTGAACCGTACTTTTTCAGTGAAGGAACTATGTTTTTCTCTCACAATAAATCAGCCAACAATATTTTTTAGCTTGTCTTTTCAGCGAAGCGAACAAGGCCACCTATGCAATTGTGTGAGTCGCCTTTGCTAATTTCTAATATACTTTTAATAAAACTGGAATAATTTAAAATTCAATTTTAATATTCATAGCAAATACATAGAATTTAGTCTCTGTAATCATCGCAATCATCGTATTGCATAAAAGGGTTATGCAGAATAGCGTATGCTTGCATAAGTCAATGCAATTTAGTGTTCTTTGGTTGAGTTGTATTACTCTGTTGCATTTGTCTGTGCCTCTGTTTGGTTGGGTGCACTAGGAGTTAGGCTGCATTTAGTTATGCATAGTTCTATGTTTGGTTGTTTGCACTAAATACACCAAGCCGGCAATAGCATTTTATCGAACACCCTAAGCGTGTGATCCTCTCTGGCGCCCACATCATATCTGTCGTCGTCTCGTTGAAGAGAAACTCTGGAGATGTCGGACTGACCAACGAGCGTTGGCGCGGGCGTGGTGCCTTCGAGCACGGCAGAGATGCTAGACTCCAAGCCAGAGGCAATACGCTCGGCCTAGGTGAATGAGTATGCAAGTCATCTTGCCTAGTGCCATGAGATTTTTTTAAATAATATCTTTTTAATGATTAATTGCAAATCTAGCATTTGATTGTAAGAATTGTAAATATAGTATGCTGTCGACTTCTGGATAGTAGATAGGGGCCCTATCGGCAACTGGTGGGCCGACAGGACCCTGTCGATGGCCCAGTAGCCGACTAGGTACCTGACCTTGCCAGACATGACAGCCCAGTGGATCCATATCGGTCCGATAGGCATGTCGGCACCCGGTTAATCGATAAGACCCTGTCGGCTATCCGAAGGCCGACAGGTCCTAAAATATCCACCGGTCATCTTCTCTATCGCGTTCTCCATGTCGCTCGCTCTTTCTCTCTCGCTCACCGACGCGCCGCCGCCCGCCGCGTGGGTGGCTTGGGCTCGCCGCCAGATCCGGCGGAGGACTTGCCGCCGTCACCGGCCCCATGGCCCGCGCGGGCAGCCACCCCCCACAGCGCCGCCACCGGCCCCCTGGAGGCAAGAACTCAGGTACGTTTTTTTTCTTTTTTTTTAGTTAGTTTAGTTTATTAGTTTAGTTAGGTTTTGTTAGTTTAGTTTTTTAGTTTAGTTCGATTTTGTTCGTTTGGTTTATTAGCTAGATTTAGTTTTAGGAGTACTTTTAGTTTTAGGGTTAGGTTAACTTTTAGAGTTAGTTATTAGTTTTTTTCTGTTTAGGGTTAGTTAGTTTAGTTATTAGTTTCTCTGTTTTTTTCTAGTTTTAGGGTTAGTTTTAGATTAGTTATTAGTTTTGGATGTAGTAGATTAGGGTTAGTTTTACGGTATAAATTTTAAGGGTACCTCAATTAACTTACATGATATTTTGCACGATGCGAACATGAATGTTGACCGATTTAGTCCCTTTTAGAATTTACTATGGTGAATCAGATATGGAGACAGCGGGGTAGACCTTACCGATTTCCGGTTGTTTGACATAGAACTTAATTCGCCACTAGATTACAGCCGAAAACAAGTTTTAGCCTAGCTACACGAGCACTTAGGTGTTCCGCCCACCCAACACGTACCATTTCAGGATTAGTATGTTGGTGCCTAAAAAATGGGAGAATGGATGGAGGTGGGAACTGTACGAGGCTCATATGAAATAGAGTTCTTGGCTCCGACAGTCGTATCGGCAACTGGGCTGCCTACTCCACTTATAATTTTTTTTTGTTATCAGTTTATACTTTGTGCAGACTGCAGACGGCCATGCAATGCAGCGCGAATCAAAACGTTCGCTCAAGGTTTCATATATGCAAGCATGGGCGCTCATAAGCGTGTCCTTGCGCGGGTACTCGTCCGGCAGCCCATTTTCGCGTACACCGCGTGTGTAGAGGCCCGAGGTCATGCTATGCGGTTCACGTACCCTGTCGGTACTGCAGATGCCGACAGGTCCCTGGTTCGTGCCCACGAGGCTGCCGCGCGCACCCCGCCCAGCCGGAGCGAGGGCCAGACGCTGACCATCGTCCACTGCGTCTTCGTGTCAGGCTTCACGACGCTGTTCCTGGCCGCGCGCGTCGTGTGGCTGCTCTTCTTCCCCAGCTCTTGTTCCTGGCCGCTGTGAGGACGAAGCCACCCCTCGGGAAGCCACGAGATGCCTGCAGTGCGGATGCAACAGACTTGCAGTGCGGATGCAAATGCAAGCCTACATAGGTCGATACCGTAAAAATTGGGTGTACAGTGGGATGCAACGTGGAGGTTCTTTGAGGAGAGTGCTAGCCTGCATATTGGCTTGTGCAGGTAACCAATCAGAGACGGGTTGCACTACGGTGGCATGGATAAAAACAGGCCCGTGTGAATTAGAACCCCCAAGAGTGCACGTAGGGGCTACGAAATGTTGAAAGTCCATCCCGCACGGCCGCACTTTGGTAGTTGGGTTATATAGCTAACTTGGTCCATATGTGTCGCCCCACGCTGCCCAATCGTCCCCATCGGCCCATGTGCAGAACCGTGGCCCGCTCCTGGCCTTCAAGGCTTATCAAGTGCTCTAGTACTACTGGGCTACTACGTGCAATACCTGCTGAAGCAAGCAGTTGCTGTAATTTTAATTTTTTGGTTTTGGTAATCGGTAAGGCTTGTGCACGGAGCGTCCGGCCTTAGGCCCGTGGCCGAACACAGCTCCTGTTCGACGCACCAGCTGCACCGGCCCTAGGTGATCAGGTGCTCATACTTTACTCTCTCCGTCCATAAAAGAATACAATTATGGGTTACGTGTAAATCAAACTAGTTTAACTTTGATCAGGTTTATAGTGAACAATATCAATACATATGTCTTGAACTAATTTTATTACGAAAACATATTTCATAATCAGTTTCATGGTACTTATTTTGCATTATAATTGTTACAATATATTTTCATTTTCTGTCAAAGCACACCATTTTTCTTTCATATGAAAGTATCGTGCATCTAAACATTGGACGTATATTTCAATTCCACAATTCTTTTCAGCAAGGTTTCTATTTTCATCTACAATCACCTAAGTTTCATCGTCTAATTCCCAGGATTGCATCCAGCAGTTTTATACTCCCTCTGTCCCAAAATAGAAGTTATTCTTGCTTCCCGAGAAATTAACTTTTTAAAACTTTGACCAATTATATATAAAAGAATATTAATATTTATAATACATAATTAGTATCATTAGATAGATCGTTGAATATAGTTTCATAATAAACTTATTTGAAGATATAAATGCTGCACGTATTTTCTACAAACCTAGTCAACGTTGAAAAAGTATGACTTACACGCTTTTCATAACGTCTTTTTTTTTTGACGGAGAGGGTACAAGTCAAGTAGTAGTTTCTTATATACCTTCTCGGATAATCAGTGCAGGCCATCGTGCCGGTTCAATTCAGCATTACAGCTGTACTTGACAAAGCAAGCACTAGTTTTTTTAGTGGATACAAAGCAAGCACTAGTGCTCTACCAAATCGGAGTTTTTTTTTGAAATAATATTTTTTATTGAATAATTGCAAATCTAAAAGCTGTTATACAAAATTCGCACCCTGTCGGCTGCTGGACGGCGATAGGAGCCTTATTGGCAGCTCAGAAGCCGACAGGACTACGTGGCAGCTGACGCCCACCGAAGGAAGCTGTCGGCGCGGATAGTAGACAGCTGAGGCTAGACTTGTTGACAAGCAATACCTCAAGGAACTTGTTCTAGAGTGGCGTCTGTTAGTGTTGATCTCCTCCAGCCCGGGCCAACGGCCAAGCTGGGCCTTGACCTCGCGCCCTGATCAGGGGCGCCCAACCCAACATGGTTGGTGGGCCCCCGTCACACTGCGCTATATATAGGGGTGGGGGCCGACGGCTCGAGTCACGAGGTTGATCGGTAGCCACAGTCGCCCCACCGACATAATCCCTAGCCCGATCTCGAGAGGGTGCGCAGCCAGTGACGGGAAGCCGCCAGCGTCTTCACCGCCGGGACATGACACCGCCACTGGACCACTTCACCGCCCCGAACGCCACTGTCTTCACTGCACCGACCATGGGCGGCTCCAGCTCCATCGCCAAACCCTCTGATGGTCGGTGACGTCTCACCTCTCACCCTTTCCTCTGTTTCTCTAGTTTTACATATACTAGGATGAACTACATCTTTTATCTCGAATAGAACCATTCTACCGGTTAGATCTATGCTCCTAATGATCCTATATTCTATCAATGGTATCAAAGCCGGTCTAAGTATAGATCTAGTCTTTGGGGCAGAGAACAAGAAGCATTTAGAAGGAGGTGATTCGAATTTTGTTTTCGATCAAACCCTAGAAATCCCCAATGAACCCGAAACCCTAACCCTAAGTTACCGAGAGATGCGAGTGACCTACCCGGGTTTCCTCGTCGATGTAACCACCGTCGTGGGCGCAGGAAGGAAACCGTGCCGCCGTTCCGCCGGCGCGTGGGTAGGGAGCCGCCGAAGGGCGTGGCCTTGCCGCCATGAGGTTCTTTCCTGGACCGGGGCTCAGGGCGTCGCCACAAGGCCGCTCGACGGCGGTGTACTCAGCCACGAGCGAGCGCGCGCCGACGAGGGGGCCCGCAGCGACGCCGTACCTTTTCTTCTTCTCCGGCCGCCATGCGAGCCGCTGCTGCTCTTCTTTCTCGCTTGCTTGGCTGCGGCGCTGAGGGATGAGAAAGATGGGGAAGGGGAAGAGTGAGTTAGGGTTTTAGGGGAGCAGCTGAGGTCACCGTTTTGATCGGGCGACGCGCGCAGACGACCGTCGGATCTGATCCGACGACTGGAACGTCATCGGGCCGAAATGAGCCTAGGTGGGATTGCAGATTCCCAGCCCAGGCCCAGGTTGCGGGGTGGGCGTGGGGGGAGAGCGGCGCGCGCCGCTGGGCCGCGCGCTACTGTGGCTTGCTGGGCTATGCGCTGCTTCTGCATGCGGGGCAAATGAACAGTTTCAAATGGTTTAGGTTTTTTTATTTATTTTTAGAAGCAGTTTTTGACAATTTTGCTATGTTTTGTGGTACAATCTCTGTCAAAATTTGAACCAACGGAATAATTTTTTCAGAGAGTAGAAAAGTACAATTAAATACTTCTGAAAAGTAGATAAATTTATTCATGTTTCCGCTGCTATAATTACATTTATCCTCTAATTATATTGAACCAAATGGACAATTTTAATTGAAGGAGTAGTAATATTTGCTTAAATTATACTATTGTTATTTTTCTGACCAACGTTGATGATAACAATATTATGATTTAATAAGTTTATTTATGAGTTGTTTTCATGCATTAATTCCATTTCTGCCCAACGGTGTTATAGAATTAATGTAGAAAAAATGCTATATTTATGTTTTGCTATTTTCTGACAGAGTTGATAGCAAGATTATAAATGCCTTATTTATGAGTTTATGTATTAATTCTATTTCTGTCCAATGGTGATGTAGAATTAATGTAGAAGAATTTATATATTTTAATTTTGACCAACGTTAAATTAAGGCATGAAATTATTATGTTAATGTTTTCTCGCTATCTCTGACACTGTTTTAGGACTCAACCCAATGGCATTCATCTCGCATATTCCGCCTCTTGAGGGGGGGCAACTATCGAGTATGGCAAGAGAAGTATGAGCTAGCACTAGCGTTGTCCGAAAATGACCTAGCACTTACCTCTATGTGTCCTACTGAGCCAGAGGATCCGGTGAGGGCAGAGAATGAAACTTATGCTGATTTCACTGCTCGAAAGCGAGATCATGCAGAAGTGAGAATGAAATACAATCTTGATCGTAAGAAATGGGACATTTTGAACCGCAAGTGCTTGATGGTGTCCAAGTCCACTATTTTAGATACAATAAGGGGATCAATCCCAGATTGTGACACCGCCACAGAGTATCTCAAGAAAGTGGAGAGTCAGTTTACTGGCTCTTCAAAGGCTTATGCAAGCACTCTGATAAAGAAGTTATTTAATGAGAAATACTCTGATGGAGGTATAAGAGAGCACATATTGAAGATGAGCAACACAGCATCCAAGCTCAAGCCAATGGATTTGGAGCTCAAAGATGAGTTCTTGATTCATTTGGTTTTTGCTTATTTGTCTAAAGAGTATAAAACTTTTGTTGTTAATTACAACATGCAGCTCGATAAGTGGGATATTGAGAAGCTCATTGCAATGTGTGTGCAAGAGGAGGAGAGGCTTAAAAGCTCACATGGTGACTTTGCAAATCATGTGAAGGACAATAAAAAGAAAAATTTTAACAAGAATGTCAAACCTCATGGGAAAGCCCCTCAGAATGATCACCAGCAGAAGAACAACAATTTCCAAGTTGATAAGGATCAATGCAAATGGTGCTAGAAGTATGGGCATTATCAGAAGAATTGTCCAGAGTTTCCTGAAGAGCCTTTGGAAGAGATGTGAGGATATTATTACATTCATAGATGAATTCTTGTATTTAAGTTATGCAAAATCTACTTGGTGGATTGACTCAGGTGCAACTATTCATGTTACAAATTTATTCCAGGGATTTCATACGAGGACCCTGCAAAGAGGAGAAAGAAGGATTAAAGTAGCAAATGGAGTTGAAGCTCAAGTTGAAGCCATTGGAGATCTCTCTCTAGAATTACATGATGGTTTTGTACTTAAGCTTTCAGATGTTCTTTATGTACCTCTTTGCGAAGAAACTTAATAAGTGTTTCACGTTTAGATGATGATGGATATGATTGCCATTTTTGTAATGGCAAATATCAGATTGTTTTTAATAATAAGTATGTTGGTCTTGCCTTCCGACAAGACAAGCTTTATTTATTATCACTTTTTGAGAATGTGAATGATGTAAGTACTGAGAATGAGAATGTCTCTTCGTCTATGAATGCAAGAAATAAGAAGAAGAGAGTTCATGATGTATAATCAAAATTATGGCACTGTCGTTTAGGACATATTTCGAGGGAGATAATAGAGCGATTGATTAAAAATCAATTCTTCTGCCATTAGAATTTTCAAATTTATAACAATGCATTGATTGCATAAAAGGAACGTATGTTAAGAAAATAAAGAAAGATACTAAACGAAGCGCAGAAATTTTAGAAATAATTCACATAGACATCTATGTTCCTTTTCCTGTGAAGAGTGTGGATAGAGTGTGGATGGTTATGATTCATTTATAACATTCACAGATGATTATTCTTGTTATGGCTACATTTATCCAATTAGGGAAAGAACAGAAGCATTGGATAAATTTAAGATATTTAAGGCTGAAGTAGAAAATCAGCACAATTTAAAAATTAAGATAGTAAGATCTGACCGTGGGAGCAGTATTACGGTCGACACACCCCATGTGGCCAAGTTCCTGGACCTTTTGCTAGGTTCTTATAGGAAAATGACATAGTTGCCCAGTACTCTACACCGGACAAGCCTTAGCAGAGTGAAGTAGCTGAAAGACGCAATCGTACTTTATGGATATGGTGTGAAGTATGATAAGTTACTCTACTCTACCGATAAGTTTATGGATGGAGGCGTTAAAAACCGCCATTCATATTCTTAATCGAGTGCCAAGCAAGTCGGTGCCCAAAACACCGTATGAGTTGTGGACATGAAGAGAACCCTCACTTACTATTTACGTGTGTGGGGTTGTTTAGCTGAGGTTAAAGTCTTTAACGCAAAAATAGGAAAGTTAGACTCCTAGACAGTCAGCTACTATTTCATTGGCTACCTAGAAAAGTCAAAATGTTATCGCTTCTATTGTCCTAACAGACATACGAAGAGGCCGAGGGTTGAATAAGGCAGACACAAAGACTTGGATCGAGGGACCAAGAGGCTGAGGACGGATCGTGGATAACACACATTAATTAGGCACATGTAAGAATAAGAGTACATAGATGATGGTGTTCACCAAAGCTAACGTTGTTATAGCCAAAGTACCAGTAATTAAATTATTGGTAGTAAACTACCGGGGCAAATGCACACCATTGCCGGTTTTGTAGCCAACAACAACCGATAGTGTTGCTCATGTGCCGCTGCTGGCTGTTGGCTACAATTGCTAGTGATACTCATGTTTCATTGTTGATAGTAGCCAATAATAGGTAGTGAGCTACTTGTCCATTGCCGTTGCAAAAACCAGTAGTGATGGTCGATTTGAAGCCAATGGCGGTAGCTTGTTGTTTATTAATCCCTGATCCCATTTTACGAGGCGTAGTTTAGAATGACATAGTCTCATAAGTTATAATTTGACTATTCATTTACTTTATATTATATTATCGTTAATGTTTATAAATTTATGATTATTGAATAGTACAGTTCCTTACAAATCTAAGCTACGAAAGTTTGTGTTATAATAGTTTAAAATTGTTAGCTAAATGATTGATCAAAGAGTCTAAAGTTTAAATCTTAATACGTGTGTGCCTCTTGTAAGGCCTTGTTTGGATATTGTCGGATTCACCTCAATCCATATGTGTTGGAGTGAAATTCAGTTCAAGTTTTACTCTAATCCAGCCTAATACATATGGATTGATGCGAATCCGACTATATCAAAACGAGATCTAAAAACGAACAGAGTAGCATGTATTCCAGTCAAAAACTTAAACTCGGATTAAAAACTACGCTTGGTTCAAAAGAAATAAAGCTATATTATTATTAGTTGGCGTTGTCACGTAGACGTATATCCTGCCTTTTCTAATATGGACGGTATTGCTTTGGCGAGAAAAGGGCGAATCTATGCTTTAAAAAGAACTTCACCGGATCAGTGGAGCATAAAGCAGCAGCAATATCGAAGAACATGGCTAGCACTAGCACGAAACTTCCCCCTCGTTGCAGAGCGAATAAGAGCACGCGCCGTTCACCTTCTCTTTTCTCTCGCGCGACCACTCCATCCTAGCCGGCGGTGCCTTCTCGTGCAGCTCCTGTCGCCCACTCGCCGTCTTCTGGGTTCGTGGCTGGCCGTCGGCGTCCGTACCCGATCGGACGGATCGAGACGCCTCTCACCAGATCCGTTCGTCACCGGCTTCGGGCAGTCGCTGCTGTCAGCCTCCCTCGAGTGCTGCCGTCCGTCAGTCCTTGAGGAGGCTCGACGGCCATGGAGGCACTGCAGTGGATTCTCTCAGCTGGGACCAATTTCTTGGAAGGGATCCAGCTGAGCAACGACCTGGTCCACCTCCAAGCCACCTTGCCCAAGGCTCGCATGCTCATCTGTCGCAGCGAGTGGGCCAAGTTCAAGGACAAGCAGCTCGCGAAGCTTCTCTCGCATCTCAAGGACACCACCTACGATGCAGAGGACCTTCTCCGCCAGCTGGATGATCAAGTGCTGCGGCAAAGGATAGAGGACGCTGATCGGAGCAGGGCAGGTCAACTCTTATCTTCCTCTCTGAATCTTGCCAAAACTTATATCCGTGGTAGCAAAGCAAGGATAAAGGAGACCCAAGAGAAGCTCGACAAGGTCGTGGCTGAGATCGAGGGGATGCTCAATCTTATGGGTCTTATGAGCGTTGAGCCATCGCAGATCATGCCGGAGACGAGTTCAATCATCAGTGCTCCGGAAGTTGTTGGTCGCGATGGTGAACGAAATGCATTGATCGAGATGCTTGGTGTGATGATTGGGCGTGAGGCCCAACGGGATCAGGTGATCGAACTATTGGGAGTGCCACTCAGCAGGGGTAGAAGATCTGCAGGGTCTAATGGGAAGAGAGCAACAGCTGGCAGTGGTGTCGCATCTACATCCAGAGCCAAGCAACCAAAAGGAAACAACGGCAGGGCTGGACATGCTGAGATTAACTGCAAAAGCAATGTTTCTGTCATCCCGATTGTTGGCATTGGCGGTGTGGGGAAGACTACCCTGGCTCGGTATATCTACAATGATCCAAGGGTGAAAAACCACTTTGGTGTGATGATATGGGTCTGTGTCTCAGACTTCTTTGACAAGAAAAGGATAACAAAGGAGATCATTGAATCCATCCCTGGGGAGGAAATCAACCCATCCTATTGTCTAAATGCTCTTCAGATCGAATTGATGGAGCGGCTCAAGATGTGCCCAAAATTCCTTTTGGTGTTAGATGACGTTTGGCCGAACGCTAATGCTGATTGGGAGGCATTTTATGCACCACTGAGGCGTGGACCTGAAGGCAGCATGATCTTAGTGACTACAAGATGTCCAGTGGTTGCTACTCGTGTGACCACAAGCAACTGTGAGCCTTTCCATCTCGAAGGATTGCCTACTGATGTATTTTGGGACTTCTTTAAGAAGTGTGCATTTGGTAGAAATGACCCAGAGTCATATCCTCATTTGCAAGATATTGGTCGGAGTATTTCGACTAGGTTGTGTGGGTCTCCTTTGGCTGCAAAAACACTCGGGCGCTTGTTGAGTATGAGGCTGACAGAACAACACTGGAGGACTATCCAGAAGAGTGAACTGTGGGAGCTACGGCATGAAGAGAACGAGATATTACCAGCCCTTCAACTGAGCTATTTGTATCTCCCAGAAGAGGTAAAGAGATGTTTCATGTTTTGCTCCATATTTCCGAAGAATTATAGCTTTGAAAGAGACAAGATAGTTGACATTTGGGTGGCAGAGGGATTTGTTGCGCCAGAGGGGAGCATGCGTTCTGAAGATGTGGGGATTAGTTACTTGGATGAATTGAGGAACAGATTTCTTTTTCAAGCTGATCCAAATTTCCCGAATAAAGCAAGATACGTAATGCATGACCTGATCCATGATATGGCAGTGTCCTTTTCTATGGATGAATGCTTTGTAATGCAAGATTTAAGCAACCGAATGCATAGTGCAGTCCGTCACATGTCAATTGAAGTGGATGGTGAATCCTTGACCAGAATGGGAGACATTCAACATTTCAATAAATTGCATTCGCTTAGGTTCAGAATCGGATTTGATGTTGAAATTACCTGGTTCAATCAGCTTTCCAACATTCTATATTTGAGCCTAAAAGGTTGCAAGCTGGTAAAGCTACCCGAAAGCATATGTGAATTGAATAGTCTCCGTTATCTTGATATATCTCATAGCACTGTACAAGAATTACCCGACAAACTCTGGTGCCTTTATAGCCTACAAGTTCTTGATGCAAGTCGTTCAGGTCTGAAAAGAATCCATCAGGATGTAACAAAGCTAATCAACTTGCGTCAGCTAGCACTTCCAGCGGGTGCCTCTCAAGCCTTATCAAGGGTCAGTGGTCTTGGAAATCTGTCTTGCCTACGAAACTTGAGTGAGTTCATAGTTGGAAAAGAGAATGGACGTGGAATTGGTGAACTGAAGTTCATGAATCAGCTCAATGGAAGGCTCGCTATCAGATCTCTTGGTAATGTTGGGAGTGAGGAAGAGGCTGCTGAGGCTAAACTTGTTGACAAACAATATCTCAAGGAACTTGTTCTACACTGGCGAGAGGGAGGATCTTCGTTGAAGAGCAGTGAGAATGGAGTGCTCAAATGCTTGCGTCCTCATTCAAGAATTAAATACCTTACAATCTATGGCTTTGCTGGTGATACGCTTCCAAGCTGGTTTAAACCAGAAGACTTACCAACTTTAAGAAGCCTGGATCTTTCCGATTTTGTTTGCTTTCAAAGTTTATCAATCCCCTGCTCTGCTGACGGAACACAAGCTGGTTTAACGGGGGATGATGGAACACAACATGCAAGCAGCAGCGGCAGTCACAACAATGGCATTGCCCCCTTTGCCTTTACATGCCTCACTGCTTTACGTGTTTACAGATGCATTAGGCTAACAAATCTCGAGCAGTTCTTGATCCCAGAGACACTGCCATCCATCAAGTCGATAGTGCTTGAGAACTGTTGGGATCTAAAATTAATACCTGTCCATCGTTTTGCTGAATTTGTTTGCCTACAGGACCTAAAAATCTGTGAATGTACCAAGCTGGAGTGCCCACGGGAAATGGTTTTGCCCACCTCTCTCCGACGACTCTGTATCGTGGCTTGCAATGAGCTGGAAAGGTCATTTCCAGCCTGCCTAGAGAACCTCACCTCTCTCACCCTCCTGCAGTTGGTTGCATGTTACCGCGTCAAGTGCATCCCGTTGAACTCGATCGGCTCAAACATGCTGAAATGCCTGGTTATAAGTCAGTGCCGGGAGTTGTCATCCATCGGAGGATTGCAGGGCCTTGCATCCATACAGCATGTCCAGCTATTTTGGTGCCCAAAGCTTACCGAGGTACAGCTGCCGTTCGAGAAGAAGGAACTGCAGACCGAAGAGGGGATGGAACTGCTCAAATTTCTTCACTAGATTAGTCGAAGTAGCTCTTGATGCTTACCTTCGTCACCTATGCGTGTATGGGTTCACTGTTCGTGGTCTGCCCAGTTCCCATTAGGCCATTACGGCAAATTAAGGGTGCTGCAAGTGACTGGTCAGTTCTGATGCTCCTCTCGTTTGTTACCAATACTCCTGCTGACTGCTGTTTTCTAGAATACAGTAATGACTGGTGGCTCTTTTGGCTTGTCAACTCGCAGGGTACGGTGGATCTCAAGTTGCAACTAACCTGCCAATAGGCAGTCATGTGGGATATATAGTCGTGGTGGTTCGTAGCCATCATGCCTGCGCTTCTCAAGGCTCGGTCTAGCAACCCTTGCTGTGTACTTGCGCGCTTCTGTCATGTACATACAACCAAGCTCATGTGTGGGTCAAGGCAAATGAGATCGAGTACAAAAGAAGGCGGCAAGCAGTACCGACGCAGGCATCGAACATACTTTGTATGAAACCGCAACAACTACGTTGCTCTCTACCCCAATTCCCCCGATGCCAATACCAGACTTAACTCTTCTCTGATCTCCTCAATCTCGACTTGTATATCTAGATCTAGTATCCGGTACCCGGGAGGCCGAGACACAGCATTCGCATGCACGCATGTGAGCATGCTGGGTGTTCAGAAATCAGTTTTGCTCCTGTGGTCTTTTCCATGGAACCTGCACCACTCTTGTAATTACTACTACTACTGTGCTGCATAGAAACATTTGGTTCTAGCACAATTACATCACAAATTAGCAACCTATGCAAAAGTTATTATAATTGGTGCAGTTTCATAACTTGGTGAACGCTTATCTATTGGCTATACTCGTTCGTCTGTGATTGTTGGAGGCCACACTATTTTTATTTCTTCATTAAAAAATGTATCGGCCTATTTGTATTGTGTGGAGAAGCACTGCAGCAGCGAGTGCGAGTCTTGAGTACAGCGAACTTAGGTTTATTTGATGAGATGCCAGTGGGCTAGCACCTTGGTGATGAGCGATTGACAACACGGTGTGCGTGTGACGTGTCTCTTGGCAGGTTGTGGTTGCAGGTGACAGGTGGAGACAAGGTACATGCGGCGACGAGTGAAGAACGAAGATAGGATGCCACGTCGAAAAACCGCGGGGGCGGAGAAGGGCGGATCGAGGCTTGCGTTCGAGGGACAGGTGATCGTGCGGTGTACGTCTACTGTACCTGGCTACATGGCGGGAGGACGTCGAGGGAGGTTTCCGGATTATGCCACAAAATCCGGGGTTCGCTGGTTGAGCCACAAAGCCATGCATCGTACCGGGACGCCCGTGCGGCAGGCGTTGGCCGAAGATGGAAAATTCTGGCGATCGCGATACGATTTCGGATGGTCGTGCGGCGACATCGCGAGGATCACATCGCGGAGATGGAGGGATCGCGGACATCGCGGAATTTGCCATAGAGGACATAATTGGAATTTACGCCCCTACGTTGGATTTATTTAGCGTAGGGGGTTATGTGAAAATAGGTCGTGCCACCCTTTGGAGATATAAATATGTGGCACCTAGGGTTGAGAAGGTTGAACGTTTTTGGACTCTCGGCGAGTTACTATCCACGCGTGAACAGTACCCCGTGAACGGTACTCGTGCCCTAGGGTTCCACGGTTCAGTTTTCCTCTCTCCGGTCTAGCCTAGGGTTTGAATTCTAGTGAGAGGTTTTTGTTGATCTCTCCGATTAAGAGAGGGAGGATGTTCGGGCGGAGGCTAGATGCACTTTTGTAAGTTCAATTACTCAATTTAATCTTTCTTCTATAATGATTGATCTTGTGCATCTCGATTGGTTCTTTACAATTCTCGTCAGCATCTGACATAGTCTGCTTGTTTTATTTTTATCTCAAGATCCGTAAGTCCGATTGACATGATTCCAGTTGGGTTAGTTTCATAATTTCATCTAGTTTAATCTGACAAATTTTTAGGTCGATCGGAGTTACGGATTTTCGTCCACATCAGGTTTACTAGGTACATAGAGTTCTGGCCAGATTTGAAAAACGTGATTTAATCAGGTTTTGTGTTTAGGGGAAGGGTTAGAAATTATTTTTGGCTTCCGCGACCATTCACCCCCCCCTCTGGTCGCCCGTTTCGATCCTTCAATTGGTATCAGAGCCGGTTTAGGTTTTCTATACCTTAATCGGTGCTGAAAGCTATGGCGACCAATGAAAAGTTTGATGTTCGCGCTCCGTTTTTTGATGGGACTGATTATGATTACTGGAAGGCACGTATGACCAACTATCTCAAAGGCAAGTCGCTAAAGCTATGGAAAATCACACAAAATGCCACATATGTGATTCCAGCTGAGGAACCGACTGACGCCGCTGAGATCGGGCTTCTTGAAACAAATCATCGCGCTGTTGCTATTTTACAGGCTTCTATTTGTAAAACTGAATATGATCGGGTTTCTAGTGAAGATCTCGCTTATCAGATCTGGGAGAAACTTAGAAAATATCATGAAGGCTCAAACACTGTGAAAAACCGAAAATTTGAGATTCACCGAAAAGAGTTTGATGCTTTTTGCCAATTGCCTAGTGAGTCTATTGATGACATGTTTGCACGTTTTCAAGTGATTGTTAATAAGATGAAGGCCATGAATAGCAATATGCCTTATGATGATCATGCTAGGGCTCTCAGATTATTACATTCACTTAATGATGAATGGGATATGAAAGTTGAGGCGATCGTTGAATCTGTAGGTTATGAGACTCTCACCACTGATGAGCTTTACAGTAAGCTCAAATCAAAAGAGATCGAAATTGTTTCTAAGCGTAAATTGAAAAATCCCACAGCTGCTTCTTCTTCTGACGTTCCAATGGCTTTGGTTTCTGGAAATAAGACTAACACTAATGCTAATCCAAATGTTTCCAGTTTTGCTTTGTCTTCTTTGTGTCATGTTGCAGATGAGGAGTTGGAGGTGCTAGATGATGATCAGCTTGTACTGCTCTCCAACAAGTTTAAGCGTGTGTATGACAACAGGCGTAATAGAAGATGTTCAGATGGCTGCTTCAACTGTGGTGAGCGAGGACACTTTGCTGCTGATTGCCCAAACAAGCAGAGATCTTTTGAGTAGGGCAATAACTCCTCCAGGCGCCAGGAGAAGTTCAGGGAGAGGAAGAAGAAGAAGGATAAGCAATGGAAGAAAGGCGGACAAAAATACTCTGACAAGCAAGTCGCTAAGGCTGCAAATGTTTTGTTATCTTCTCTTGGACAGTATGTTTCAGGTGGCTCGTCAGACTCCAGCGATTCAGATTCCGAGGATGAGACACCCAAGAAGAAGACAGACGGACTTTGCTTCATCACTGACGCCGGCATCAATGGTGGGATATGTACTATGGCCTTGGAGGGTGATGCATCAACCGACAGCAATGATGAAACTTCTGATGATGAGGTAGATACTTCTGCAGAACAAAGAATAGCTAATTTAACTAAAATTGTTCATAAGCAAAATAAAGTGTTGGCTAAACTTAAAACTGATTATGATAAAACTTGTGCTGAACTAGCTACTCTAAAAAATGCTGCATCTAATCCTGCTGAACCTGATGAATGTGAAGAATGCTCAATTCATATGATTTCGCTTTCTAAATTGCAAACCAAGTATTCTTCCATTGTTGATGATCGAGATAAACTTTATGCTGAACTAAATGAACTTCGTTCTTGGTCGAATTTGCTTGGTACTTGTGTTTCTTGCCCGCTTCTGAAAGTTGACTTGGATAATGCTTTATGTCGGGTAAAATTTTTTGAAGAACACACTTGTCCTGATTTGCCGGTTTGTTTAATTTGTCCAACTTTACGATCTGAATTAAATGTTGCTAAATCACATATTGTTGAGTTGGAAAAACACACTTGTCCGGTTCTTCCTTCATGCCTAACTTGTCCTAATTTTGTTGTTGAAAATAATGATTTAAGGGCCAAACTTGCTGATTTGGAAGAAGAAAATAAGCATTTGAGAACTATTCTTGGTTGGTGTTCTATTCGTGAGCCTCAAATTGGTATGGCTATTGCTCAAATTAAACGGGGTGAGCGTTTTGGTCCCGGTTATGACTTGAAACATGTTTTTGGTGAAAAAAGTGGACCACCTGTTGATGAGAAGAATCCACCTTTGGCTAAATATACTGGACCACCTCCTAGGAAGGGTTCAGGTGTCACCTCTGATGGGTTGCTAGTTGAGACATCTAGATCTGCTCCTAAAAAGCAGGTTTGGGTGCCTAAGCCAAAACACTTCAAGGGTGTACAAAATACTAAGCCAAATGGTTCTTCTTGTGATCATTTTGCTAAGCCTGTTTTTGTTGCTTCTAGTTCTAATGCTGAGGCTTCTTTCGCTCCTGCACGCAAGCTTTATCATTGTGATTTTTGCAGTCATGATGGTCATCTTTATGAGTTCTGTTATCGGAGGATGCGTGCTGAACGACGTGAGCAGTACCCCACACGTGGTACTCATGATCGTCGTGTTTTTAGATGTGAGCAGTACCCTGTACGTGGTACTCATAATCGTCCTGTTTTGAGACGTGAGCCATTTGTTCGCTCTTCTGGTTTTCGCTCACGTACTCATGCTCTTGCACAACATCGGAATGACAGACCACGTTTTCCCCCTCGTGGTTCTCATCGTTTTTTTGAGAACTTTGATTTTGCTAACGCTTCTTTTGAGCAAGTGGCTCAGCACTGGTTTTCATTACATTATCCTAACCCCAGTGTTGAGTCATTAGCTCACCCTCGCTCTCGTTGTTGATTGCAGGTTGGAGGCGAGGAGGACATATGGATAATGGACTCCGGCTGTTCGCGCCACATGACCGGAGATGATAAATGGTTCTCCAGCCTCACCCCCACGAGCGTAAAGGAAAACATCACTTTTGGGGATAAAAGTCAAGGTAAGGTAATGGCGCATGGCTGCATCAAGGTAACAGATAAATACATGTTAAAGGACGTCGCATTGGTAAAGAATTTGCATTATAATTTGCTGTCTGTTTCGCAACTTCTTGAGGATGATTTTGAGGTTCGTTTTAAGAAAGGAAATTCGCGTGTTCTTGATTCTGCTGGTAACCTTGTTTGCAAGATTTCTCCTTTTAGACGGATTTTTAAAGCTGATTTTTCTAAATCTTTTGGTGAAACTCGCTGTTTAGTTGCTCATGGTTCCCCCCTGATTTGGAAGTGGCATCGTCGGTTGGGCCACTTGAGCTTTGATTTGCTTTGTCGTTTGAGTTCATTGGATTTAATTGATGGTTTACCGAAACTCAAGTTTGAAAAGGATTTGATTTGTGCTCCCTGCAAACATGGAAAAATGGTTGCTGCTTCTCATGCACCTGTGACTCAGGTGATGACGAGACGACCGGGTGAACTGTTACATATGGACACTGTTGGTCCAGCCCGTGTTCGGTCTGCTGGTGGGAAGTGGTATGTGCTCGTCGTTGTGGATGATTTTTCTCGATATTCATGGGTGTTCTTTTTGGAATCTAAGGATGAGGCTTTCTCACATGTTCATGATCTTGTTCTGAAGCTAAAAAATGAGTTGTCAAATAATGCCGTTAGAGCAATTCGCAGTGACAACGGTACAGAATTCAAGAATTCTCGCATAAAAGCTTTTTGTTCAGAACAAGGTTTAGATCATCAGTTTTCCTCACCTTACGTTTCTCCCCAGAACGGTGTTGTTGAGCGTAAAAATCGTACGCTTGTTGAGATGGCTAGGACAATGCTTGATGAACATAAAACTCCTAGACGTTTTTGGGCTGAGGCTATTAACACCGCTTGCTATGTTGCTAATCGCATTTTTCTGAGAGCTTTTCTAGGAAAAACATCTTATGAGTTGAGATTTGGTCGACCTCCCAAAGTTTTCCACTTTCGAGTTTTTGGCTGCAAGTGTTTTATATTGAAAAAGGGAAATTTGGATAAATTTGAATCGCGTTCTTCCGATGGGTTATTTTTGGGGTATGCCTTGCAAGGGCGAGCGTACCGTGTGCTTAATCTTGGTACTAACCGCATCGATGAGACATGTGAGGTCACCTTCGACGAGACAATGCCTTGTTTTTCTTCTGCTTTTGAGTGTGCAGGTGATGACGAGATCGGGCAGGATATTTTTGAGGATGAGAAAGAGGAAGATGGATGTGACGACGACGATGACGATGATGCCCAGCCTGCAATGCAGGGGGAGCCTGGCGCCCAGCCTGAGCAGGCGCCCTCCACCACTTTGGAGGATGGACCATCGCCGACACGTACATCTACAGCAAAGCCTACAGCTTCATCGACTGTTGATCATGTACCGGCTGAAGTTGAGGGGGAGGCGATTTCAAAACGTACAGCACCACGACACATTCAAAATCGTCATCCTGCCAAGAACATAATAGGTAATTTGGATGAACGCACGACAAGGAACAGAGGTATGAAAAATAAAAATTATTGTGTCTTTGCGCATACTGCCTTTGTTGCCTCTTTTGAACCCCGAGATGTTGGACATGCTTTATCTGATTCTAACTGGGTCAATGCCATGCATGAGGAGTTAGAAAATTTTGCACGGAATCAGGTTTGGGTTTTGGTTGATCCTCCTCCTTCTTGTAAACCAATTGGAACTAAATGGGTCTTTAAGAACAAACAAGGGGAAGATGGTCATGTTGTTAGAAATAAAGCTAGGCTGGTTGCTCAGGGCTTTTCTCAAAAAGAGGGTATTGATTATGGTGAAACTTTTGCTCCTGTTGCTCGTTTAGAAGCCATTCGCATTTTGCTTGCATTTGCTGCTTCACGTGGATATAAGCTTTATCAAATGGATGTGAAAAGTGCTTTTCTGAATGGTTTTATAGAAGAAGAAGTTTATGTTAAACAACCGCCTGGTTTTGAACATCCCAATTTTCCTGATCGTGTTTTTAAGTTGCAAAAGGCTTTATATGGTTTGAAGCAAGCACCTCGTGCTTGGTATGCTAGATTGAAAACTTTTCTGCTTAAAAACGGGTTCAAAATGGGTTCAGTTGATAAAACTCTTTTTCTCCTCAGGCAAGGAAATGACACTTTAATAGTTCAGATTTATGTGGATGATATCATTTTCGGTGGTTCCTCTCATGCTCTTGTGAAAAAGTTTGCAGATGTGATGAGTAAAGAATTTGAGATGTCTATGATGGGCGAGCTGAATTTCTTTCTTGGCTTACAAATAAAACAAACTTCGGAAGGTACATTTGTGCATCAGGGAAAGTACACGAAGGATGTCCTGAAGAAGTTTGCGATGGATGATGCGAAGCCAATTTCTACGCCCATGCTGACTAGCGCTGCTTTGGATGCTGATGAGGACGGAGAGCCCGTGGATCAGAAGGAATATCGAAGCATGATTGGGTCGCTGCTGTACTTGACTGCTACGAGGCCAGATATACACTTTGCTGTGTGTATGTGTGCTCGTTTTCAGGCGTCCCCTAGGACTTCTCACCGTCAGGCGGTGAAGCGCATAATGAGGTATCTTCGATTTACTCCTGCATTTGGCCTTTGGTACTCTGCTGCTTCAACTCTCAGTTTGTGTGGTTATTCGGATGCTGATTTTGCTGGGTGTCGTTTGGATAGAAAGTCTACATCGGGTACTTGCCAATTTTTGGGTTCTTCGCTTGTTTCTTGGTCCTCTAGAAAACAATCTAATGTTGCTCAATCTACTACAGAGGCTGAGTATGTTGCTGCTGCTAGTTGTTGTTCTCAGCTTTTATGGATGATAGCTACCCTTCGCGATTTTGGTTTGTCGTTTTCTCGCGTTCCTCTCTTGTGTGACAGCACTAGCGCTATAAGTGTTGCAAAGAATCCTGTGCTTCACTCTAAGACGAAACACATTGAGGTTCGTCATCATTTTCTGAGGGATCATGCTGAGAAGGGTGATATTAAGCTTAAATACATTGATACTAGTCAGCAACTTGCTGATATTCTGACTAAACCACTCGATCAAACCACGTTTGCACGTTTGCGTGGTGAGTTCGGGGTGTGTTACCCATTCTAGTATCATTGTAAGTTGCTTCAGTTACATATGCCTTATACTTGTTTTGGCTAGTTTGCGATCGATGCTTTTGGAGAGGTTTGAATGCTTTGCTTGACCAATTTTTATTTTGAAAACAGCACAGATATATACTTAAAAAATTATGTTGGGCTATGCTTGCTTTTCTGGATCTAGTGACTTGTTGAATACTTGACATATATCTTGCTCATGGTTCGGTAGTCAGCTTCTTTTAATGGGTTTTCACTGCAAATGTAACTCACAATACAAGTTTTAACTCGGGAGTGCATAGTATGGTTGTGAGCAAAAACTCTGAATTCCCATATCTCTGCTATTTAGCTCATGATCTGCTTGCCTTACTGAAAATTTAAATATGGGCGCAACTCTGTTTTTCCCATGTCCCTGCTGGTTCTCGCTCATAAACAAAATTAAACAAACTGGCTGGGCACAACTCTTGCTTCCCATATCCCTGCTTATCATGCTCACAAAAGTCAGAATTAAATATGACAAGTGAATGCATTTGTGGGCGTTGCAGTGAACTTTGACTGAAGCTATGTATCTGTCGTGTGAGCTCGCTATATGTTTTGTCTTCAGCTTTGCACTGAGTTTGGAATGTGCATGTTTTTGCCTGGCACATTAGTTTTCAAACAGATTTCAGTTCTAAATTTTTATTGGTCATGGCATTGTATTGTTCCTTCTCTGGATAGCTAGTGTTGTTGGTTAGCTTTTATAAGTATTTGGCATATGTCTCAGAAGCTTCAACTTGTGCTTTCTCACATGCTTTTCTCTAAATTGGTTCCTTGCATTTTATCTTGATGGAGTGCTTTGTCAACAAGGGGGAGAGTGAGTAGCGCACAAATTTATTCTTGCAGGGGGAGTTCATTCATTCTTGCAGGGGGAGTTTGAATTCGTTTTTGCTGAGACTTGGCATGCTTGTTTTGAGGGGTTGAGGGGGAGTTTTGCTGAAATTTGTGAGTTTTGCTGCTGAGATTGCTTTTGGGAGATTGATATGGCTTTTGATTCACCTTGGGGAGAGTGAATTTCTGTCTTGATTGTGTCGAGCCTAGCTTTTTCGCTAGCCCATGTCTTTGGGGATTAAGATCGTTTCTTTTTCTTTCTTTTTATTTTTCTTTTTCAGTACGAATAAATTTGTGCGGTGTGGTGTTGTCAATGCACTCATCAAGGGGGAGATTGAGATGCCAGTGGGCTAGCACCTTGGTGATGAGCGATTGACAACACGGTGTGCGTGTGACGTGTCTCTTGGCAGGTTGTGGTTGCAGGTGACAGGTGGAGACAAGGTACATGCGGCGACGAGTGAAGAACGAAGATAGGATGCCGCGTCGAAAAACCACGGGGGCGGAGAAGGGCGGATCGAGGCTTGCGTTCGAGGGACAGGTGATCGTGCGGTGTACGTCTACTGTACCTGGCTACATGGCGGGAGGACGTCGAGGGAGGTTTCCGGATTATGCCACAAAATCCGGGGTTCGCTGGTTGAGCCACAAAGCCATGCATCGTACCGGGACGCCCGTGCGGCAGGCGTTGGCCGAAGATGGAAAATTCTGGCGATCGCGATACGATTTCGGATGGTCGTGTGGCGACATCGCGAGGATCACATCGCGGAGATGGAGGGATCGCGGACATCGCGGAATTTGCCATGGAGGACATAATTGGAATTTACGCCCCTACGTTGGATTTATTTAGCGTAGGGGGTTATGTGAAAATAGGTCGTGCCACCCTTTGGAGATATAAATATGTGGCACCTAGGGTTGAGAAGGTTGAACATTTTTGGACTCTCGGCGAGTTACTATTCACGCGTGAACAGTACCCCGTGAACGGTACTCGTGCCCTAGGGTTCCACGGTTCAGTTTTCCTCTCTCCGGTCTAGCCTAGGGTTTGAATTCTAGTGAGAGGTTTTTGTTGATCTCTCCGATTAAGAGAGGGAGGATGTTCGGGCGGAGGCTAGATGCACTTTTGTAAGTTCAATTACTCAATTTAATCTTTCTTCTATAATGATTGATCTTGTGCATCTCGATTGGTTCTTTACAATTCTCGTCAGCATCTGACATAGTCTGCTTGTTTTATTTTTATCTCAAGATCCGTAAGTCCGATTGACATGATTCCAGTTGGGTTAGTTTCATAATTTCATCTAGTTTAATCTGACAAATTTTTAGGTCGATCGGAGTTACGGATTTTCGTCCACATCAGGTTTACTAGGTACATAGAGTTCTGGCCAGATTTGAAAAACGTGATTTAATCAGGTTTTGTGTTTAGGGGAAGGGTTAGAAATTATTTTTGGCTTCCGCGACCATTCACCCCCCCCTCTGGTCGCCCGTTTCGATCCTTCAATTGATTTCACAAAGATGAACTAATAAAGCTAACCGCAACAGATGCCTTCAAATTCAAGATTAGGATGATTGGGGCCAGCCACAGTTCGTCTTTGTATATTCAAAGATGCAAAGTGTCCACTTGGCATGATAGTTTTTTTCTTCTTTTTCGGAAGGCATGATATAATCTTCTATTATTGTTCTAGTATTGGCCGATTCTATTGTTTTATTTAGTATTTGGCCAACAAAAAAGAAACATCCACATTCATTCCCAAGGTCTAGAAAATTGCCATGTTGATTAGAGAAAATAAAATTAAAGTGCCCCTCTATTAGCGTATATTATCTATTTATAGCTAGCGTATTGTAAGCCTAATACCCTCTACCTGCTGATAAATTCCACACCACTGCCATTACACAAATTTTAACCTAGAAACATCATTATGCCGATTTCTCTATTACCAACACATGTCATTATAAAATGGCTTCTCAATTTACACTTGCTATAAGTGATTGAATCTTTGTTTCGGAATAAAAGGAAATTGAAAGTTGCAATTCAAATTATCTTTTGATATGGATATATAATAGAAAAAAAATAAAAATAATCAGTATGAGAGTTAACAAAATTAAATAGGAAAGTTCAAAATATAAGACCCGATAGCATCGACCGCTCAACTAAGGAAGGTGTAATATAGAGCTAATAATAAAAATTTGATATATTTTTTATTCTTTGGTTAGCGCCATTAATGTGATCTACCTTCGGAAGTTTGGGTCCATAATAATACATATATAGCTCAAAGTCATCATTAACCAAACCCCCCAAAAAAGATATAGCGTGTATATAGCTCATGGTGCACTACTGGACTCAGTGAATTTGCCGAGTGCCAGGGGCACTCGGCAAAGCCCAATTTGCACTCGGCAAAGAGCACTCGGCAAAAAAAGAGTCGGCAAAGACGTCTTTGCCGAGTGTCTTTTGTCGGGCACTCGGCAAAGCCTTTGCCGAGTGCCGACACTCGGCAAAGTTGGAACCGAAAAAAAAGCCGAAAAAATGGGAATTTTTACCCAAAAAAAATGAATTTTTTTTTAATTGGTGGAGGCCCCATCGGTCAGCGCCCATCCATCTCCGGCTTTTTTCGCGTAAATTTCACGGCTACGCGGCCGACGGGATTCGAACCCAAGACCTCCCGCTGCGCACAAACCTCCTCTACCACTACACCACACTGTCACTTGTGTCTAGATTCCGTTTTAGTTCCCAATATATTATACTAAACCGAGTGTAAATTGCTTATTTGAGACCCTAAATGAATTCAAATCAAAAAGTGGTCAACTACAAAGTTTCATAACTTTTTGAGATCTACAATTTTCATTTAGTAAGTTTTTCCATCCGAGGTCGTTTGAAAAATTTGAATTTTAAATTTGAGAGATTCAAACGTAGTTTTGCATGATAAGATGATTTCAAATCAAAAAGTTGTCAACTACATAGTTTCATAACTTTTGGAGATCTACAATTTTCATTTAGGAAGTTTTTTCATCCGAGGTCGTTTGAAAAATTCAAATTTTAAAATTTTCAAATTCAAACGTCGTTTTTGCATGAAAAATGATTTCAAATCAAAATGTTGCCAACTACAAAATTTCATAACTTCTCAAGATCTACAAAGTTTATTTTGGTCATTTGTTCATCCGACATAGTGGTAGTAACATTGTTCACAAATCATATATATCTCTCTTCTATTTTCATGAAATTAATATGAGAGATGTATATTTTATGAACAACGTTATTGTCGCTTTGTCAAATGAAGAAATGACCAAAATAAACTTTGTAGATCTTGAGAAGTTATACAACTTTGTAGTTGAAAAGTTTTTCATTTGAATTCATTTAGGGCCTCAAAAATTGATTCGAAAAACTGATTTGCCGAGGGCCAAAAAAATGCACACGGCAAAATACCTCTTTGCCGAGTGCCAAAATATAGGCACTCGGCAAAATACGGCTTTGCCGAGTGCTAGAAAAAAGGCACTCGGCAAACTGAGAGTAAATTGCTTGTTTGAGGCCCTAAATAAATTCAAATCAGAAAGTGGTCAACTACAAAGTTTCATAACTTTTTGAGATCTACAATTTTCATTTAGTAAGTTTTTCCATCCGAGGTCGTTTGAAAAATTTGAATTTTAAATTTGAGAGATTCAAACATAGTTTTGCATGATAAGATGATTTCAAATCAAAAAGTTGTCAACTACATAGTTTCATAACTTTTGGAGATCTACAATTTTCATTTAGGAAGTTTTTTCATCCGAGGTCGTTTGAAAAATTCAAATTTTAAAATTTTCAAATTCAAACGTCGTTTTTGCATGACCAGATGATTTCAAATCAAAATGTTGCCAACTACAAAATTTCATAACTTATCAAGATCTATAAAGTTTATTTTGGTCATTTGTTCATCCGACGTAGTGGTAGTAACATTGTTCACAAATCTTATATATGTATCTTCTACTTTCATGAAATTAATATGAGAGATATGAGATATGTAGATTTTATGAACAACGTTATTGTCGCTTTGTCAAATGAAGAAATGACCAAAATAAACTTTGTAGATCTTGAGAAGTTATACAACTTTGTAGTTGAAAAGTTTTTCATTTGAATTCATTTAGGGCCTCAAAAATTGCTTCGAAAAAATGATTTGCCGAGGGCAAAAAAAATGCACACGGCAAAAAGCTTCTTTGCCGAGTGCCAGAAAAAAACACTCGGCAAAGACGTATTTTGCCGTGTGTTTTTGTTTGCCGAGTGTATTTTATTTGGCACTCGGCAAACACGGTATTTGCCGAGTGCCCGATAAAATACACTCGGCAAAGCCTCGGCACTCGGCAAATCGCCGGTTTCCGGTAGTGGTGGAACAACTATTTTCGTTGACAACAATTGCTAATGCAGCTATTGACTTCAAAGTAAGACATGGGAGTCAAACTGGTGACAAAGGTGCAAACTAATTTGTATATTTTGAACAGTGTTTTAAACCGGACTTTTTCAGTGAAGGAACAGTGTTTTTCTCTCACAACAAATCAGCCAACAATATTTTTTAGCTTGTCTTTTCAGCGAAGTGAACAAGGCCACCTATGCAATTGTGTGAATCGCCTTGCTAATTTCTAATATACTTTTAATAAAACTGGAATAATTTAAAATTCAATTTTAATATTCATCGCAAATACATAGAATTTAGTCTCTGTAATCATCGCAATCATCGTATTGCATAAAAGGGTTATGCAGAATAGCGTATGCTTGCATAAGTCAATGCAATTTAGTGTTGTTTGGTTGAGTTGTATTACTCTGTTGCATTTGTCTGTGCCTCTGTTTGGTTGGGTGCATTAGGAGTTAGGCTGCATTTAGTTATGCATAGTTCTATGTTTGGTTGTTTACACTAAATACACCAAGCCGGCAATAGCATTTCATCGAACACCCTAAGCGTGTGATCCTCTCCGGCGCCCACATCATATCTGTTGTCGTCTCGTAGAAGAGAAACTCTGGAGATGTCGGACTGACCAACGAGCGTTGGCGCGGGCGTGGCGCCTTCGAGCACGGCAGAGATGCTTGACTCCAAGCCAGAGGCAATACGCCCGGCCTAGGTGAATGAGTATGCAAGTCATCTTGCCTAGTGACATGAGATTTTTTTTAAATAATATCTTTTTAATGATTAATTGCAAATCTAGCATTTGAATGTAAGAATTGTAAATATAGCATGCTGTCGACTTCTGGCTAGCCGATAGGGGCCCTATCGGCAACTGGTGGGCCGACAGGACCCTGTCGACGGCCCAGTAGCCAACTAGGTACCCGACCTTGCCAGACATGACAGCACAGTGGATCCATATCGGCCAGATAGGCATGTCGGCACCCGGTTAACCGATAAGACCCTGTTGGCTATCCGAAGGCCGACAGGTCCTAAAATATCTACCGGTCATCTTCTCCATCGCGTTCTCCCTGTCGCTCGCTCTTTCTCTCTCGCTCACCGGCGCGCCGTCGCCCGCCACTTCTCCTCCGCCGCGTGGGCGGCTTGGGCTCGCCGCCGGCCGCCGGATCCGGCGGAGGACTTGCCCGTCGCCGCCGACCTAGTGGCCCGCGCGAGCAGCCACCCCCCACAACGCCGCCACCGCCCCCTGGAGGCAAGAACTCAGGTACGTTTTTCTTTTCTTTTTTTTAGTTAGTTTAGTTTATTAGTTTAGTTAGGTTTTGTTAGTTTAGTTTTTTAGTTTAGTTTGATTTTGTTCGTTTAGTTTATTAGCTAGATTTAGTTTTAGGAGTACTTTTAGTTTTAGGGTTAGGTTAACTTTTAGAGTTAGTTATTAGTTTTTTCTGTTTAGGGTTAGTTATTAGTTTCTCTGTTTTTTGCTAGTTTTAGGGTTAGTTTTAGATTAGTTATTAGTTTTGATGTAGTTATAGATTAGGGTTAGTTTTACGGTATAAATTTTAAGGGTACCTCAATTAACTTACATGATATTTTGCACGATGCGAACAGGAATGTCGACCGATTTAGGCCCCGTTTAGTTCCGAAAATTTTTGGCTTTTGGCTACTGTAGCACTTTCGTTTTTATTTGGCAAAAATTGTCCAATTATGGACTATTTAGGTTTAAAAGATTCGTCTCACGATTTCTCGGCTAACTGTGTAATTAGTTTTTTTTCGTCTACATTTAGTACTCCATGCATGTGCCGCAAGATTTGATGTGACGGGGAATCTTGAAAATTTTTGGTTTTTGGCTTCCATCTAAACGGGGCCTTAGTCCCTTTAAGAATTTACTATGGTGAATCAGATATGGAGACAGCGGGGTAGACCTTACCGATTTCCGGTTGTTTGACATAGAACTTAATTCGCCGCTAGATTACAGCCGGAAACAAGTTTTAGCCTAGCTACACGAGCACTTAGGTGTTCCGCCCACCCAGCACCATTTCAGAATTAGTATGTTGGTGCCTAAAAAACGGGAGAATGGATGGAGGTGGGAGCAGTATGAGGCCAGTAACACAAAGAAGTGGCATGAAATAGAGTTCTCGGCTCCGACAGTCATATCGGCAACTGGGCTGCCGACTCCACTTATATATTTTTTTTGTTATCAGTTTATACTTTGTGCAGACTGCAGACGGCCATGCAATGCAGCGCGAATCAAAACATTTGCTCAAGGTTTCATATATGCAAGCACGGGCCCTCATAAGCGTGTCCTTGCGCGGGTACTCGTCCGGCAGCTCATTTTCGCGTACACCGCGTGTGTAGAGGCCCCGAGGTCATGCTATGCGGTCCACGTATCGACGCTGACCACCATCCACTGCGTCTTCGTGTCAGGCTTCACGACGCTGTTCCTGGCCGCGCGTGTGGCTGCTCTTCTTCCCCAGCTCTTGTTCCTAGCCGCTGTGAGGACGAAGCCACCCCTCGGAAGCCACGAGATGCCTGCAGTGCGGATGCAGCAGACTTGTAGTGCGGATGCAGAAGCTGCAGTGCGGATGCAAATGCAAGCATGCATAGGTTGATACCGTAAAAATTGGGCGTACAGTGGGATGCAACGTGAAGGTGCTTTGAGGAGAGAGCTAGCCTTCATATTGGCTTGTGCAGCTAACCAATCAGAGACGGGTTACACTACGGTGGCCTGGATAAAGAGTTATGCAGACAACCAAATATGCCCGTGTGAATTAGAACCCCAAGAGTGCACACAGGGGCTACGAAATGTTGAAAGTCCATCCCGCACGGCCGCACTTTGGTAGTTGGGTTATATAGCTAACTGCCCAATCGTCCTCATCAGCCCATGTGCAGAACCGTGGCACGCTCCTGGCCTTCAAGGCTTATCAAGTGCTCTAGTACTACTGGGCTACTACGTGCAATATCTGCTGAAGCAAGCGGTTGCTGTAATTTTAAATTTTTGGTTTTGGTAATCGATAAGGCTTGTGCACGGAGCGTCCGGCCCTAGGCCCGTGGCCGAACACAGCTCCTGTTCGACGCACCTGCCGCTCCCCATCCTGTCCACCACCCCGCTTAATACGAGAGCTTGCCCACTGCGCCCACGCGTCACCACACTGTGATGGCTCCTGCGCGACGGCGATGGCGTAGGCGAGCAGGCCATTGATTAGGAGCATCGCGATGAGGACCCACTCTAGGGCAGCGTACACTAGCGCGAACACCTGCGCGTCCTCCGGTGAAGCGCTGCTACCAGCTTTACAGCCGTCGCCACCATGGCTCCCGCGCTAGCTCTGTCTTCCTCGCTCGACCACCCTACATCGAGATCTACTTTTGCAACACCCAGACAGATGAAACATTTGAAACGTACACTTGCAACATAGCCATTGTAAAATATGCAACATTCAGATAGAACAACATACGTCTGAAACAAATAAAACATTTTGAACAAACACTTGCAACATACCTTTGAAACACTTGCAACATGTGCAACATCCTGATCTACTTTTGCAACATCCATACCTTTGAAACATCTGAAATACTTGAAACATACATTTGCAACATAGGGGAGGTGAAGGTCGGGGCCGGGCGGGAGCGAGGAGCAAGAGCGAATGGAGCATGGGTGAGGCGCACGGTGGGAGAAAGCAGCGAGGCAAACTGAGGCGCACAGCGTTCGGATGGGGCGGACGGCCGTGGCCAAGCTTTATTGTTTGGTAATCTCCAGCACGGCAGTGCATGTTCCACCGTGGACGATTATCATCATCTGGTTTGTCGACAGCTTAACATGCATGTCTGGTAACGACTCGATTCTTTACCATGTATTCCAGTAGGTCTCGGACTCCTAGTTCAGGTAGAATAGTATTTTCTGAATTTGCAGGTATATAAGAGGACATCGACTACCACCACCACCATGAACGACGTGTGTGTTGAAGGTTTAGCTGAAAAAAATCCTACGCAGCCATGGCTAATAACAGGCCTAGTAATTCGTCATCGGTCGACAACGACCACCAGATGTTACCGGAGACGTGGTCGACATGCCGGACACTGGCCATCACGAGGACGCACAACTTCGTGGTGACCGACTTCTCGCCGCTCAACGGCATGGACGCCGGTGACTACGTCAGCTCGGGCACCTTCTTCGTCGGCGGCTGCGAATGGATCGGAGCATCAAGTTCTTCCCCGGCGGCGACGGTTGTTCAAAGGACGATGAAGCTGCTGCTTATACGACGGTGTGTTTGAGTCTTCTTGACGGACCACCAGGTGTGAGGGTTAAGTTCAGTATAAGCCTGCTGGTCGATAAAGACAGTCAAGCGCCGTCGTCGGGGAAGAAAAGGAAAAAGAAGAAGAAGAAGAACAGATCAGCAGGACAAGGAAATAAACAAGCAGTGCCAATTACAAGAACCGTCTTCACGGACACAAGAACATATGACACGGACACGGAGCACCATAACAACTGGAGCTGGCGTAATTTCATTGAGAAATCCAAGCTAAAAGAGCTGCCGCACGGCTTCACAATCCGGTGCGCCGTGACCGTCGTGAAGCATCGCATCGAAGACGCGGCGACCGTCGCAGCCCCGCCGTCGGACCTGCACCGGGACTTCGCGCGCATGGTGGAGGCTGCCGACGGCTCCGATGAACAGCGTCGGCGACCGGTCCTTCCTCGCCCACAGGTAGGTGCTCGCCGCGCGGTCCAGGGTGTTCAGGGCGCAGCTCTTCGGCGCTATGGAGGAGAGCTTCACGGGGTGCATCCGGATCGAGGACATGGAGCCGTCCGTGTTCGAGAGGCTTCTTCACTTCGTGTACACGGACTCGTTGCCGGAGAGGAGTTACGAAGAAAGGGACGATGAGACCGTGGCGATGCAGCACCTGCTGGTCGCCGCCGACCGGTACGAGCTGAAGGGGCTGGGCCTCATGTGCGAAGCGAAGCTGAGCAGCTGGATCGACCTGCGGTCGGTCGCGGCGATCCTGGGTTTAGCGGATCGGCACCAGCGCGTGCACCTCAAGTAGGCTTGCCTGAGATTTATTGCGTGGCCGGAGATGCTCGGCGCTGTCTTGCAGACCGAGGGGGTCAAGGATCTGATCGCGAGCTGCCCTCTGATTATGAAGGAGATTCTAGACAAGATCGCCTCGGCCAAAGCTTGACTAGCCTTGCTCAGCGTTGGATTATTGGACGTACGGCCGATGTTGAGTTTTATCTTGTGTAAATTGAACAGTCTTTGTCGTATGATGAATTAGTCGACATGACCATTGCCGCTATATTATACTCCATCCTTCCTAACATATAGTTGAAGTTATAAAATTTAAATTTTACCCTAAAATACTCTCTTCATCCCACACAAAAAATGTCACTATATGCTGATCAAATTTTCTAAAGTTTGACTAGATTTGTAGAAAATATTAGCAATATTATATCTTCAAATAAATATATTATAAAAATATATTCAGCAATTTATCTAAAGATACCGTGAATATTAATATTTTTCTTATATATATATACATTTAGTCAAAGTTGAAAATATTTAAGGGAGTAGTTGTTATTATCACTTCCCAATACACCTCTCTTTTCCATAGGTACATCTTCTTCTTTTGCCAATACTCTACATCTCTATCTCTCTCCTCCTTGTTTTGTGTGCACCACACATTTTCACTCCTCCTAAATTCCCGTGTCTAAATCTAAAACGTCACTATTTTGAGATGGAGGGAGTATACCTTTAAAACTCTAGAAAATGATGTGACGATTTTATTTCTGGCTCTCTGCTATTGTAGTTTCACTGGCAGTTGTTGCGGCCCTTTCCTGGCATGCTTGTCGTTCGCCCTACCCACCATCGAATCTAGGATGGACCGAGGGAGACTAGGAGGAGAGAGAAGCCCTGTTTGGCAGAGCTCTAGCTCTAAAAAAATTGTGGATTTTCTAAAGCTGATGTAGTTCTAGGAAATCCCGAATCTGGAGTTGCAGGCATATCAAGGGCATTTACATGACTCATTTCATTTATAGTTTAGATTAAATATAAATATCTAAACCCACTTTAACTTAATCTACAAATTGCAGATCCAACATAGATCTCAGAGCTAGAACTGTGCCAAATAGGCCCAAAGAGGGATTGAGATATGAAAGAGGGCACGCGGTATTGTTGGGTTGCTAGGAGGCCTAATCAACATGATTACAGGAGGCAATGGGTTGAGCCAAAGTGGCAAAGTTTGAACCCATTGGCTTATTATCTTTTCCTTTTCTTTTTCTATTCCGTGTCTACCCTATTTCATGCCAAAATATTGAAAGAGAAGTTTACATTTCAATTACATTCATTTTAATTGGCACTCAAGTCCAAAAACATAAGTAAATCGAAACATATAAATATATAACATGATTAAATATGCAATTCATAATTTAGTTAACAACCTAAATTAAATTGTGCATGCATATTGTCGGTGCAGAAAGTGACCAACACGTAAATATTTGTAGTTTTGCCGTACGTTGTGATCGGAGGTGGCCTAGCACTCAATGACACAGGGTTTATACTGGTTCAGGCAATGTGGCCGACGTCCAGTTTGAGTCGGTCGGTGACTTTATTCCTGAGCCCAGGTGCTCGAAGTTTGCAGTGGGGTTATAAACGAGAAGGAGAAAGATGGGGGTACAAGAGGTCCGGTCGGACTCTGGTCTGAAGGGCCGAAAGTGACGGGAGCCCCGCTATGTGCTAAGTGTTCGAGCGTGTGCTTGTGTTTTGAACCTGGCGGTTTTGTTGTGTACTAGTGAACTTGCTCGATCTGAATCAACTTATCTATTGGAAGAGAGCGCATCCCCTTTTATAGATGAAAGGGATGGCCTTACAAGTGAGAGGGAGAGAGTACGTTTGCTGCTGAGTCTTGCTGTCCACGCCGACGGGTACAAGATGATGGTAGGCGCCCACAATACTGTTGAATGTCAGATGCACGTGGGAGGTTGTGTCGTCTTCTTCAGGTATGTCAGATGTCGGTACCTGCTATACTGTTGATGCCAAGATGCATGCAGGGGGTTTTACCATGTTCTCTTGGCACGGTAAATACCGGCGCCACTATACTGTTGATGCCTCAGAGGCACGTGGGGGGAGCCTTACCGTATTTGTCTGGTATGGGATTTGATGGCGCCCACAACAGTGTAGGGGAAAATGTCGGCGCCTACAACACTGCTTGGGTTCTGTCGTGCTAGGAGGGTTATAGGGTACAGCCTCGCAGGTGCATAAGATACGATCTCTGGTATCACGGTTTGACTTGTGCGCCCTGCCTTAATTTCTCCATCTGTTTCCTGGTCCTTACCGAGCGGGTGTCCCCGGTCGGTTGATCCCAGTCGGCTCTGATTGCGCCAGTCGGAGAGGTGTAAGCAAGGGTTCGGCGCATTCCCGATCGGAGAAGCGGGTCGGAGTCGGAAGTGGTGTTTGGCCAGGCCTTCCGGTCGGAGAGACCGTCCGGAGGCGGGCTGGAGACCGAAGTGAGCGCTCCGGTCGAAGAGATGGGCCGGAGTCAGAAGCGGGCGTCGTTCCTCCTTGGCCAAGCCTTCCGGTCGGAGATTGGATCGTCCTTCTGGCCAGTCGTCTAGGTATTTGGGCTGGCCCATGAGTTGTGCGTTGCTCGCAACATTGTCTGTTGGGCCGAGCTTTTGTTGGGAAGCCAGTCCATGAGGGACCCCAGGTTTATAAACCCGACAGGAGCCTCCGAGCCCCCGGGTAATTCGGGTAGAATCGTCTGGGGGATTTTTGTCTTGATGGCAGGTGTAGCCCCCGAGCCCTCTGGCGATTCGGTCGCCTGGGGGGTTTTCATGTTGCCAGTGGGGGAGGTTTTGTTTTTTCAGCAAGTGCGCACGAGCGCACCCGCGGGTGTAGCCCCCGAACCCTCGAGTGATTCGGGCAGGATCGCCTGGGGGGTTTTGTCAGCGGGCATTGTGTGTGTATTTTACTCGAGTCAGTTAGTTTTAGGGATCGGGCGAGATGGAGCTCGCAGATCCTGGCGTCGGTGTGCGCCGTGGGATTGGGCAAGTCAGAGTCGTGGATCCTGGCATCGGTGCAGCCCACGCAGTCAAGGCAGTTAGTTTAGGGATCGGACGAGATGGAGCTCGTAGATCCTGGTGTCGGTGTGCGCCGTGGGATTGGGCGAGTAGGAGTCGTGGATCCTGGCGTCGGTGTAGCCCGCGCAGCCATGGCCGTTAGTTTAGGGATCGGACGAGATGGAGCTCGTGGATCCTAGCGCCAGTGTGCACCGTGGGATCGGGCGAGTCGGAGTCGTGGATCTTGGCGTCGGTGTAGCCCGCGCAGCCAAGGCAGTTAGTTTTTTAGGTGTCTTGAGCCCCTGAGCCCCGTTAGGGCTTGGTAGGAGTCGGTTTGAGTTTTGTGCGTTACCCCGTCCTCGGTTTCTCACAACAGGAGGGGCTGAGCTTTGTCGCTGGCCTCGATCGCTCAGGCTTGAGTGACATGCTCGGGGAGCTCGCTAACGGGTATGATCGAGTGGAATCTAGGTCCATCGTTCGTGATGGGGTCAGCATAGCCCTCTTATGACATTCCACTGCTCCTTTACCTACAACCCAGTAGATGTCTGGGTCGTTCCGGAGACCAACCCGGGTGGCCCGCTGGCCTACCCTCGATGGAGATTTTGTGGGTTTGACGAGAGGTTTAGGATCGAATGAGAAGATTGAGATGACCCTGTCTACTTCGGGACAGACTGGGCGAGGGCCGCACGGGGCTCATCTACGTTTTCTCCCCTGGCTCTGTTTGACGCGAGGCGGCCTCGAGCCCTTTGTGGGCTGGCCTTTGAGCCCCAATCAGTCGTCGCTCATGTGGAATGAGGCAACTGCTGCTTCATGACGCAACACGGAGCGTTGTGATGCATTTAGCTGCATGTGCGATGCCTTAGTTCCCGAGCCCCCGGGCGATTCAGGGCCCGAATCGTCCTGGGGGCACGGGCGTATGGAATGAATGCATGTATGAATGTATGAATGATTATATATAAAGAAATAGCGGGGTTGGTAGTGTTACCTTGATGACTCGAGTGATGGGGTTTGAAGAGCTCCAATCGGAAATGTCCGGCTGGGACCTGTGCTCGTCGTTTGTGACGGAGTCAGCATGGCCTACATGGGGCGTCCCTCTGCTCCTTACCTGTCTCTCGGTGTTTTCCTGAGCCATTTGATCGACTTTAGGAAGCCCGACGGTCTCTCCTGGCGGAGATCCCATTGTTTGGGTTTTTCCAAGTCCCGCCTGGGGAGGCGGAAATCCGCCTGCGTGTGGTGGCGTTTTGGTTCTTGCGCCTGGCGTGCGGTAGTGGTGGGCCATACCCAGGCCACGTCATGTCTGACCAGGCGTCGTTCCGTCAGGCAGGGTGCGTCTCATCAGTCAGGGTGCATCCCATCGTATCCCATCTGCATTAAATGGAGATGGGAGAGGGGTTTTCGCCCCCGTCGTTTCGCTTTTCCCCGATCACCGTGCCTTCCCCAACCGCTGCGCCCTTTTCTTTAAGTAGGAGAAGGGAGAGGGCTTTCGCCCCATTCCTTCGCCTATTCCTCATCTGTCGTCTCTTCTCTTTCTTCCTTCTTGCCAAGAGCGTCTAAGTGCCGCGGCAGTTCCTAGGAGAGAAAAGGGAGAGAGCAAGGGAGAGGAGAAAACTCACAAATCCATTCGCGGACCTAGAGCGAAATGTTAGGCTGGAGGTCATCCACTGTGAGGGAGTCGATGCTGGAGGCCTTTGCCGTGAAGGGGTTTCTGCCGCCAAAGTAGGTGGCGCACTAGAGGGCTCCTAGGAGGGAGGATTTTCTGCAACCTCGGCCCGGCGAGGTGGTTTCCTTCCTCGCCTTCCACGAGCGTGGGTTAGGATACCCCACGCATTGGTTCGTGCGCGGGCTCCTCACTGAGTGGGGTCTGGAGCTGCAGCACCTCAATCCGACTGGGGTGCCGCATATCACCGGCTTCATCACCGTCTATGAGGCCCTCCTCGGGATGGAGCCACACGCGGACTTCTTCCGACGGCTATTTTTCTGGGTGAACTTTGTCGGTGGGGAATCCACCTGAGGCCGCGCCGGTGGGGGGCTTCGCCGTGTAGAAGAAATCGAGCGCGGGGGGGCTCGTATCCCGCGTACATCCCCTGTGACTCTAACCGGGGGTGGCACAGGGAGTGGTTCTATATCAGGAACCCGGTGGAGGTGTTGTTCTCGACATTCACTGGTGAAAGGTCGGAGAGGCAGGAAACTTGGTCATGGGGCCCTTCCCGTCAGGAGAAAAAGAAGGTGGAGATCATCAAGGTGGAGCTCTAGAAGCTCGTGCGGTGCGGCCTTGATGTGGTGCTGGTGTTCCACACTCTCTACCACCGTCAGGTTGCTCCGTTGGCGGAGAGAGCATGGCTAATGTGGAAGTACGGTGGCCCGACGGACCCTGATCGTGCGTCACCGGAGGAGCTACCGAATGACAAGGTCTGGAGTCACCTCGACCGGGTGCTGCAGCTGAAGCCCAAAGAGAAGGTCGATGGAAAGCCCAGACCTCTCAACGCCTCGGTGGTGTGCAAACTGGTATGCCCCCCTCTCTTTACTCCGTGTTCTTTTTCCCCTTTGCTTTCCTGCTTTTTTTATTTTGAGTCACTTGTTTTGTAGGGACTTGAAGCTTACAAGTCCCGGCCACACCTTCCGAAGGGGCCGAAGGGCGTGGCTCAGCAGGCCGCCCAGAAGGAGGTGGCGGATGCCAAGAAGAAGAAGAAAGCCGAGGAGGCTCGGCGGAAGTATGAGAAGGAGAAGGAAATCGCCCGGGGCGTGAAGGCCGGGAAAATAGGAGCGACGTTGAGTCAGAGCTCGAGTCGGAGGACCCCGCAGAGGTGGGGGATGACATGATTTTCTCCAAGGAGGAGGAAAGCCAGGAGGTCATTGTGACCTCAGTGGAGCGTCGCGATCCTGCAGTCGTGTCCGCTGGCGATGAGCAGGAGCCGGAGAGGCGCGGCGATGTTCCCGTGCCGAGGATGCATGCTATGAGCGCGGACGCCGCTAGCGAATGGGAGGCGAAGCGGACGCGGTCACCACGCCCTTCGGTGGCATCGCCGGTCTCGTCCTCTCCTACCACTGGCATGGCCGAGCAAGCCAGGCGGTCAGAGGAGCGGGCTTGCACCCGTGTGTCGTCGGGGCCGGCGCCAGCGCGTGACTCACTACGGGAGGATGCCCTGCCTGCTGCTTCGGTCGGCGTGCCCCGAGCCGAAGGTCATGGTGACTCACGGGCCAGGCAGGAGCCAGTTGGGTTGACTCCGCCCCGGCTGAAGTGAGGGGGCGCGGGTCACAGCCTGGGAGCGGTCCTCGCCCTACGGGTCAGTCGACGTCGGATCTTGGTTTCAGAGTTATACCGCTTACATCCCGGTATGTCTTTCTTTGTTTCTTTTCAATCTTGCTGTTGAGTCTTTTTTAGAGTATGACTAACCTGTACTTTTTGACCACGGCCGGACGCTGACGGGGTTGAGCATCGCCCCAACTCCCGTGCAGGAGGTTTGGAGGCCAACTTGCAGCGCGCCACGGCGAGCGACGGGGAGAGCAGGGTGGTGGCGGCGAGTCCTTCCCTTCTGGGGGTGGTGCTCCCTGGGTCGGTTGCTAGCACGGTGGCAGTGGTGGTGATGGTGTTGGCGGCGATCCCAGTGGTGATAGCGAAGGCTGCGTCGGAGGTGTCCCTCGTGGCCCCTCCTCCACCGGCTGCAACGGAAGAGGAGAGGGAGACCGGGCTTCCTGCCTCACCAGGTGGAGGGCTACACGGCTCACCTTCCCGGTCAACACTGGCGGTGTCGGGGGGAGATGCGGCCGAGAAGGAGCCAAAATGCCTACCGGTGGCCCGTGAGACTGAGGTGGTGGAGATCACCTCCGACGACGAGGCAGATGATGAGGTGGAGCCGCCGGTGCTATCACGGGAGCTGGCGGTGGTCCGGTCGGAGGCTAGGCCCTCCGATGAACTGGAGGAGACCGACCTAGTGTGGCCCTGCCCTGAGGACCCGACAAAGGTTCGGTTCATCCTTTGGGATTCGTAGGAGTGTCAGCTCTGGGACATCCTTAGGGGGAGAGGACTCGGCATGGAGCCTAATCTTGCCAAGCTGTCGGTGAAGCCTGAGGATGCCCAGGAGCGAGTTAAGTCTGTCCAGCGGTTGGTCAAGGTTGACCTGTAGCACGCCATGGAGGCGAGTTTCCCGCGCTTGTCCTTGACCCCTTAGTCTCTTGTTGGTTGCCTCAGCATGCTTGCTTCTCGTTTTTGCAGGGTCTGCAGAAGATGTCGTGCCGCAAGTCCCATTTCCTCTGGATGGAGCACGCCCGGATGGTCGAGCTTGAGCGTCAGCTGGAGTCCGCCCACCGTGAGCCCCAAGGCCGAGCGGTGGAGGTGACCGAGGCACGGACGGCGACCGCCGCCGAGCAGGGGCTTGAGGCGGCGAAGGCTCGCCAGGCGAAGACTGAGGCAGAGCTACAGAAGTCCCTGGCGTACATCGAGGTGGCGCTCCAAAGATCCCTAGAGACCCTAGAGTCAGAGCGGAATGCCCTAGAGTCAGAGCAAAAGGCCCGATCGGAGGCAGACTAGGAAGTGCTTGTGCTTCGGGGCCGGGTGATGGGGATGGAGGAGGCGAACGCCCGGCTACACGAGCAGGTGACCCGACAGGTGGAGGGACTCTCTGTCCTTGAGAACACCCGCCTCGGTAAGTACCTTTTCTGCTTTTGACGTGTTTGTTTCTTCCTTTAGCTTGATTCTGAGCTTGTCGTCCTTTTTCCAGAGCTGGGTGGAAAGGTGGAATCATTGGAGCAGGACCTAGAGACGACCAAGGTGACTTTTGGCCGGAATGCGGAGGCGTTGGCCAAGTCCCTTGAAGAAAAACGTACTCTTATGGGGGAACTTGGCCAGATCCGCAATGTTGCTCAGCTTGTCATCTCAGAGGTCTTCGGGTCGGCGCTAAGTACTAGTGCGCCCGCCATCCGGTTGGCAGAGGTTGACCCTCATCACACACGAGCTGTTCTACGGAGCATCGAGGGTGTTGACTTCGGTGGCAACGTACCACCCGGACCTGGACTTAGCCACTATCTACAGTGGGTATGTCGACGGCTTGAGCACGGAGGACATCCAATCGCTCAGGGAGAGCTAGCTGCCGCACGCAAAGTTGGTGGCAGAGCAAGTCTCCGCGCAGTGGGTGATGGATGCCCGCCGTGCGGACCTGGCCGATGGCGCGCGTCAAGAGGACGTTGCCCATCCTGCAGACGGAGTGGAGCCCGGGTCGGAGATGAATGCCGCCCCACTTCCGACGGAGCCGAATGTCGTCCCGCCGGAGAGCGAGCAGCCTGTGCCCTTGCCGGTCGCACCGACAGCCGATGTCGCCGGGGAGCCACAGTAGAATTTCTAGAGTAGAAGTAGATGTAAAAAGTTAAGTTCGTGGGGGAGCCCCCGTGCAAACGTTTTTTGTGTACTCAATGAATCAGTTTCATTTTTTGTGACGGAATCACTCCGTTCGGGGAAGCGTGTCCCATTCGTTCCCTGGTTTTACCTTAGCAAATTTTGTTTTTTATTCTTTCTTTTTCGCACTTGCCCGTTCGTCCCATAGGCTGCAACCTTAAGAGCCCGAGCGTGGCCTGCGAGGCTCAGCTGCTTGTAACCGTAGGTAGAGGTGGGGTGCGATCAGTCGGAATATTTGAAGCAAAGCTACGTAAGGTAAATTAAAGGAACGAACTACCCTTTCGTTCGGGTAGGAAGGAGTTTTACCATATGATAGTAAACAAAAATAGAGGTGGTAGTGCACCCCCGTGGGGCCTCCGAGCGACCCGGGACGAAAGTGTTCGGGTCGGGGCGCTTTTATAGGAGCAAACGTTAAGTAAACAATGGTAAGACTGAATTTTAGGGGAAGAAACGACATAGCTGTTCCAAGCATTAGTGAGAACATTGTCATTGTCATCCTTTAGTCGGTAGGCATCCGGTCGGATCACCTCGACCTTCAGTCGTCTGGATCCTTGCCCGCTACGCCCCCTTTCCTGGCCACTTCTTCTTAGCCTTTTTCTTCCTTTGGCCCGCCAGCCTATCGCAGAAGGCGCTTGAGGAGCTCGTAGTCCTTGTAGAGGTGTTTGATGGGGTAGGTGTGGTTGGTGCATGGGCTCTCCATGAGCTCGTTGAAGTGGTCCGGAAGACCCTGCTGGGGCTGCATGCCCATGAGATCAGTCGTGGCGACCAACGCGGAGTTGGCCGATCGGCGGTGATCTTTTCTATTCTTTTTGCCCCTCTACGTGGAGAGGCCCTCGTCCTGATCGTTCGCGCTTGGCCTTGCCTTTGCCCCGGCCGCCGTTGAAGCGTTGCGGCAGCGGCGCTCTTTGGATGCGTCGGGCAAAGGCCCGTGGTCCTAGGCTATCTGGGCTAGGACTCCGGTCGTCCGGCCAGAGACCGCGTCTGGGGTGTGTTTCACCACTCCTCACGATGGTCCGGCCATGGTCTGTGTCGCCTACCATTACTGCCGCTCGATGGATGCCATCATCCTACTGGGACTAACGCCGGTTGTTGATGATGCTGTGAGCGTCTTGGTTTGGCCCGAGCCGCTCACGTACAGGCGGTCGGTGTGGAGCGGGCGCCAGATCAGACCAGGACACAGATGCAGCCTCCTGTGCCGTGCTCGGCGGCTGTAGCGGTGAGCGGGTGGAGTGATTTGTCTGGTGCGTCCCCACTCCCCTGGTGGGGAGAGAGGCCGCAAGTCGGTGTCGTGATGCGGAGCTCTCCGCCTGTTGAACGGCGGCGGTCTCCACCAGTGCCCGAAGGTTTCGATGGATCACGTGTTCCTGGGGGTCGTTTGGCTCGGGAAGGCCACGCAGAAGCATTGCCGTAGTGGCGATGTTCTGATCGGCCTGAGCGAACTGTGGGGGATCATTCCCCCTGTCTATGGTGTTGCGCTAGACCCGACGGGCGTGATCCCAGGCGCCGCTCGCCGGTTTATGCGCACGGGGCGCAGTGTGGTGCGCCGAGCGCGCTGGCGCAGGAGGTGGCTGGTTCAGCCTCTGTTGTCGTAGCTCCTCGCCGTGCTCCCGTATGAGCGCAGGGGTCTCCGCACGAGGGTCCAGAGGGGCGTGAGTCTGTAAGGACTCCACTACCACCAGTGGCTATCCCGGAGCGTTCACCATAGCGCACATCATGTCGCTGATGCTGGAGCCGTCACTCTCAACATCGTCATCCATGAGGTCGAGTAAACAAGTGGGAGCATAGCTCGCCATCCCCATGAATTCGGACATGAGAGGGGGCGGCGCCAGCATCCTTCGAAGCCCCCGGGCATACGCATCTGTGGGGGATGCAAGGCCGTAGGGGAATCGGTCGCATGGCGGTCGTGGTGGGGAGAACGGGGTCCCTCCGGATAATTGGCGGAAAATAGAGAATAGCAAGTAAATAACAGCATGTACATTACTCACAGCGGGGTTTGAGCAGAGAGTTTGTTCGGAATGAAGCGCAGGCACCTCATCGTTGAAGTCGTCGTGCGTCCCGGAGCCGATGGAGGGCGCCCCTCTGATGGGCGCCGGAACTAGTGCCTCCTCGCGGAGGTGTAGTACGCCGAGCCGGTCGGCAACGAAGTCTAGGCTTCCAAAGAGGATGGCCTAGGATGGCTCAAAGACGGGTGGAACCCGCATCCCAACAGGTGGGAGTGCGGGAAACTCCAGTGAGCCAAAGCGAGTCATATCGCTTGAGCCCGCCATGGCGAAGGTGGCAGAAAAGTGGGCCATCTGATGACCAAAAGTGTTGAACGTACAACGTCTTCCCCACGGACTGCGCCAACTGTCGGTGCAGAAAGTGACCAACACGTAAATATTTGTAGTTTTGCCGTACATTGTGATCGAAGGTGGCGTAGCACTCAATGACACATGGTTTATACTGGTTTAGGCAACGTGCCCTATGTCCAGTTTGAGTCGGTCGGTGACTTTATTCCTGAGCCCAGGTCGGACTCTGGTCTAAAGGGCCGAGAGTGACAGGAGCCCCGCTATGTGCTAAGTGTTCGAGCGTGTGCTTGTGGATTGAACCTGGCGGTTTTGTTGTGTACTAGTGAACTTGCTCTATCTGAATCAACTTATCTGTTGGAAGAGAGCGCATTTCCTTTTATATGTGAAGGGGATGGCCTTACAAGTGAGATGGAGAGAGTACGTTTGCTGCTGAGTCTTGCTGTCCACGTCGACGGGTACAAGATGATGGTAGGCGCCCACAATACTGTTGAATGTTAGATGCACGTGGGAGGTTGCCTCATCTTCTTCAGGTATGGCAGATGTCGGTACCTGCTATACTGTTGATGCCGAGAGGCATGCAGGGGGTTTTACCATGTTCTCCTGGCATGATAAATACCGACGCCCACAATACTGTTGATGCCTCAGAGGCACGTGGGGGAGCCTTACCGTATTTGTCTGGTATGGGAGTTGATGGCGTCGTTCTGTCGTGACAGGAGGGTCGTAGGGTACTGCCTGGCAGGTGAACAGGGTACGGTCCCTGGTATCGTGGTTTGACTTGTGCGTCATGCCTTACTTTCTCCGTCTGTTTCCTGGTCCTTACCGAGCGGGTGTCCCCGGTCGGTTGGTCCCAGTCGGTTCTGATTGCGCTAGTCGGAGAGGAGCTGTAAGCAAGGGTTGGGCGCATTCCCGATCGGAGAAGCGGGTCGGAGTCGGAAGTGGTGTTTGGCCAGGCCTTCCTGTCGGAGAGATCGTCCGGAGGCGGGCTAGAGACCGAAGCGAGCGCTCCGGTCGGAGAGGTGGGCCGGAGTCGGAAGCGGGCGTCGTTCCTCCTCGGCCAAGCCTTTCGGTCGGAGATTGGATCGTCTTTCTGGCCAGTCGTCTAGGTATTTAGGCCGGCCCATGAGTTGCGCGTTGCTCGCAACATTGTCTGTTGAGCCGAGCTTTTGTTGGGAAGCCGGTCCATGAGGGACCCCGGGTTTATAAACCCGACACATATGTTTAGGTTTTATCCATCTTAGTTTGAACTAAGGTTGGCTAGAGTTTGACCTATAAGCAATATGACCAGAACACTAATCATTTGAATAAGATTTCGAAACATTCACATTTTTCATTTAGGATTTTTGGGAGTGTTGCAACCGTTGTGTTAAATTGGATTTAGTTGGCTTGATCCGACGGTCCATGTGATTTTTAGGTATTGTTAGATTTACATTTCAAGAACATGTTTATATTTACTCAAATATTATATTTAAGTTTATTTATACGGCAGCTTGTGCATAGGATTTGTGAGCATGTGACATCGAGCTCTCCGTGACTGTGTTAATTTCACGAACTTTGCCTTTTGGATTAATTGTCACTTTAACATCGGTATTTAATTTCACAGTATTGTTATATTATCGTGTGATCCGTGTGTTTTTAATATAAAAGTTTAGTTGTCCCGTAGCAACGCACGGGCACGAACCTAGTTATAAAAAAACATTAATTATCGCTACCACCTATATGACTTTTGATTTAGTTTGGTATCCATTCCAAGATTCTTGGACATTAATGGAAGTCCAATATACCAGATTTTCCATATGCTATAAATAGAAATAATCACCATTCCAATCAAGCAAAGATGAATACAAGATCCCGGCAAAATCAACCAAATACTACTGTAGAATGGCTATGAAAGTAGTCATTAACATCCTTGTTGTGTGCACTTTTGTATTTATTACCATGTTTAGAACAGGTGAAGCTTTCGATAACTACGATTGTCTTGAAGAGAAAGATTTGGTCATGAGCAAATGCATGAAGACCATAAGAAAAGAGGGTGATTACATACCCCCAGAGGAGAAATGTCGTAAAGCGGTGGCACATTCTAAGATGGTTTGCGTTTGTCATATACTCAACCATAATGATGAGAAGTATGTAGACCAGAAGAAACTTGTTCGTCTTGCAAGGGAATGCAACAAGCGCCAGTTGGATATAAATGTGGAAGTAAGTTCTTAAATGTATTCATTTCATCATAGCAAAATAAACATTTATGCTACTTTGTTATCCTTTGTTATCCTTTTCTTGTCGAAGAAATATGAGACACAGACCCATATCGTTGCACCAAAACGGTCTTTCACCCTTGGATCATTGTAGATTAATTAGATGTATTGAACCAGTGATCGAGATGGCAGAAACATTGCTTTCGCAGTTAGTCTCAGGATGTCCAGCCCTGCCGCTTTTAACTATTGGTTGCTTGGTGTCTGGTCTGGAGAGTGGAGTAGAGTGGAGTATTGGGCTGAGGTAGTGGGCAAAACAAGAGTCTAGAGATTAAATATATAAATGAGTCATATAAATACACTTGACATACGATCGACAGTTTCAGATAAAAAATTTTTAGCCTAATTATTATTCTGCAAATCCCGCTCCGTGAACAACCAAGGCTTAATCTGGAACCCATGCATGCACAAGTTGGACTCTTGCGGCACCTGGGGTTTTGGCTGTACACGCGATTCCTACCTCGGTACGTGTTCTGGTGCGGTCACATACGCACTATTTGTCTACGTATATAATACGAAGGCCGCCGGGACCTGACTTCTGAGCGACGTACGCGAGCATGTTTCCTTGAAGGCTCTCGTCTGTTGCCCTAGCTAATTTCGCCGCCGCCGATCTCCCATATGCGCGCATGACATGGCTGGTGATACCAACTCCTCATCTTCAGCTAACCCATCGCTGCTGCCCGCGACGTCGTCGAGATGCCTGATGCACGGCATCACCGCGACGCACGACTACAAGGTGACCAACTTCTCGCTGCTCGTGGGCATCGGCCAGGTCGTTGCCTCGAGCACCTTCAGCGCCGGCGGGTGCGACTGGAGCATCAGGTTCTTCCCCGACGGCTACGACGAGACTCCTGAAGAGGAGGCAGCCTCTTTCACGGCGGTCTACCTATGCCTTGTGGCCGGACCGGCCGTTACCAGGGTCAAGTTCAAATTCACTCTGCTCGACGACAAAGGTCGCCGAGTGTCGACGAGGACAGGGAAGAGGAGGAAGAAGAGAAAAGAGACCGCCGACTTGACGAGAACCGAAACCTCCACCTACGCCCGTGCCGGTGCCATGTGGGGCACGAACACGTTCTTCGACAGATCCCTGCTGGAGGGGTTGCTGCGGGACTCCAACGACAGCTTCACGATCCGGTGCGCCATGTCTGATACAAACGCACACGGAGGACGACGCCGTCATCGAGGTCCCGGAGTCGGTCCTCCGCCACGACCTGACGCGCATGCTCAGGGACGGCGCCGGCGCCGACGTGACGTTCGTCGTCGGCGACCGGTTCTTCCGCGCGCACCGCTACGTCCTGGCGGCCCGCTCCATGGTGTTCAAGGCGCAGCTCTTCGGCGCCATGAAGGAGGCCCAGCAGGGCGGGGACGGCGCGCGGTGCGTCATCAAGGTGGACGACATGGATCCCGCCGCCTTCGCGGGGCTCCTCCACTACATCTACACGGACTCGCTCGCCGACGACTGCACCGCGGGCAGGGTCGTGGCGGCGCAGCACCTGCTCGTGGCCGCGGACCGCTACGGGCTCGACAGGCTGAGGATGCTGTGCGAGGCGAGGCTGTGCGGCTGGATCGACGTGCAGTCGGTGGCGACCACCTTGGCGTTGGCCGAGCGGCACCAGTGCGTCAAGCTCAGAGAAGCTTGCCTGAGGTTCCTGTCCTGGCCGGACATGCTTCGCGCTGCCATGAAAACGGAGGGGTTCGGCCATCTCATTGCGAGCTACCCTTCGGTTGCCAGCGATATCTTGGACAAGGTCGTCTCGGCAAGAGTTGATGATCATTGATCAGTAGCCTCGCTTGTTCGTTGGTGTACGTTTTGGAAGGTGTGCTGATGAGTCTTATTTAAAATCTGCTGTCGGTTGAACTGATTTCATCATATAAGAAAGTACAATAATAAGCTTATAGCCAAACAAATGACGTAGAGCAGAGAAGAGAGGAGAGCTAGGCTCTCATGCAAGCAACAAGCTAGGCACGGATACATATGTAGTTGTGGGCCCATACTTGAAGTGAATGTGAGGAGGAGGATCAAAGAGAAGGTAGGACATAGGTAAAAGTAACAATAAAAAAAATTGTAATAGACAAATAAAAGACCACTATTGTACAACTTGGTTAATAGCCAAACACTTGGCTCTATTTTTGGCCTTGCTCTAAGGGCGCCCTCAATGGCATAGCCAATCGTCTGCTGATGTGGCTCAAGATATGATAGAAACCAGAAAAAGCTTTGAACGTCGGAGCAGAGAGCAGAGAGTGAGCGTCTTGGGAGAAGTGTGAGACCAGCGCTTGAGACCTCGCTAGCGCGATTGATTTTACAATTCTCTCTCCTCTCTAACCAATAACATATGAGCATTGCTAGCAATTTCGATAGCCGTTGGAGCCGCCCTAAGGGCAGTCTTAATGCTAGAAACCATGTATAGTTTCTACGTCTGTTAATTTATATTGACACTACATATAAAGAAACTATGTTCCCAATGGATAGTTTTTACATAATAATCTTTTGTCCAACGACATGTCTTTTTTCTCCCTCATCTGACTATCACATCTCTTTATGTCTTGATTCCTGTAGATATAGTTTCTTATTAAGAAACCATTTTTTTCTCTCTTCTCGTTAATTCGCTTGCCACATCAGCAAAATGCTTAGGTGACAGAGTAATTAATGCATATAGAAACTATGATGATTTCTGCATTGTGAGTGACATAAGTGTTTCTATTGGATGAGTATAATATGTCGGTGCAGTGCAATCAACAACTGCATGCAACATGACTCCTTTGAAAAAAGAATTTGTAATCCATGCTTTGGTACTATAACGATATAACACTATAGGAAGTTTTTGAAGGATCTAGACAAATTCGTGACAGTTATTGATTTTCTGAATCCGTGACAATTGTATTGAAAAATTGATTTAGTGTGTGTAGTATGCTTGCTTGTTCGCCGGCGCTTGCCCTTGCTGCACGGTAACATTGCACCGGGAAAAAAAATCCTTTTTCACTCCAATACTATCATTGTAATCCAGTTTTTCTCTTTATCAAACTCTATAGAGCCGGACATCTTAATGCCCTCCTCCCCAGACACTACTCTCAAAACCATTTGAATTATATTTCATGGTAGAAGTGGTTGGCAAGGTAGTTTCTTCATTTTTGTAAACCACAAAAATGTCTCTAAGCTTTTGAAAATCCGAGAAAAAATTTAGAGATATATTTGGGGCATGACAAACCAAAAAAAATTAGAGATCATGAAAAATATCTCTACAAACCTCCAAGCTCTAAGAAAATGGATAAAAACATCCAAACAATCTATAAAATTCCCAAAACATTGCAATCAATATCTAAGTACATTTTAAAAACTTTCCTCAACAAAAACACAACATCTAAACAACATGAATGCATTTCACAATATTGTATTTTCCATTCATGTTGGTTGCGTCTCATATTTTTGTTGAATAAAGTTTTTAAGACATGTTTAGACATTGATTAGTATGTCCTCAGAATTTTCTAGTTTCCTGGATATTCTTCTATTTTCCTAGAGCTAATTCAGAATTGTAGAAGCTTTTAGAGATATTTTCATGAGATCTAATTATCTTATTTGGATTTCACGTATCCCAATCCATATCTAGAAGTTTTTTTCAGAACTTAGAAGCTTAGATACAATTTTCGTGGTTTAAAAGCATTGTAAGAGATTTATCGAATGTTTTTTAACTAAAAAAATAAATCCATCTTGAAAACCAATTCTAACTAGGGCAGAGAGGTAATCTAAAGGTTTTTTTAGAGTCTAGAGAGTAAGATGTATGTCTTTGAGGATCGAAAGGAAAACTAGACTTTGGTGGTTGAAAATGTACAAATAGGGTCGAGCGAAAAAGCTCATGGATAGCTAGCTAGTTCAACTCAGTTCGGCTTGGCTTTTTTTTTTTAGTTTTTGTAACAAGCCAAAAAATGGCATTGTAGCTCTTTAAGTTAATGAGTAAGTTTGAGCGAGCTTGCAAGTCAGCTCGGGAGCTAAATGGGCCAAATATTTCTTCGTAATCCAACAACTTAAATCGGCACCAATTACTCTTCATGTCACACTATACGCGTGAGATTGAAGCTTTATAACCTATGTGGTTATATGCGCTATTGTGTACCTCTTTTACTTTGTGTTTGCATGGAACTAATTATATATTACTCCATCCATTCCAAGTTATAAGCCGTTTTAACATTTTTAAGATACATTATTTTGCTATGCACTTAGATATACACTGTGTTCAGATGCATAGTTAAAACAATAAATCTATACAAGCCAAAACGCCTTATAATTCTACCGTGGATGATTTTCTGGAGCCTTTTTAGGTGTAGAAAATAGATGTGAGGCTGCCGACCGTCCCCGACACGAACTCAGAATTGTCTTCGACACGGACTCTGTACACGTTCGTGGACTCGAGTATACGTATTTGGTAGTTTTTGTGATAGAGTAGTGTAGTCTTTGTGACCGGATAGTATACGATTTTTTTATCACCGGGTAGATGATTACTTTAGAGTCTTTTTAGGTGTATATAGAGATAAGGAGCTATAACACCTGGTTTTAAGAACAAAACCAGATACATACCATATGTGAGCCCAGAAAGTTAAATCTCACATATAGCTACAAATAAGGGTAATATCAATAGACAATGCTCAATATATAATGTACTTAATATAAAGAATATAACCTTAGATAGCAAACAGCGAAAAGACAACTCCAATCCCTGGGTGAAGACTCCAATTCCACAGGGATAACTGAAGCCTAATTCCTCTTGGAAAACTCCACTGAAGAACCTCCATCTGGTACCCATCCAGGATTTTGCCAAAGTATTGAAATAAAACAAGCGTAAGCTACTACCGCTTAGCAAGCATAACATGAGGGGATGCCGGCTCAAAAGGCTTGACACGGAAGAAAAATACGCTTTCAAAAGAAGAAAACAGAATCTGAAAAGACTCTATGGACCGTGGGTTCTATAAACAAGAATCTGAGGGTCTCTTTTTAAAGAAAGACAGGGACTGCGGGTTGAGTCTTAAATATTTATAATGACCTTTCTGCAAATATGCCATCGAAAGGGTAAGTTCTAATCTCAGCCGTAGATCGGTGGATGGACGTCTGCGGGCAAATGGGAGAGATAAGGTCCCTGGCGCACTGTTCCTAGGCGGCGGCGCCATGACTGGGGTCTCGGCTCCTCGCCGGAATGGCAACTCTGGATTCGGTTGCTCCAACGGAAGACTTGGGGAAGTAGAGAAGAAAACGGCGAGCTCGTTCAAGTACCTTAGCAAGGCGTGGGGCGGACAAGGGCAGCGCAGCACTCGGTGAGGCGGACGGCGTCGGCGGCGCTAGGACTATGGCGCGCGACGAGATGGAGACTTGCTCTAGGGCTCGAGATTGGAAGCGGCGCAGGCTCGGGCGCTGACTTTATAAGGCGAGGCGACGTGGGGAGCATGCCACCGCAAGGGAGTAGTGAAGGCGGACTCGGCGGTGATGGTGTCCATGCCAGACACGAGACGGAGGTAGAGGATACGCCTGACGGGCGGGCCCGGCGCGTCAGCGGGTAGGAGGCGCGGCGACTGCGGCGTGCAGAGATGGGCTGGCGGCGAAGATGGACCAGCGCTGATGCTGGGCCGCACGGAGGAAAGGCCACGGGAGCGGGAGTGGGCCGACCGGGGCTTCGGCCCGAGCGCGGAGGAGAGGAAAAGGCCAACAGCCAGCTGGGCCGCGGAGGGAGCAGACAGGCCGCGCGGAAAGAGTGGGCGCAAGTGGGCCGGCGGGTGGAAATGGCCAGCTAGGCCTTCGGGCGCGCGCTGGGCTTCGGCCTAAGCGGCCCATGAGTGAAGAAGGGAAGAGAGCGGGCTGCCAAGAGAAGGTGGGCCAAAACCAGAAAGGATGAGAGGGAGAAAAAGAATTCGTTTTCCTTTTTCTCTCAAGCATTTTCAAATTCATTTTCAAATCTTTTTGAATTAGTTTGGAAGTTTGGTTCAAACCACACAATGCAAAAATAATGTGCAGCGGCATGAATGCACAAACATGTATATAGACCTTATATTTGTTTTTAACTTAATAAAAATTATTACTTTTCTAAGTTTAAATGCTCACCAAGATACATAATTAAATCAATTCACCTATTTAAAATATTGCAAATTTTAGGGTGTTACATAACAAAATTCAGAAATAAATCATTTTAAACCTATTTTCAAAAGATGCAAATTTTAGGGTGTTAATGAGTAAGTTTGAGCGAGCTTGCAAGCCAAAAAAATGGCATTGTAACAAGCCAAAAAATGGCATTGTAACAAGCCAAAAATTTTAGGGCTTTTTTTTAGTTTTTGTAACAAGCCAAAAAATGGCATTGTAGCTCTTTAAGTTAATGAGTAAGTTTGAGCGAGCTTGCAAGTCAGCTCGGGAGGGCCAAATATTTCTTCGTAATCCAACAACTTAAATCGGCACCAATTACTCTTCATGTCACACTATACGCATGAGATTGAAGCTTTATAACCTATGTGGTTATATGCGCTATTGTGTACCTCTTTTACTTTGTGTTTGCATGGAACTAATTATATATTACTCCATCCATTCTAAGTTATAAGCCGTTTTAATTTTTTTAAGATACATTATTTTGCTACGCACTTAGATATACACTGTGTCCAGATGCATAGTTAAAACAATAAATCTGTACAAGCCAAAACGCCTTATAATTCTACCGTGGATGATTTTCTGGAGCCTTTTTAGGTGTAGAAAACAGATGTGAGGCTGCCGACCGTCCCCGACAAGAACTCAGAATTGTCTTTGACACGGACTCTATACACGTTCGTGGACTCGAGTATACGCATTTGGTAGTTTTTGTGATAGAATAGTGTAGTCTTTGTGACCGGATAGTATACGATTTTTTGTATCACCGGATAGATGATTACTTTAGAGTCTTTTTAGGTGTATATAGAGATAAGGAGCCATAGTTAAAGATATGTGGCACAAAAAAAAATCAAGGAATAGCAAATTAGTTTCATTAAATTTTGTATGGAATATCAATTTTTGTATGGATTATGTCTTAATAGTGTATTTATTTGAATTTGTATATGCTAATATGGTCTTCGAAAAACTTAGTCGAAGTTAGAAAACTTTGACTTAAGACAAAGCTAAAGTAAACAATATTTTCAAACAAACATACTCCATCAGTCAGTAAAAAAGAATGCAATTCTCGTTTTACGAGGAGTCAAACAGTTTTACCCGTCTCGATCATGGATGTCACGATTATGGATACATTGTTTTCAAAATACAATTTGATAATCATTGAAAAGTTATATATGCAGTCAGTGACGGATGCAGAACAGGATTGAAGTGGGGGCTGGTCTCTTATTCTTACTCTCTTTCTCCATTTTTCTTCTTTCCTCCACCTCTTCTTCTCCCTCACCCTCCCCATATTTCCATTGATGCACCAGCTGTAGGGGGGCTGGAGCCCCCCCCCCCCCCTTTAGATCTGTCCCTGTATGCAGTCTCTTCGGTCACCACGTTTGAATCCCCACTCGTGTATGAATACCATCGTGACTGTTGAGGGCATCAGGATCTATTTGGAACGTGGAAATTTTACATAAATCGTATAAAAATTTAGCATAAATCAATTTAATTTTATATAGGTAAAATACATGAATAGAATTTTTTTTTTCTACATCCCAAACGGGCCCTTATATATTATCCAAAAACTACAAGCCCAATGGTTCACAAAAAGTGATTCTGGAAAAAAAATTAGGAGAGAAACCAAATCCAAGTCCAAACCTTTCCCCTAGTTATTTTCTCAGCTTTAGCCGTTTTGGACTCCTAGTCATAGTTCGGATCCCTGTCGGTATCCTAGCCCCAATTTTATACAAGACGGCCAGGTGCTCTGGTGTGTGTATATACTTCAATTGTTGATGGTGCTCCCCTACGTTGTCTCCGATCGACCTTCAATCGTCTTCCACAATGGCACACGCCTGTGCCGTCCCATCGGTGAACGGCAAATCGCTGCCAGTGGCAGTGGCAGAGACGTCGTCGAGTTGCCTGACACAAGGCATCACCGCGGCGCACAACTTCGACGTGATCAACTTCTCGCTGCTCGAAGGCATGGGCGTCGGCGAGTTTGTCAGCTCGAGGAATTTCCACGTCGGCGGCTACGACTGGAACATCAGGCTCTACCCAGACGGGAGGTCGGCGGAGCATAAAGACAAAGTGTCGGCCTTCTTGATTCCCGAAGGAGGACAGGAGGGCGTGAGGGTCAGGTTCACCTTCACCGTCTTCGGCAAGGATGGCAAAGTGTGGGTGAAGGAAAACGCGGAGCATACCTTCAAGTCACCTTTAATAGGCTGGGGCTGGCCCCCCTTGATACATAAATCCAAGCGTCTCTTCCGGACGCTGCTGCGCGACAGCAACGACGGCTTCACGGTCAGGTGCGTCCTGACCGTCATCCAAGACCCCCGTGTCGAGGACCTGAGCGCCATCGTCGTCCCGGAGCCCAGCATGCTGCAGGACCTGGCGAGCATGCTCAGGGACGGGGACGGCGCGGACGTGACGTTCGTCGTAGGCGGGCGGTCGTTCCCGGCACACCGGTGCATCCTCGCCGCGAGGTCCGCGGTGTTCAGGGCGGAGCTCTTCGGCCCCATGAAGGAGAAGGCCGCAACGCGCGTCAAGGTCGACGACATGGAGCCTTCCATCTTCGAGGCGCTGCTTCACTTCCTGTACACGGACACTCTGCCGGACGGTGACGGCGGTGACGGTGGCGTTGCCACGGACGATGACAAGGACAGGAATGTGCCGATGCAGCACCTGCTGGTGGCCGCGGATCGGTATGGGCTGGACAGGCTGAGGCTGCTGTGCGAGGTGAGGATGTGCCGTAGCATCGACGCGGACACGGTGGCGACTACTCTGGCTTTGGCCGAGCAGCACCGCTGCGTGCAGCTCAAGAACGCTTGTCTCGGATTCATAGCTTCGCGGGGAGTGCTTGGTGCTGTCGTGCAGACTAGTGGGTTCTGTCATCTCGTCGAGAGCTGCCCTTTGGTTCTGTTGGAGATTTTGGACAAGCTAGCTTCTCTAGGAATCTAGTCAAATGATAGCTCTATATATGTTGCCTCCAATTTAAAAGCTGATTCCTCCATTTGTTCATATATACTAGTATGGCTCTGCTTTTATGACACAGAGTCATGAATAGATCGAACCACTGCAGGCATCTAGCAGAATTCCTAATCAAGAGAATGTGTGCCACTGAACTCTGAAACTAGTATCTTTTAGGCTGCACTTGGTAGAGCATCGGCTAGCTTCAATTTTTTCGTGCACTATAGGTACTTTTTTATCTATATCTTCATAGATAGATGAACTATGAAAAAACATAAAACTTTTTTTAGCTTTGTCGGCTCTGGCTCGTAGATTTACGTTGTATCGTGGCAAAGGAACTAGAGACAGATGAAGCCGTGCCAATAAAGATATCAAGCAGAGCCTTCACGTTAATTTCCACGAGACGTGCCATGAAAAAACCAAATTCTCAAAAATCATAAACATTCATCCATCAATTCAATAAACTTCGGTCATCACTCAATTAGAGCAATTTGATCTATTTTTTCTAAATAAATAATCACCATCCTCAGCCATTAGAAAAATAGTATAAAGTAACCTCCTAAGTATATTGAACAAAATAACCCACCACTACCGTTATGAAAAATAACATAAACAGACCCCCTAACCTTGGTTTAATTTACCCATAGATGCCATTATAAAAACAACATAAAAATAATCCTTAAATTTGTCCATATCGCTATTAATTAAAATAATCATAAGTAAACCCAAACATGTACCTAAGATACCTACATCTATAATTATAAATGCATGACTTAAAATGCTTATATGAATGGTTGAAAATACTCAAAACTGTAACTGCTATATGGAGAGATCAAGTTGAGAAGTGCTTTCATTCATGTGTGATGAATAATTGACGCAAGAGTTCAGAGGTTTGGGATTTTTTTATTTGAGCTCATATTTCATATGTGTTTGTTTATGCTAATCTGAGGTGTCACATTATGTTGTGTTGAGTGTGTTGTGAAACATGTTCAATTCCTTGGTTTGTGAATGTGCAGATGTTGGGTGCGTCGAGGTGGTCAACAGGGGATGGAGAAGGTAAAGCGAGGAGTCCATACACGATGGACCGAGGGTTGAACGAGGCAGACACAAAGACTTGGATCGAGGGACCAAGAGGCCGAGGACGGATCGTGGATAACACATTAATTGGGCACATGTAAGAATAAGAGTACATAGATGATGGCGTTCACCAAAGCTAAGGTTGTTATAGCCAAAGTACCAGTAATTAAATTATTGGTAGTAAACTACTATGGCAAATGCACATCATTGCCGGTTTTGTAGCCAACAACAACCGATAGTGTTGCTCATGTGCCGCTGCTGGATGTTGGCTACAGTTGCTAGTGATGCTCATGTTTCATTGTTGATAGTAGCCAATTGTCGGTGTTTCGTACAAGCACCGGCGAGTAAATTTATAGTAATGCGCGTTAGGTTCGGATGGTGCGCTAAAGGACACAGGAATTATACTGGTTCGGGCGGAACGTCCCTACGTCCAGTTTGTTGCTGCTTGTGTTATTAGCACCGTAAACGATCTGTAGTAAGGGATACAAACTGCCGAGAGAGAGACTGGTCCCAAGTCTCTGATCGAAGGATCGAAAGGTGGTCAAGAGCTTCGTAGCTGCTTGAATGTGTGTGAGTGCGTTCTATTGTTCGGTCCTATTTTTTCCCCCCGGTCCGTTTGATGGAGGACATGCCTCCCCTTTTATAGATGAAGGGGCTGGCTTTACAAGGGTGAGAGCTCCAGGATGCGTACTCTACTTAGCCTTGTGGCTCATGTCTACCTGGTCAGGTCCTCCATTCTGATGAGTGCGAAGGAAGATAAGTGCTTATGATGTCGTCAATATCTCTGTAGGATGTCAGATCAGTCACAGCATGCTGCCCCCAGGGTATGGGCTGTAGTACAGTGGTTTTGACTTAGGGGCCTCCCCCAGCCTTGCTCCACACGCCTTCTGGTTCCCATGATTCCTGTTGGGAGAATTCGGGGTCGGGGTCCGGTGTAGCGCCGTGGCCAAGGCTCTCTGACTTGGAGGACCTGAGGGGTCGGGAAGAGGGCCCCCCTGCTTCCTCGGGTCCACAGCGCGGTGACGGAGTATCCGTCGTTCGTGGAGATAGCAAATCCGTTCTTGGAGTGTAGCGGTTGTCGTATATCTTCGTTGGGTTCCGTGTCCCAGAGCTGAAGGCGGCGCCTACAACTCTACAGAGTGAGGTGCACGTACCTGTAATACCTTTTGGGCTCTGCGGCGCCCGGAAGGGTCTAAAGCGTCAGTCCTGTCGTTCCCTGGCAGTTCTTTTCCTGTCAGGGTGCAGGGTATGGTCGTTGGAGCCATGGTTGACCCGAACGTCTTGTCTCGTCCTGTACCCATCGTTATGAGGGATAGATATCGATCAGGGCGAGGCTCGTTCTGGGCCGTCGGATGAGACGGAGGCCAGTCCCTATCTCTTGGGCGAGACTAACCCTATCCCTCCGGGATCGGGCGAGACGGAACTCATCCCTCAGCCCTCGGGCGAGACCGAGCCCGTCCTCAAGGCGTCGGGCGAGACGGAGTTTATCCCTCGGTCCTCGGGCGAGACCGAGCCCGTCCCAAGGGTGTCGGGCGAGGCGGAACCGAACTCCTGTCATTCGAACAAAGGATGACATGGCGCCCTTATGCGTCCAGAGGTTTTTTACGTTCGGTGGTTATCGGTTCCACCTTCTGGGGTACCCCGGTATTAGGTCCCCGACAGTAGCCCCCGAGACTCTAGGTGATTCGGGCAGAACCGCCTGGAGGGTGTTTTTCGATTTCGCCGAAGCTAAATTGCCGGAGGGTGCACGCGAGCGCACCCGATGGGTGTAGCCCCCGAGCCCCCGGGTGACTCGAGTAGAGTCGCCCGGGGGGTTGTATCGGCCCCTTCGCGGGTAAGGCTGAAGGACTTAGTTTTTCATCAACTGGGTGTTTTTTCGAGTGGGTCGTGGCGTCCCGTTCGCTGGGGACTGACTCGGGGCTGTCCTAACTGGTGCTTCTGCCCCTGATGGCGGATCGTTCGTGGATTCCTTCTTAGTTGGGCTGGCCGGCGAGTTGCTGGACCCTAGGTGGGCCAAAGAGAAAAGAAACAGGCCTTTGTGGCTTGCGCTTCCCCGGTGGGCAGAGAGTCCGGATTCGCTTGGGGAAGGCGAACCGTCCGCCGAGATTTTTGGGATAAGAAGATAGGGACTGCGGGCGCGTGTCCCGCGACGCGACGCGGGGGCGCACGTGGCAGGCCCGGAGATCGAGGCGGACGGTTGCCCTTCTCATGTCCGTCGCCCCCTATAAAACCGCGGGGTTCGCCCCCAGGGTCCCGTATTTCGCTCCCCTTCCTTTGCGTTCTGAGACATCCACCGCCAATCTTCCCAGCCCCTCACGCCCGTATTGCCACCGTCGACCGGCCTGCGTTCGTGTTCCAGCCGCCGTTAAGCTCGCGCCTGCCCTTCCCCCCTACTGCCTCAATGGAGTTGTGGGGCAGATCAAGCATCTCTTCCCGGCGTCTGGAGGGCCTCGTTCGCCGTGGCCTTCTCCGCCCACAATCCGCCGTCCAGGAGTGGTTGCTTCCTGGCGACGAGGGTGAGCCGGTGCCGCCTGAAGGGTATGTCGTCTCTTTTGCCCTCTTCCATGAGCGGGGATTCGGGGTACCCGCGCATAGATTCCTTCGGGGGCTATTAGATTACTATGAGGTAGAGCTGCAGCATCTAACTCCCAATGGGATATAGCATATGGCAGCGTTTGTTGCCCTGTGCGAGGGTTTCCTGGGGATCGATCCCCATTTTGATCTATGGCGGCATTTCTTTAGTGTTAGTCTGTCGAGGAGGAAGATTGGGGGGAAAGAAGTAGACGCACCGATGGGGTGTGCCGGCATTCACCTGCACCATACCCGATCGAAGGGTTACCCGTACATGCGTCTGGCCACATCCAACAAGGGATGTCATTCGCAATGGTTTTATGTTAGGGATGATGCGAGTGCCCCCCTACCGAAGTACACCGGACGTCTTATTGTGGATGCTCCGGCGTCATGGGGCTGGGGCGTCCAGACTAAAGACAAGAAGCACATCTTCGACCTTCTCTCCGCCCTCCATGCCCTGAAGGGTTGGGGTGTAAAGGGGTCGGGGATTATCGGTGCTTACCACGCGAGGAGGGTGGCGCCACTGATGGCGCGCGTGCTTCCCCTACATCGGATGATGCCAGGGATGTCGTTCGAGGGAACGGTGCTCGTTGACGAGGCGCTCCCTTATTCGGAAGTGGCGCAGCGTGTCAAGGAAGCGACGGAGCCGACGAAGGATTCTGCCGGCATGGTCCTCGACATCGTGTATCCGGTGCCCGGGCATCCTCCAATGCGGCCGGAGCCTGGGTTCTTCGAATTCGTAAGCCCTCTTCCCCTGCACTCTTTTCTTTCTCCTGAATCTCCCTTTTTAATACTTGCTTTTGTGATGTTGGGGCTAGCCGAGGGGGCTAGTCTTCAAGGATAGTCCGGCTCCACTGCCGAAGGACAGGGCTGTGGCGGCGGCGAATCGACTCGCGGCCGAGCGGGACAAGAAGGCAAAGGAGGAGATGAAGAAGGCGAAACGACTGAAGCAGGAGGCACGGGATCGGGGAGAGGACGTGAGCAGTGAGGATGACGACGATGATGATGATGACGACGGTGACGATGAGGTAGCCGTCGACGTGGATTGGGGCGTCCTGGAGGATGAGGAAATGCTGACAAGTGGCCACCCACCCGTGCAGGGGCCCTTTGCTTTTCACGCAGAGGGAAGTGAATCAATGAGGTCGGTGGAGGCCGGCGAATCCGCCGCTTCGCACGGCGTGCCGGCCGAGGATCGGTGGATGGGGGACGCCGGGCTTGTTGCCGCCGACCCTGAGGCGATCGTGGAGGGGGGTGGTACTGGAGCCGCGCCCAGCTTTGGTGCCGCGCCTTGTGAGGTGATGGAGGGGAGCAGCTCTGGTGCTGCGCCCCGTGAGACGAGGGAGGGGGACGGCTCCGGTGCCGCGCCCGGCGAGACGATGGAGGGGAGCGACTCCGGCGCTGCGCCCGACGAGATGAACCCCCCTGCCCCGGGGCAGGGGGCAGGTATGAAACGGTCCCGTCCGGACGAGTCAGGGTAGGGATCTGGGGATCCATCCCCAAAACGCTTCCGTCGGCCGAGGACGTCAACGTAAGCTCTTGACTCCTCTGTTTTCATCTTTTTTCCATTTTTATTTTGACTTAACGGTTATTACCTCTGTGTAGGTTCTTGCGGACGGGTCACCCCCTGGGGCTGGCGCCCAAGAAGAGTCTCGCCCTTCAAGCGGGACAGACGGCGTCGCCTGGAGTTACCCCTGTTCCGGGCAGGGGTGGTGCCGACGTTGGGGCCGCGTTGGCCGAACCGACGGCGTCCATGGTGGCTCCCACGCCCACGGAGGCTACTGAGCGAGCGGCTTCTTCCGTGGCGGGCGTGGAAGAGCCGCCCGAGGATCGTGTGCCGCCGGTGATCGTGACTGCGCTGAGCCAAGATCAGCCAGGCGCGGTCGTGGTGGCACCCGAGGGCGTGGTGCAACCCGCGCCGCCAGGTGCCCATGTGGATCCGCCCGTGGCGCCCGAAGCGGTCCAGACGGAGGAGGGTCCAGCCGGAGGGTCCTTGAGTGCTGCGGTGGTGCCGCACAGGGTCAGGAGGGAGCCGCCACCGGCCCCTTTGTCGGGAGGAAGCCGCTCCCCTGCGCGGGGGGAGCCGCCGCTCCAGTGGATGGCTGCTCAGGACCTGACGTCGGCTCTTTTCTCGCTCGATGATCATTCTGAGAGTATGGAGCGAGAGGGTCTTGACATCGGGATTTCGACCATGCTGAACGCCCTGGACCAGGCCAGAGGAGCCCTTCGTGAGATCATTATCCCTACCTCTCAGGTATTCTCTGGACTTTCTTTTTTCTTTCTTCGTGTGTTTGTGGGTTCTCGTGTTTCTGATATCAGTCTTCTTCTTAAGATTCTTGTTGCTCGTAGCCGAAAAAAATCCCAATTCCTCCGCGAGCAGAAGGCGGAGCGGGATCGCCTCTCCGAGGAGGCCCGGCTGTGAGCAAACATGGCCGCCCAGCTTGCCATCGTCCAGGAGCGGGAGGCCCAGGCGCGTCAGGATGCGGAGGAGGCGCACGGGATGTTCGAGGACCTGTCGGCGAGGTCCAAGCTGGATGGAGAGGAGATTGCCAAACTCCAAAAAGAACGAGACGAGCTGCTGCAGAGGAATGCCGCGGCTAATGAGAAGGCCAGCGAAATCCTGAAGGAGCTGGAGATGGAGCGGGACCTCCAGCAGAAGGCCGAGAGTAGGGCCACAGCCCTCCAGCAGAAGGTGGACGAGGACGTCGGGGTGGTCCGCTCTCTCCGGGCGGAGCTTGATGACGCGGTGAAAGGAAAGTTGAGTGCCGAGAACGTCGCCGCCAAGCTGGAGAAAGAGGCTGCCTATACGCGCAGGGCCCTTCAGGCGGAGAGCGATGAGCATGATCTTCTACAAGCTACGATCGGGGTGGTCCTCAACGCCCTGAATGTGACGGAGCCTGTGGAGACCAGCCCGCTCGCGGCTCGTGTTGGAGGTATCACGGCTCGGGTGGGCCAACTTGAGGAGAGTGCCTTTCACGCCGGGATTACCCAGGCCTTCACCGTCGCCCACGCCCATTATGAGAAGGAAATAAACCTGAGGGTGATGAGCGAAGGCTTTCCGTCCACCTACGAGGATGAAGAGCTGGAGGAAATGGAGAAGATGGTCGCTCCTCTTGCGAAGAACCTGGCAGACAGTCTGAAAGAAATGGTTCTCCCTTCGCGGGAGTAATTAGTCGAACAATTTTGAGAATAGCTTATATGTAATATGTGGACAAGTGTCGGTATTTTTCGAGTCTGGACGCCTTTCGTGCTTTTGCGTCTTAATTTCGTTTTGTTTGATTTTTTGCGATTTGATTTTTTACGGTCTTACCAATATGTTCCCCTGAATTATGCCGCTGATTATAATGTGAGGAGATTGAGGAGGTAGCCGTACCTTAATAGGCCCCGAGTAAGGTCCGACCCCCGCACCTGCCTGGGGTCGGGTGTTACTGGAGACCGGAATCGTGGTTTTGGTGACAATGGATGTCCTCGCAATAATCCCTGCCCTGCCTTCCAACAGAAATCCCAACTGGGGACTCTATGGGCTCGGCAAGGTGGGGCCTTTGCTCCTGCATTGTTTGGCCCGAGCCCTCGAGCCTTGTTAGGGTCTGATGGGGGTCGGCCGTTATTTGCGTGTTACCCCGTCCTCGGTTTTCGCAATCGGAGGGGCTGAGTGAACGACACTTGCCTCGACGGCTTGAGTACCGTGCTCAACGAGCTCGCTAACGGGTACGTTCGTGTGGAATCCGGGTCCATCATTTGCTGATGGGATCGGCAGAGCCCTCTGGTGGCACTCCACAACTTCTTAACCCGCCTCCCGGCAGATGCCTGAGTCGTTCGATAAGCTCAGGGGGCCCGATGGCCTCTCCTCGATGGAGATTCTATGGGTTTGGCTCGAGGTTAGAATCGAACGAGAGAAGGTCGAGACGTCCCAGTTCGCTTCTGAGCGGGATCGGGCAAAGCCGCTGGGGCTTGTCTTGGTTATCTCTCCCTGGCCCTGTTCGGCGTGAGGCGGCCTCGAGCCCTTCGCGGGCCGACCTTCGAACCTCAGCCTGTGGTTGCCTATATCGGATAAGGCGACAGCCGTTTCGTGATGCGACACGAATCATTGGGATGCAATTTTTTGCATATGAAATGTTTCGAATGCAAAATTTAATTGAAAATAAAAGCGGTAACGTTACCTTGGTGGTATGAGTGGCGGAAAAGCTCCTTCCAGATGGGTTCGAGCCCTGACGTTTGTGACGAGGTTGGAAAAACCTGCGTAAGAATTGCTATTCTTTGTTTTTGTGTCTCGGTGACGATCCGAGCTGTTCGATTAACTTGGGCAACCTGACAGCTGTAGGCGGATCCCTCCGATCCCTTCTTTGGGAAAGGCGGACGTCGAAACTAGAGACGCGAGAGGCGTTTGAGCGTAATCTTTCTGGTGAACAGAAACATCGTAGCTCCCGAGGCGTAGAGTTTGCTAGTTCGTCCAGTTTTACTCAAAGCTCTGTGCTTATATATCGTGCCCTTAGTTTCAAGCGTACGGAGGGGTCGGGTGAAGAGGATGTCTGGATTGGTAGTCATCCTCGACAGCCCCCGAGTGATGTTCGCGCCCCTGCTTTTTGATGGGGTCAGAATCTTGCGAACAAATTTTAACGCACAAAATGTGAAAGCTGAGAGGCTTATCTTTCTTTGGTCATTCGTTCATCGTGTCTTCTGGGCCGAACGGTCGACCCAGGAGGTTTGAAGGGTCCCGTCATCGAGTCGTCCGTGGGCCTGCATGGGGAGGCGAAAAAGTTGTCTGCCTATGTGGGCGCCTTAATCGCCGCGTCCGGAGCGGGTCAGTGGCGGGCCGTACCCAGGCAGTGTTCAGTTTGACCAAAGAGGGACGCTTCGTAGACCGGGGTTCGTCCCGTCACCTCTGGCGCGTCCCTTCAGATATCAATCAGCATTGATTGCGTATTTAAAAAGGGGAAGGGAGAGGGTTTTTCGTCCGACCTTTCGCCTTTCCTTAGTTACTGCGCCTCCTCTTTAAATAGGGAGGGGGAGAGGAGTTCTCATCCCACCTCTCCTTCTGCCTCCGAGCCGCTATCTCTCCTTCTTCTTCCTTTCCGCCAAACGCATCCGTGCGTCGCGGTGGTTCCTGAGTGAGGAAGAGTAATGCCCGAGAGAGAGATAGAGAACTTACAACCTTGCTCGTGAATCTGGTGCGTGATGTCGAGCCGGAGGTTATCCAACGTAGATGAGATGGTACGCGTGGCCCTTGGTGAGGAGTCGCTGCTGCTGAAGGAGAAAAGGCGTCGGTGGGTGTCGTGCGTCGTTGACTGTGCCGTCGTTCGCTGCGCTCCTCCCTTGGCTGGAGGCGTTTCCTGCCCCTACGCCGTTGTCAGGGTTATGGCTGGGGATGATGGCGTAGTCCCCAGACGCCATGACGGTGGCGTTGCTGCCGGGGTTGCGGCTAACGACGATGGCGTGACGGTGGCGTTGCTGCCGGGGTTGCGGCTGACGACGATGGCGTAGTCCCCGGACGCTCCGGCGGAGGCGTCATAGATGGTGGCGCCTTCGAGGGTCCAGCGAAGATGTCGCCGATGGAGAGCGTGGTACGGTGCCCGCAGTAGATGAGCTGGCCCGTGTACATGCCCTCGACGTCGCCGATGGAGAGCGTGGCACGGCGGCCGCAGTGGACGAACTGGCCCGTGTACATGCCCTCGACGTCGCCGATGGAGAGCGTGGTACGGCGATCGTAGTAGCACTTGTGGTAGAGCTGAGCCGAGACTGTAATGAAATAACGTTGTGGGGAAGCCCCCGAGTAAACAATCTTCAGGGTATATTGTTCCTTTTTTGTAATGACATCGCTTTGTAAGTGGTGAATTCGTGCAAAAAATGAACAAAATTACATCCTTTGCTTGTGGCAAGTCATTTTAGCGCTTTCCAACTCTTCTCATGGTCTAAGTCATAGGAGGCTAGGAACGTGGGCAAACTAATTCTGATTGAACTGGTGAGCAAAGAGGTTGCAGCCGCTGGGGCGTGGGTGTCTCGCAGTCCTACCAGTTGTATTCAGAATTAGCTCCCAAGATCTTAGCCCTCGAGACTCATTTACGAGGCGAATGGAAAATTTATAGAATGTTTGTAAGTATAACACAGGGATTTTTTGTAAGCGCGATACTTGTATTACACATAACATATGTTACGATCACATGCCAGCCCCTGAGTGAGATCTGTCCCCTCACGATTTGTAGGGGTCGGAAATCACTATGGATCGGGGTTCTATTAAGACAAAAACTGATAAAGAAAAGTGTAAGCTTATTTTAAGGATAGAAACGACGTAGCTGCTCAATGTTCCAGGCGTTGGCGAAGACCTCCCCTTTGATGTTTTCAACCGGTAGGCGCCTGGGCGAAGTATTTCCGCGACGATGTAGGGCCCTTCCCAGGGCGGGGAGAGTTTGTGACGATCCTTGTTGCTCTGTACAAGACGGAGGACGAGGTCTCCGACGTTGAAGGCTCGACCCCGCACCCGTCGGCTGTGGTACCGCCGCAACGCTTACTGGTACTTGGCTGAATGGAGGAGGGCGATGTCGTGGGCCTCGTCCAGCTGGTCCATGGCATCTTGGTGAGATGCCCCGGCTCCCTTAGCGTCATATGCTCTGATTCTTGGCACTCCATAGTCGAGGTCCGTCGGGAGAACGGCCTCGGAGCCGTAGATCATGAAAAAGGGTGTGTAGCCGGTGGCCCGGCTAGGAGTTGTCCTTAGGCTCCAGAGCACAGCCGGGAGCTCAGCGAGCCAACGCGCGCCGAATTTGTTCAACCGGTTGAAAATTCTGGGTTTGAGGCCTTGAAGGAGCATGCCGTTTGCGCGCTCGACCTGTCCGTTCGTCCGGGGGTGCACGACGGCTGCCCAATCGATTCAGATATGTTGTTCGTCACAGAAACGAACAAATTTCCTACCGGTGAACTGCGTGCCGTTGTCTGTGATGATGGAGTTCGGTACTCCAAAGCGATGGATGATGTCGAGAAAGAACAGCACAGCTTGCTCGGATTTGATTGTGGATACTGGCCGAGCTTCAATCCATTTTGTGAACTTGTCTATGGTGACAAGCAAGTGGGTAAAGCCTCCGGGCGCTTTTTTAAGAGGCCCGACCAGGTCAAGCCCCCAGACCGCGAAGGGCCACGTGATGGGGATCATCTGGAGAGCCTGGGCCAGGAGGTGTGTTTGCCGAGCGTAGTATTGGCACCCTTCGTAGGTGCGTACAATTTGCTCGGCATCGGCTACTGCGGTGGGCCAATAGAAACCCTGTCGGAATGCCTTCCCAACCAAGGTTCTTGGTGCGGCATGGTGTCCGCATGCCCCACCGTGGATGTCGCTCAGTAGGAGTTTTCCCTGTTCGCCAGGGATGCAAAGCTGAAGAATTCCGATGTGACTTCGTTTGTAGAGTTCGCCCTCTACAAGAACGAAGGATTTGGCGCGTCGCGCGAGCCGTCGGGCTTCTGTCTCGTTGGTTGGTAGTACATCGTGGAGGAGATAGTCGATGTAAAGCGTTCTCCAGTCATTGGGAGGATCGGACTCCATTGCTGGGTCTTCTTCAATCTCCATGACCTCGGGGTCGGGAGGAACAGTTGGCGGATCGGCCTTAGGGGTCGGACTAGAAGGGCCATCGTCGGCCTGTTCCGACCCCGCGTAGCGTACCGAGGGTTTGTGTTGATCACTGGCAAAGACGCCTGTTGGAACCGGCTCTCGGCTGGATGCCGCTTTTGCGAGTGTGTCGGCCGCTTCGTTGAGGCGCCTGGGGATATGATTGAGTTCGAGGCCGTCGAACTTGTCCTCCAGACGTCGGACCTCTTGACAGTATGCCTCCATCTTGGTATCGTGGCAGCCCGACTCTTTCATGACCTGGTTGACGACCAGCTGAGAGTCGCCCCTGACATCAAGGCGTCGGATGCCCAGCTCGATGGCGATTCGTAGGCCATTGATGAGCGCTTCGTATTCTGCAGTGTTGTTTGATGAGGGAAAATGAAGCCGAACCATGTACCTCATGTGGACCCCGAGGGGGGATACTAAGACTAGTCCTGCCCCGGCGCCCTTCTTCATCAGCGATCCGTCGAAGTACATTATCCAGTACTCTTGATCGACGGCTGCTGGTGGCATCTGGACCTCGGTCCACTCCGCGATGAAGTCAGCCAGTACCTGAGATTTGATCGCCGTTCGGGGGACATAAGAAATGCCCTGATCCATCAGCTCGAGCGCCCACTTTGCGGTTCTTCCCGTAGCGTCATGGCTACGAACGACCTCGCCGAGGGGGAACGACGTCACTACTGTCACGGGGTGTGACTCGAAGTAGTGGCGTAGCTTCCTTTTGGTGATGAGGACGGTGTAGAGGAGTTTCTGGATCTGGGAGTAGCGGGTTTTGGAGTCGGATAGCACTTCGCTGATGAAATATACAGGGCGCTGCACCTTGAAGGTGTGCCCTTCCTCCTCTCGCTCTACTATTAAGGCGGAGCTAACCACCTGGGTGGTGGCTGATATATATAGTAGGAGAGATTCTCCATCGCGTGGAGGAACTAGGACCGGCGGCTTAGTTAAAAATTGTTTAACCATGTCAAGTGCCTCCTGAGCCTCGGCTGTCCACTCGAAGTGGTCAGTTTTCTTCAGAAGTCGATAAAGGGGGAGTCCTCGTTCGCCGAGGCGTGAAATGAATCGGCTGAGGGCGGCCAGGCACCCTGTGATCCGCTGAACCCCCTTTATGTTTTGGATCGGGCCCATCCTCGTGATGGCCGATATCTTCTCTGGGTTGGCTTCGATGCCACGCTCGGAGACGATGAAGCCGAGCAGCATGCCCCTCGGGACCCCGAAAACACATTTTTCGGGATTGAGCTTGATGCCGTTCGCCCGAAGTTTCGCAAAGGTGCGTTCAAGGTCGGCGACAAGGTGGTCAGCCTGCTTGGATTTGACTACGATGTCGTCGACATAGGCCTCAACGGTTCGCCCGATGAGGTCCCCGAAGCAATTAAGCATACAGCGCTGGTACGTTGCCCCAGCGTTCTTCAAACCAAACAGCATTGAAACGTAGCAAAATGATCCGAAGGGCGTGATAAAAGATGTCGCGAGCTGGTCGGACTCTTTCATCGTGATCTGATGGTAGCCTGAGTATGCGTCAAGGAAACAGAGGGTTTCGCACCCCGAGGTGGAATCGACTATTTGGTCTATTCGGGGCAAAGGAAATGGATCCTTTGGACACGCTTTGTTGAGACCAGTATAATCAACACACATTCTCCATTTCCCGTTCTTTTTTCGGACAAGAACAGGATTTGCTAACCACTCTGGGTGGTATACTTCCTTAATGAATCCTGCGGTCAGTAGTTTGGCTATCTCCTCGCCGATGGCCCTGCGTTTCTCCTCGTCGAAGCGGCGCAGGCGTTGTTTCACCGGCTTGGAGCCCGGGAGGATCTGGAGGGTATGCTCGGCGACCTCCCTCGGGATGCCCGGCATATCCGAGGGTTTCCACGCAAAGATGTCCTTGTTGGCGCGGAGGAAGTCGACGAGCGCGCTTTCCTATGCGGAGGAGAGCGCGGTCCCGATTCGGACTTTTTTGCCCTCGGAGCTACTGGGATCCAAGAGGACGTCCCTGGAACCCTCTGCTGATTCGAACGATCCGGACGACTTCTTTGCGTCGGGTGTCCCTTCAATGACCTCCTCCCTGAGGGTGGCGAGCTCTTCGGACGCGATGACCGCGGATGCGTGTCCGCAGCATTCGACCTCGCACTCGTAAGCGCGCTGGAAGGAGGTGCCGATGGTGATGATCCCACGGGGACCTGGCATCTTCAGCTTCAGGTATGTGTAATTGGGTACGACCATGAACTTCGCGTAACATGGTCACCCTAGAATGGCGTGGAAAGTCCCCGGGAATCCCACTACATCGAAGGTGAGGGTCTCAGTTCGGTAATTGGATCGATCCCCAAAAGTGACGGGCAGGTCAATCTGCCCCAGTGGCACGGCTTGCCTTCCAGGCACGACGCCATGGAAAGGTGCTCGGACGGGACGAAGGTTTGTTCGGTCGACGCCCATCTCGTCGAGCGTCTTGGCGTACATGATGTTGAGGCCGCTGCCCCCATCCATCAGTACCTTGGTGAGCCGCTTTGGACCGACGATTGGGTCGACGACAAGCGGATACCTCCCCGGGTGTGGGATGGCATCTGGATGGTCGGACCGGTCGAAGGTTATGGCGGATTCCGACCACCGGAGATAAGCTGGCATAGCCGGTCCAGCGGTATAGACCTCTCGTCGTGCGACCTTCTGGCGGCGCCTGGAGTCGTAGGCCGCTGATCCTCCGAAGATCATGAGGGCACCGGTCGGTGTTGGAAAGGCGTCGTCCTTCTCCTCCGTGTCGTCAATGGTGGGAACAGGCTCCTTCCCCTGCTCCTCCTTGTTCAGGCCCCCGGCCAAGTATTTGCACATAAGGCCGCATTCCTTGTATAGGTGCTTGGCCGGGAAGGCGTGGTTTGGGCATGGCCCCTCGAGCATTTTCTCGAAGTGGTTCGGAGTGCCCTCCGTGGGCTTCCGGCCACCTTTGCGGTCGGTTGCGGCCACGAGCGAGTTGTCGCACCGTTGCTTCTTACTTTTCCCTTTGGCGGGACGGTTGGAGGCGCCTTCGCTGGCACCCTCGTCCCGCCTTGTCTTTCCGTCGGAGCGATCAAAGATGGCTCCGACCGCCTCCTCTCCAGAGGCGTGACTGGTGGCGATGTCCAGAAGTTCCTTGGTAGTTCGTGGGCCCCTGCGTCCTAGCTTGTGGACCAGGGACTCGCAGGTCGTTCCGGACAGAAAGGCTCCTATCACGTCGGCGTCGGCGACGTTTGGGAGCTCGTTGCACTGTCGGGAGAAGCACCGGATGTACCCGCGGAGGGTTTCATCGGCCTTCTGACGGCAGTTCTTGAGGTCCCATGGGTTTCCAGGGCGTTTGTACGTGCCCTGGAAATTACCCACGAAGATCTCAGTTAGATCCGTCCAACTCTGAATAGCATTGGACGGTAGGTGCTCCAGCCATGCTCGTGCCGAGTCGGCCAAGAACAGCGGGAGATTGCGAATAATAAAATTATCATCACTCGCACCACCGGCCTGACATGCAAGCCGATAGTCTTTGAGCCAAAGCCCGGGATTTGTTTCGCCAGAATATTTAGGAATGTTCGTAGGCGGTCGATACCTTAGGGGGAACGCGGCGTTGAGGATGTGCCGGCCAAAGGCCTGAGGGCCGGGCAGAACGGGGCTCGGGCTTCGGTCTTCGTTGCTGTCGTAGCGCCCTCCACGTCGGGGATGATAGCCGCGGCGCGCTGCTTCTCCCTCGTCGCCGTGGGCACGTCTCCGGGCGTCGATGATGCTGCGTACGTCGCGGCCACGGCCGAGGCGTTGATGTACAGGGACGACGGAGGGCTGCCCGCCGGCTGGCGATGTTTGGTGTACGGATGCGTCCTTGGTGGGACGCACTGAGGGCGCGTGCTTGCTGGTGTCGGGTTCGCGTCGTCGAGACAACGAACTTTCCGCTTGCTGCGCTGCTGCACGCTCGAGCAACGTGCGAATCTCCCGATAAGCGTGTCGATCCTCGGACGTCGCGGCCTCCGGAAGGCCATGCAGCAAAGCGGTCGCTGCGGTGATGTTCTGGCTGGCTCGGGCAAAGTGAGGAAAGGCCCCATCGTCGGTGAGGCTCCTTTGATGTATGGTGCGGGCTGTGGCGCGCGCGCGCCCCCCGTCTTTGCGGCGTTCAATCTCGCGATTGATGTCTACGTATTCCCGTGCGAGCCCTTGCCCGGCCTCATCGATCTCTTGCTAACGAGCCCTTAGCTGCTCCATCCTCAGGTGAGATGGGGCTGTCCCCTCTTCCCCGGATCTGCCGTCAGGATTGTTTGTAGGGGTGGCCTCTTCCCTGGAGGCGCTTTCGACGTGACCCTCGGGGGTCTGCGTCATGTAGCACTCTCGGGAAGGATGGTGGCTCCCCCTACTAGAATCTGAGCTGGAGAGCGATATAGGCTTCTCGTTGAGGAGCTCGTAGAGGGTCTCCGTATCGCGCTCAATCACCCCCACGAACTCGATGTCCGTGGGTGATTGAACCACACGTAGCGCCCAAGGGCGGCCGGCGGTCGCCGCAGCGTTGCGGAGACCGAATGGAAACGCTGTCGGGGCGCTCCATACGGACCTTTCCGGATACATGGTGGCGTCGTGGGAAGCCCCCTTGGGTGACGGGACTCCTCGGGAGTTGTCTGGTGGGCCCTCAAGCCTGAGACGGCTGAGGTTGATGGAAGGGGGAGAGGGGGCGGCTGAATGAGTCAGCGCCAGCTCTCCTCCTAGCGTGATGATGAAATCCAGGTCGCCGAAACGCACGTGTGCGCCCGAGGCCCAGGTGATTGCGTGGGTGGCCATCCGAGACCTGATTTGGAACGCGCAAAGCCCCTACCTGGCGCGCCAACTGTCGGTGTTTCGTACAAGCACCGGCAAGTAAATTTATAGTAATGCGCGTTAGGTTCGGATGGTGCGCTAAAGGACACAGGAATTATACTGGTTCGGGCGGAACGTCCCTACGTCCAGTTTGTTGCTGCTTGTGTTATTAGCACCGTAAACGATCTGTAGTAAGGGATACAAACTGCCGAGAGAGAGACTGGTCCCAAGTCTCTGATCGAAGGATCGAAAGGTGGTCAAGAGCTTCGTAGCTGCTTGAATGTGTGTGAGTGCGTTCTATTGTTCGATCCTATTTTTCCCCCCGGTCCGTTTGATGGAGGACATGCCTCCCCTTTTATAGATGAAGGGGCTGGCTTTACAAGGGTGAGAGCTCCAGGATGCGTACTCTACTTAGCCTTGTGGCTCATGTCTACCTGGTCAGGTCCTCCATTCTGATGAGTGCGAAGGAAGATAAGTGCTTATGATGTCGTCAATATCTCTATAGGATGTCAGATCAGTCACAGCATGCTGCCCCCAGGGTATGGGCTGTAGTACAGTGGTTTTGACTTAGGGGCCTCCCCCAGCCTTGCTCCACACGCCTTCTGGTTCCCATGATTCCTGTTGGGAGAATTCGGGGTCGGGGTCCGGTGTAGCGCCGTGGCCAAGGCTCTCTGACTTGGAGGACCTGAGGGGTCGGGAAGAGGGCCCCCCCTGCTTCCTCGGGTCCACAGCGCGGTGACGGAGTATCCGTCGTTCGTGGAGATAGCAAATCCATTCTTGGAGTGTAGCGGTTGTCGTATATCTTCGTTGGGTTCCGTGTCCCAGAGCTGAAGGCGGCGCCTACAACTCTACAGAGTGAGGTGCACGTACCTGTAATACCTTTTGGGCTCTGCGGCGCCCGGAAGGGTCTAAAGCGTCAGTCCTGTCGTTCCCTGGCAGTTCTTTTCCTGTCAGGGTGCAGGGTATGGTCGTTGGAGCCATGGTTGACCCGAACGTCTTGTCTCGTCCTGTACCCATCGTTATGAGGGATAGATATCGATCAGGGCGAGGCTCGTTCTGGGCCGTCGGATGAGACGGAGGCCAGTCCCTATCTCTTGGGCGAGACTAACCCTATCCCTCCGGGATCGGGCGAGACGGAACTCATCCCTCAGCCCTCGGGCGAGACCGAGCCCGTCCTCAAGGCGTCGGGCGAGACGGAGTTTATCCCTCGGTCCTCGGGCGAGACCGAGCCCGTCCCAAGGGTGTCGGGCGAGGCGGAACCGAACTCCTGTCATTCGAACAAAGGATGACATGGCGCCCTTATGCGTCCAGAGGTTTTTTACGTTCGGTGGTTATCGGTTCCACCTTCTGGGGTACCCCGGTATTAGGTCCCCGACAGTAGCCCCCGAGACTCTAGGTGATTCGGGCAGAACCGCCTGGAGGGTGTTTTTCGATTTCGCCGAAGCTAAATTGCCGGAGGGTGCACGCGAGCGCACCCGATGGGTGTAGCCCCCGAGCCCCCGGGTGACTCGAGTAGAGTCGCCCGGGGGGTTGTATCGGCCCCTTCGCGGGTAAGGCTGAAGGACTTAGTTTTTCATCAACTGGGTGTTTTTTCGAGTGGGTCGTGGCGTCCCGTTCGCTGGGGACTGACTCGGGGCTGTCCTAACTGGTGCTTCTGCCCCTGATGGCGGATCGTTCGTGGATTCCTTCTTAGTTGGGCTGGCCGGCGAGTTGCTGGACCCTAGGTGGGCCAAAGAGAAAAGAAACAGGCCTTTGTGGCTTGCGCTTCCCCGGTGGGCAGAGAGTCCGGATTCGCTTGGGGAAGGCGAACCGTCCGCCGAGATTTTTGGGATAAGAAGATAGGGACTGCGGGCGCGTGTCCCGCGACGCGACGCGGGGGCGCACGTGGCAGGCCCGGAGATCGAGGCGGACGGTTGCCCTTCTCATGTCCGTCGCCCCCTATAAAACCGCGGGGTTCGCCCCCAGGGTCCCGTATTTCGCTCCCCTTCCTTTGCGTTCTGAGACATCCACCGCCAATCTTCCCAGCCCCTCACGCCCGTATTGCCACCGTCGACCGGCCTGCGTTCGTGTTCCAGCCGCCGTTAAGCTCGCGCCTGCCCTTCCCCCCTACTGCCTCAATGGAGTTGTGGGGCAGATCAAGCATCTCTTCCCGGCGTCTGGAGGGCCTCGTTCGCCGTGGCCTTCTCCGCCCACAATCCGCCGTCCAGGAGTGGTTGCTTCCTGGCGACGAGGGTGAGCCGGTGCCGCCTGAAGGGTATGTCGTCTCTTTTGCCCTCTTCCATGAGCGGGGATTCGGGGTACCCGCGCATAGATTCCTTCGGGGGCTATTAGATTACTATGAGGTAGAGCTGCAGCATCTAACTCCCAATGGGATATAGCATATGGCAGCGTTTGTTGCCCTGTGCGAGGGTTTCCTGGGGATCGATCCCCATTTTGATCTATGGCGGCATTTCTTTAGTGTTAGTCTGTCGAGGAGGAAGATTGGGGAGAAAGAAGTAGACGCACCGATGGGGTGTGCCGGCATTCACCTTCTGGGGTACCCCGGTATTAGGTCCCCGACACCAATAATAGGTAGTGAGCTACTTGTCCATTGTCGTTGCAAAAACCAGTAGTGATGGTCGATTTGAAGCCAATGGTGGTAGCTTGTTGTTTATTAATCCCTCCATCCCGTTTTACGAGGCGTAGTTTAGAATGACATAGTCTCGTAAGTTATAATTTGACTATTCATTTACTTTATATTATATTATCGTTTATGTTTATAAATTTATGATTATTGAATAGTACAATTCCTTACAAATCTAACCTACGAAAGTTTGTGTTATAATAGTTTAAGATTGTTAGCTAAATGATTGATCAAAGAGTCTAAAGATTAAATCTTAATACATGTGTGCCTCTTGTAAGGCCTTGTTTGGATGTTGTCGGATTCACCTCAATCCATATATGTTGGAGTGGAATTTAGTTTAAGTTTCACTCTAATCCAGCCTAATATATGTGGATTGATGCGAATCCGACTATATCCAAACGAGACCTAAAAACGAACAGAGTAGCATGTATTCCAGTCAAAAACTTAAACTCGGATTAAAAACTACGCTTGGTTCAAAAGAAATAAAGCTATATTATTATTAGTTGGCGTAGTCACGTAGACGTGTCCTGCCTTTTCTAATATGGACGGTATTGCTTTGGCGAGAAATGGGCGAATTTATGCTTTAACAAGAATGTATCCTGCCTTTTCTTATTCGCTCTTATGCTTTAACAAGAACTTCCCCCTCGTTGCAGAGCGAATAAGAGCCCGCGCCGTTCACCTTCTCTTTTCTCTCCCGCGACCACTCCATCCTAGCCGGCGATGCCTTCTCGTGCAGCTCCTGTCGCCCACTCGCCGTTTTCTTGGGTCGTGGCTGGCCGTCGGCGTCCGTACCCGGTTGGACGGATCGAGACGCCTCTCTCCAGATCCGTTCGTCACCGGCTTCGGGCAGTCGCTGCTGTCGGCCTCCCTCGAGTGCTGCCGTCCGCCAGTCCTTGAGGAGGCTCGACGGCGATGGAAGCACTGCAGTGGATTCTCTCAGCTGGGACTAGTTTCTTCGAAGGGATCCATCTGAGCAACGACCTGGAGCGCCTCCGAGCCACCTTGCCCAAGGCTCGCATGCTCATCTATCGCAGCGAGTGGGGCATGTTCAAGGACAAGCCGCTCACGAAGCTTCTCTCGCATCTCAAGGACACCACCTACTATGCAGAGGACCTTCTCCGCCAGTTGGATGACCAAGTGTTGCGGCAAAGGATAGAGGACGCTAATCGGAGCAGGGCAGGTCAACTCTTCTCTTCCTCTCTGAATCTTGCGAAAACTTATATAGTTATATCCGTGGTAGCAAAGGAAGGATAAAGGAGACCCGAGATAAGCTCGACAAGGTTGTGGCTGAGATCGAGGGGATGCTCAATCTTATGGGTCTTATGAGCGTTGAGCCATCTCAGATCATGCCGGAGACGAGTTCAGTCATCAGTGCTCCGGAAGTGGTTGGTCGTGAAGCCGAAAGAAATCAATTGATCGAGATGCTTGGTGTGATGATTGGGCGTGAGACCCAACGGGATCAGGTGATCAAACTATTGGGAGTGCCACTCACTGGGGGTAGGAGGTCTGCAGGGTCCAACGGAAAGAGAGCAGCAGCTGGTAGTGGTGTCGCATCAACATCCAGAGCCAAGCAATCGAGAGGAAACAGTGGCAGGGCTGGACATGCTGAGATGAACTGCAAAAGCAATGTTTCTGTCATCCCGATTGTCGGCGTTGGCGGGGTGGGGAAGACCACCCTAGCTCAGTATATCTACAATGACCCAAGGGTGAAAAACCACTTTAGTGTGATGATATGGGTCTGTGTGTCAGACTTCTTTGACAAGAAAAGGATAACAAGGGAGATCATTGAATCCATCCCCGGGGAGGAATTCAACCCATCATCATCGTGCAGTCTAGATGCTCTTCATGTGAAATTGATGGATCGGCTGAAGAGGTGCTCGAAATTCCTTTTGGTGTTAGATTGTTAGACCTAAAGCAGAGGATCTCTAGGCATAAATCTAGCGAGTTCTCTTGTAAATGGATAACATGTCCTAGTACGTCTACTAGACAGAGATTAGAGGGATGAGTAGTGCTAGGTTACTGACCATCGTAGGGCTTCGATCCAGTGGCATCGGCCATGGTCGTTGTGTCGGTGTCTACGCGAGGGCAGCGACGGTCGGTAAAGACGGTGACGGTGATGGGCGGTGGCGATCGGCGTTGAAGACCGATGGCGGCGCAGTGCAGTGGTGGAGGTGTTTCCCGTCACTGGTTGCGCCCCTCACTAGATCGGGTTAGGGTTTGTCGGTAGGGAGCTCGGCTCAGGCGAACCTCTTACTCAGAGCCACCGGCCCCCACCTCTATTTATTGCGCAGTGTGACAGGGGCCCTCCAGCCATAGTGGGCAGGGCACCCCCGATCAGGGCATGGATCAAAGGCCCAACTGGGCCGTTGGGCCCAGTTTGGGATTAGAGATCAATCTAACAATCTTCCCATTGATCTCCTACCATCTTTCAATTTTATATCATTTACTTTTGTTCATTCCATTACAGATTAACGCATAGAGCATGTTTCATGGCCACGGTCAATTGCCGATAGATTTAACAACTACAACACACCACTCTGTTCTGAAATAGATACTTAACTTTGGGCCTTCTTTTGTCTAGGAATTAGACTTTCCCTTAAACCCATGCCGGCTATATATTCTCTTAACACGTTAGGTGGTAAGCCTTTTGTAAGCGTATCCGCGAGCATCTTTTTGGTACTTATATGCTCAAGACTTATGACATGATCCCGGACTTTATCTTTCACAACATAATACTTTACGTCAATGTGTTTGGCAGCACCACTTAACTTATCGTTGTGAGCATACTGTACTGCCGGATTATTATCGCAGTATAACTTAAGTGGTCTATAGATGTCGTCAACCACCTTCAAACCGGGTATGAACTTCTTTAGCCAGTTCATCTGCCCCGTTGCCTCATAACACGCTACAAACTCGGCATACAGTGTGGACGATGTAGTGACAGTTTGCTTTGAGCTTTCCCATGAAATAGCTCCCCCTGTGAGAGTGAATACATATCCAGACGTGGATTTTCTATCATCTTCCGCATAATCAGAATCAGAATATCCCACTATATAGAGTGAATCTGATCTTCTATACGTCATCATGAGGCTGTTCGTTCCTTGCAAATAACACAAGACATTCTTCACCAATTTCCAGTGTTCTGTTCCAGGATTGCTCTGGAATCTGTCAAGTAACCCGGTAACAAATGCCAAGTCAGGACGCGTACATACTTGAGCATATTGCAAGCTTCCGGCAGCTGAAGCATATGGAACTGTTTTCATTTGATCGATCTCATACCGGTTCCTAGGGCATTGAAAATCCTCATATCTGTCGCCCTTGACTATAGGAGCAAGTGAGGGACTACATTTGTGCATATTGAATTTTTTTAAGATCTTTTCTATGTATGCCTTTTGTGACAATCCTAATACCCCTTTACTTCTATCTCGGTGAATCTCGATCCCTAGAACGAACGAAGCTTCACCAAGATCTTTCATATCAAATTTTGAGGACAAAAACTTCTTTGTCTCCCGCAGTAGACTGACATCACTACTAGCAAGTAAGATATCATCCACATACAGGATAAGGAAGATAAACTTTCTATTCTTAAACTTTACATAGACACAATTGTCCCCTACATTCTCTTTAAACCCAAAATTCTTTATTGTCTGATCAAACTTCAAGTACCACTGTCTTGAAGCTTGTTTTAATCCATAAATGGATTTATTTAGACGGCATCCCATTCGTTCTTTTCCTTCCATAACAAAATCTTTCGGTTGTGCCATGTAAACATTTTCCTCCAAGTCCTGTTGACAAATGCCGTCTTTACATCCATGTGATCTAATTTTAAATCGTAATGTGCCACTAATGCCATTATGATTCTGAAGGAATCCTTACATGAGACTGGAGAAAAGGTCTCATTGTAATCAATCCCTTCTCTTTGCATAAAGCCTTTTGCCACAAGTCACGCTTTATATCTCTCTATATTCCTTTGAGAGTCAAGTTTTGTTTTGTAGACCCATTTACAACCTACTGTTTTGACTCCTTTAGAAATTATTTCTAAGTTCTAAACTTTATTGGCATTCATAGATTTCATTTCATCTTTCATGGCCTCAAGCCATTTTGATGAATGATCACTTCTCATGGCTTCTTCAAGTGAGGTGGGATCATCCTCCATTTGAAATTCATCAGTGTTGTATACTTCATAGTCAGCAGGAATAACTGATTTTCTAACTCTTTGAGGCCTTTTAGGGGTCTCTATATTTAGCACATCTTCTGTTTGAGGCTGTTGTTGCTCCCCCTCATGTGGCAATAGATTCTACAGGATCTTGAAGAACAGGTTCCTCATCATCATTCATTATTATCACAGGCGGAATAACAACAGGTGCTGGCACCATAGTATCTTGCACTGTTGGTGCAGCGACAGCAGGTAGTGAAAAAAATGGCTCATGAATCATCGGAGTGGGTGCATACACCCATTTCTCTTCAAGGTCAATTTCTCGAGCTACCATGCTCCCCCTCATCATTTCATCCTCTAGGAAGACAGCGTGTTTCGTTTCCACAAACTTTGTATGTCTATCTGGACAGTAGAAACAAAAACCTTTTGACTTTTCTGGGTAGCCAATGAAATGGCAACTTACTGTTTTGGGATCTAGTTTCCTAATATTTGGGTTAAATACTTTAGCCTCCGTAAGACTCCCCCACACACGTAAGTGGTTTAGTGAGGATACTCTTCCTGCCCACAACTTATACGGTGTTTTGGGCATCGACTTACTTGGTACTCTATTGAGAATATGAATGGCGGTTTTTTAACGTCTCCATCCACAGGCTCAACGGTAAGGTGGGGTAACTTATCATACTGCGCACGATATCCCGGTGTAGAATACGATGGTGCGTTTGAATCTTCTTGATGGACCACCAGGCGTGAGGGTTAAGTTCAGTATAAGCCTGTTGTTCGACAGTCGTCTCAGCAACTAGGCAGCCGACTCCGCTTATACTTTTTTTTGTTGCATGTCAGTTTATACTTTGTGCAGACTACAGACGGCCATGCAATGCAGCACGAATCAAAACGTTCACTCAAGGTTTCATATATGCAAGCATGGGTCCTCATAAGCGTGTCCTTGCGTGGGTACTTGTCCGGCAGCCATTTTCCGCGTACACCGCGTGTGTCGAGGCCCGAGGTCATGCTATGCGGCCCACGTAGAATCCTTGGCCCTATCGGCCTGCCACGAGCCGACTAGTACTATCAAACCTTCAGATGCCGACAGGTCCTAGACCCGTGGCCGGCGGGTGGCGGGTGTCGGCTGCCACGTATGGCTATCGGCTATTCAGAAGCCGACAGGATACTATATGTCAAATTACAGTACAGCAACTTCTAGATTTGTTATTAATCATTAAAAAATATTATTTAAAAAAATCTGTGCCATGATGTCACGGTGTCCGAGGGGGCACCATGTCCAGTGTGCTTGTGGCTTGCCTCTGGTGTTTCATCCCAGAGAGCTCTCCTCAGCGCGGCCTGGGCCTCAGGGCTGCTCGGCTACGCTCGCCGAGTACTGCATGCACACCAGCAGCGAGCGGGCCGGCGACGAGGCTGCCGCGCGCACCCCGCCCAGCTAGAGCGAGGGCCAGACGCTGACCATCGTCCACTGCGTCTTCGTGTCAGGCTTCACGACGCTGTTCCTGGCCGCGCGTGTGGCTGCCCTTCTTCCCCAGCTCTTGTTCCCACTACTAGAGAACAGACTTTAGAACGATGTCCCAATTTGGCATTAGCCTCGGCATTTTTTGCCACCGGGACTAAAGGACCCTTTAGTCCCGGTTCGTAATACCAACCAGGACTAAAGGTCCCTGCCCAACGGTCGTCCGCGTGGCAGGGATCTTTAGTCCCGGCTGGTATTACCAACCGGGACTAAAGGTAAACCTTTAGTCCCGGTAGGTAATACCAGCTGGGACTAAAGGTTTTAGTCCCGGTTTGAGTGATACCCCAGGAATAAATATTAATCTTTAGTCCCGGTTTGGCCACCTAACCGGGACTAATTATGCCGGCCTATACACCGGCTCATTTCTTCCTCCCTAAGCCTGAGCCATTCCATTCAAACTCACTGCCTCTGTTCTTCAGCTTGCTGTTGTTCTTGCTCTCTCCCCCTCCATTGGTGTTGCTCTTCGATTTTGGAGGTAACAAACTTAATCCTCTTATGTTTTATCAGTAGCTTATCTCATTTTGCGATGTAGATGCATGTGTAACTTTATATGTTGGACTTTATTATGATTTTATATGTCATTTTTAGCTCAAAATCACATGATGATTTGCATATATGTTTGGATAAACAAAAGTTAAATTAGTTCATCAAAATCACGCCTCGCTTGGAGGTCATTGAGTTCTGTGTTGACTTTATTCCTGACCTTGCCTCGATTGGCGTTCCCGAATCACGACACGAGGGGAGACTCAGTGGTAAAGGAACTTTAGGGAAGAAAACATGTATCGGCATGGAAGACGATTATTTCAATAAAGCACACTACACAGTTCTTCAGAACTCGTCATTGGTGCATCCGTACATCGAGATACATAAGGAGTTCTTACGATCCAAGTTTCCAGGGAAGACTGAAGCTTAGATTAGGCGTCAGCACATGGAAAGTTTTAGTGGTTGGTTGCGAAAAGAATGTCAATGCGATGACAATATTGATGAGCAACTGTATTTGTTGGCTAGACAGCCATCGTGGCATATCCTCACGTACCAAGGGTACGAGATAAATGGGAATACATTTTACACAGTTGCCCAAGATAAAAGGAGCACCAATCAAAATAGTGGTGTTCGCATAGATGGCACAGATCCAAATGGGAATATACAAACATATTATGGCCGCATAGAAGAGATATGGGAACTAGACTACGCACCTAATTTTAAAGTCCCTTTGTTCTGGTGCCAATGGGTGAAGCTGACCGGAGGAGGGGTAACAGTCGACAAAGAGTATAGAATGACAACAGTGGACCTCAACAATATTGGGTACAAAGAGGAACCATTCGTCCATGCTGCCAATGTGAGTCAGGTGTTCTATGTGAAAGACATGTCTACAAAATCAAAGAGATGAAAAAATGAAGACATCAACTCAATGATCAATGAGCCAAAGCGCCATATAATTCTTTCTGGGAAAATAAATATAGTGGAAATTGAAGACAAGTCAGACATGTCAGAAGATTACGAAAGAAATGTCCGAATTCCACCCTTCATAGTGAAAAAAGATCCAAGCATCATGTTAAATGATGAAAACGCTCCATGGTTACGACAATATCATAACCAAGGGTCATACGTCAAGAAGAAATTCATTGTTGTGCCCGCATGATACAACGATGCATGTTTAATATATTATATTTTAGAGACGGATATTATGTAATATGTTATGACTTCACAATTGTAGATCTTGCTGAGATGATCAAACTTGGTATTTAGAGTTTTTTCATCTAAGGTCATTTAGTGTCTCATTTGAGCAAGTTTGACCAAGTCAAATTTGGTCAAATAAAAAAATAACACTTTGACTCTAGTATTATGAACTCTAAATGACTTCAAATTGAAAAGTTTTGAATACCAAGTTTATTAAACTCATCAATATCTACAATTGTTGTTTTGGTCAACTTTCCATTTGAGAAAGTTTGGATGGTTCAAATTTGTGATTTTTAAATTTCAACACCTACAAACTAGTTTTCGGGACCCTAGATTGTCTCAAATTGAAAAGTTTTGAATACCAAGTTTGTTCATCTCATCAATATCTACAATCCTTATATAGGCCATTTTTTCATTTGAGAAATCTTGAACAAAATGTAGTTCAAATTTCACAAGTGTGTGACATAGTTTTAGAAAGTCTATATAAGATTCAAGAAGCTGTGACTAGTGTTTGATAAAAAATTCTCAAATGAGAAAATGAGCTATGTAACAATTGTAGATATTGCTGAGATGATCAAATTTGGTATTCAGAGTTTTTTCATCTGAGGTCATTTAGTGTCTCATTTGAGCAAGTTTGACCAAGTCAAATTTGGTCAAATAAAAAAATAACACTTTGACTCTAGTATTATGAACTCTAAATGACTTCAAATTGAAAAGTTTTGAATACCAAGTTTATTAAACTCATCAATATATACAATTGTTGTTTTGGTCAACTTTCCATTTGAGAAAGTTTGGACGGTTCAAATTTGTGATTTTTAAATTTCGACGTCTACAAACTAGTTTTCGGGACCCCTAGATTGTCTCAAATTGAAAAGTTTTGAATACCAAGTTTGTTCATCTCATCAATATCTACAATCCTTATATATGCCACTTTTTCATTTGAGAAAGCTTGAACAAAATGTAGTTCAAATTTCACAAGTGTGTGACATAGTTTTAGAAAGTCTATATGAGATTCAAGAAGTTGTGACTAGTGTTTGATAAAAATTTCTCAAATGGGAAAATGAGCTATGTAAAAATTGTAGATCTTGCTGAGATGATAAAACTTGGTATTCAGAGTTTTTTCATCTGAGGTCATTTAGTTTCATTTGAGCAAGTTTGACCAAGTCAAATTTGGTCAAATGAAAAAACAACACTTTGACTCTAGTATTATGAACTCTAAATGACTTCTAATTGAAAAGTTTTGAATACCAAGTTTGTTAAACTCAAAAAGATATACAATTGTTGTTTTGGTCAACTTTCCATTTGAGAAAGTTTGGACGGTTCAAATTTGTGATTTTTAAATTTCGACGCCTACAAACTAGTTTTCGGGACCCTAGATTGTCTCAAATTGAAAAGTTTTGAATACCAAGTTTGTTAAGCTCATCAATATCTACAATCCTTATATATGCCACTTTTTTGATTTGAGAAAGCTTGAACAAAATGTAGTTCAAATTTCACAAGTGTGTGACATAGTTTTAGAAAGTCTATGAGATTTAAGAAGTTGTGACTAATGTTTGATAAAAATTTCTCAAATGGGAAAATGAGCTATGTAACAGTTGTATATCTTGCTGAGATAATCAAACTTGGTATTCAGAGTTTTTTCATCTGAGGTCATTTATTGTCTCATTTGAGCAAGTTTGACCAAGTCAAATTTGGTCAAATGAAAAAACAACACTTTAACTCTAGTATTATGAACTCTAAATTACTTCTAATTGAAAAGTTTTGAATACCAAGTTTGTTAAACTCAAAAATATCTACAATTGTTGTTTTGGTCAACTTTCCATTTGAGAAAGTTTGGACAGTTCAAATTTGTGATTTTTAAATTTTGACGCCTACAAACTAGTTTTCAGAACCCTAGATTGTCTCAAATTGAAAAGTTTTGAATACCAAGTTTGTTAATCTCATCAATATCTACAATCCTTATATATGCCATTTTTTCATTTGAAAAAGTTGTAGAACAAAAAAATACTATATTTTCTTTATTTTTATAGGTTCAACAAAAATTTCCTGTCAATTTTGGTCAAAAACCGAGAAAAAATTGAAACATTGACGTTACAATAATGTGATAATAAATTTCCTATCGAATAATATTAGTTTTATTAATTTTAAGTTACAAATATATTTTTGCATTAACAAAATACTTAGTATTAGTAACATTTATATTCTATATTCATAAAAGAAATTAAAAACTTTAGGTTACAAAATTTTCCTATTTACAATAAATAATTAGTTAATCAATAGTATTTTTTAAAATAAATATTGCAAAGTATTAAAGTTGCTATGGAATTAATTGATTAACCTAGTAATAAACAAAATTAAAATCCCAGGTCTTTCCAATTACGCTGGCGGGTTGCCAAAATTTTAAGGCCTTCAGTCCCGGCCCAGGCCAAGAACCGGGACTAAAAGGTGGGCGACAATTTCTGTGCCCGCCCAAAAATACCTTTAGTCCCGGCTGGTAACACCAATAGGGACAAAAAGCCTTTAGTCCCGGCTTGTAAGTCGAGCTGGGACTAAAGGGTTGGACCTTTAGTCCCGGTTAGTCTTACCAGCCGGGACTAAATGTTCTTTAGTCCTGGCTGGAGTTACCAGCCGGGACTAAAGGGTCCCGACCTATATATATCGAACATCTGTTTTGTTCATCTTCGATCTCGCCTCCGTCGCTCAGCCCCGCCCGGCCGCGCCATCCGCCGTCGTCGAGCTCGTCTCTGTCGCGCCGTCGTCGTCGTCTACCCCCGCCCGGCCGCGCCATTCTCCCGGCCCACATCGCGCGCCGCATCCCGTCTCCGCCGCCACACCCGACCCCACCCTCCGTCGCCGACGCTTCCCGCGCGCCCACCGTACCCTCCATCGAACTCTCGTCTGCTGCTCTCGATCGGCCATGTTTTTTAGATTTTTTTTACAAAGTCTCAGCCGTATGTTAGATTAAAATGTATTAAATTTTAATTAGTAGTTTATTGTTAGTTTTTTAGTTATTTTTTAGATAGTTTTTGATATATGTTAGATTTAAATGTATTAAAATTTAATTAGTATTTTATTTAGATAGTTTTTTTAGATAGTTTTTTATTATAGTTTTTGATATATGTTAGATTAAAATGTATTATCTATTACTAGTTTATCTAATTTTATGTTAGATTTATTTAATTGGATTTAGTAATTATATATTCTATCTCTCTATATATATCTAGAGAGAGATTCTATATGTATACATGTGTACTTAATTATTTCTATATGTATATATACATGTACTTATTTTCATGTGTTGAGAGAGAGAGAAAATTGTATCTAGAGAGACATTCTATGTGTTATCACATGCATATCTAGAGATATGGACATATGCACTTATTTCTATGTGTTGAGAGAGAGAGAAAATATATTGTATCATTCTATGTGTATATATATACATGTACTTATTTCCATGTTTTTGAATCAAAAGTGTTTTTGATTCGATTCCAAAGCCTATACCTTATTATTGTTTATCCTTATGAAATATTATGTGTTATTATATTTAATTGGATTTAGTAATTCTATATGTGTTATCACATGTACTTATGTTATGTACCATAGTAATTCTATCTATGTGTTATCTTGAAGATATAAATGGCTGCTCTGGATGATAACTTGAGTGATGACATAATGGCGGATATTATCAACGCCGGCACCAATGTGGATATAGATGACACGAGTCAGTACTTTGCTGATTATGAGAATATCCTGAATATGCCGGTGGTTGAAGATCAACAAATTGTCGCGCAAGAAAATACTGGCGAGGTATATTCGATTATCTATCATCTCTTATAGATGCATGCGTACGTATATTTGTTGTTAATCGTTGTGTTTCTACTCATGTAGCCGGTCTCTGGATCTACATCAACCACCGACAAAAGTAGGAAAGTTCGAGGGCCAAAAAAGCCATTAGAGGGCCATTTCATAATATCAGAATTTGACACCGACACCGACAAACTATTGGGACCACATGCTCAGACATATGTCAATCAATGTGGGTTCATTGTAAGGGATAGGATCCCAGTTAGTGCTCGTGAATGGAAGCAGAAGATATCCGCTCCTAATGTTAGTTTTGTATCTGATCATGACAAGAACCTAGCTTGGAGAGATATCACTCAGCATTTCATATTACAAGCAGATGATGCTTTGAAGGAGCTAGTGAGGGATTGGACAATGAAGAAGATGGCAACATTGTTCTAGAGTTGGAAGAAGACATTGTATAAAAAGTTTATCTTGAAAAATGCTATGCCGGATTTCAATGCTAAGGCATTTGTCAAGTTGGAGTCCCATTGAGATGCCTTCGTAGAATACAAGACATCTCAAGACAGTGAGGAACGTGTGATGAGGAATCGGCAGAATGCCCGATAGAAGCAATACCATCATTGCATGGGATCAGGTGGTTATAGGAGTGCTATTCCCAAGTGGCAGAACCTAGAAGCAGAGATTACTGCCAAGGGAATCATACCTGAAACAATAGAGAAGAACTGGCCTCAACGCGCAAAGAATTGGTTCTACGCTCATGGGGGAAGCCTAGACCCAGACACTGGCAAGCTAATTTTTGACCAAAAAATTGAGAGAGCAACATAGAAACTAGCTCGTGCTAGGGAAGAAGCTGATAGTGGTGTTTTCAAGCCCAACAGAGAGAAGGATGAATTGACATATGTCCTAGAGAATCCCGAACATGGTGGTCGAACAAGAGGCTATGGGGTGGTTCTGTGGCTACACGCATTCCCAGCAGACAAGGATACCTACAGAAGCCGCCAGAGAAAGAAGGATGAGGAGGCAGAACAAATCCGTGCATTAGAGCAATTTGTTGATGAGTCACGACAAGCATTGCTTGAATCATGTGAACGAGAAAAATCTCTTGAGGCAAGAATGCAGGAGGAGATCAAGAGGCAAGTGCAGCTAGCAATGAGTCAAATGCAATCGCAATCAACGTCGGGAGTCACCATTAGCCCCGTTGGTCAGATGAAAAGCAGTTGTGCTTCCATGGAGCTGCCAGTTATTCAAGATGACGCTGGGTTGCGCTTCCCTGTTGATGACATTACCGAGCCTCTAACAACATGTGAGCTGCACATTCCAGATGGTAATAATGCATCAATCATGGTGGCTGTCGGGGTTGTATCTCTAATAGACCGAACGAAGACACCAAGAATTCATGGGTTAGTTATTCAACCTGGATATGCTAGCGTCTTGGTCGATAGAGTGCTCAAAGGTTACAGCAATGTTCCTCTTGACATTGAAGGCGGTGATGGGGAGAAGACACTAGGAGAAGCAGAGAAGACATTTATTCAATGGCGCAAATGCTTCATCATCATTCCTGGGGCGCCACCGCCTCCCCTACCTCACCCTAGGTACGAATGAAAGTGAATGAAATATTATTTTCCATTAATTTTCTATTGGCTTCAAAAATTATTGACACACAACTTGTTTTTGTAGCAGGGTCTCCCCCTAGCCTAGCCCAATCATTCATTCCCCATCTCATCACAGCATCGCAGGGGGCGAGATGACTTCATCCCCATGGCGATCGCCAACTCCTACACCGGCCCCATCGCCTCCACAACGATCTCCAACTCCTACACCGGCCCCACCTCCTCCACAACGATCTCCAACGCCTCCACATCGATCTCCACCAATACCGGCCTCATCGCCTCCACGCCAGTCTCCAACACCGCCCCCACCCCCTCCACAGCGATGCACTACAAAGACGTCTAAGGTCCCGACGGCAAAGAAGACCCCGAGAAAAAGAGTTATTTCTCAAGAAATACTTCCTGAAAAGACTGATGAGCAAATAGTAGCTAAAGAAGACAAAAAAGTGAAAGATTTTTTATAGATATCAAAAACAAGAGTCAAGCGAAGCTTAAGGAGAAGCCGTACTTTTACATACCACGAGATGTGCTGAGGCAGAAGGTCGATGCTCACAAAAAAAAGATGATTGAACTTTATAAGCCTTCACCACTATCAGACTATGACCGCTCCCTCGTGAAGTCACATGATGCAGATAAGAAAAGGAAAAGAGAATCAGGGAAGGATGTCCCACAGCTCGGACAACAGAAGCAACCAATGCAAAATCTTGTTGTTGCTAATGAATATGGTTCCAACATAGAAGTCTATCGACCAGACAACTCTGGAGAAGTGTCGGTTCAAGCCCTTAATGCTTTTTTTTGAAGATACTAGTTTAACCTTGGATCAATTGACGGGCAAAGCTCCAATCTAGAACCTGGAAGTTGATACCTGGAAGACTTATAAATATGGCAAAAGTCTGTACAACCCTGCGACTCTGAATGAATTGGGTACGCAAATATACTTGCTCAACAAGTGGTACATGCAGGCGTGTGGCAGGGGTGAGCAGTGGATCTTTGTCAGATTTAGAGACCATCATTACTTTCGTGGCGATGACATCTTACATATTAGTTTCGAAGAATTACATCAACTATACCACATGGACGCTCTAGACAAATCAATCATTAGCTCCTTTTGTTTGTAAGTGATTCTTACTTTTATTTAATAAACTCACCTCCATGCGTACGTGTATATAATTATCCTCACATGTAACTTATATTTATATACAGATTCCAGATGTCAGAGCTCCAAAGAATACAAGACACCAGTGTTGGCTTCATTGATCCTTATATCGTATTCAAAACCGGTATTATTGTCAAGAAGCGGTGGGTATCTGAAGCATAGGAGAATATCATGATGTTCTTCGTGAAGCAACACGACAAGACAACAATACTTTTCCCGTACAACTTTGAGTAAGTGTTAATAATAATGTAGTCTACACAATTTATGTAATATCAATACAACTTATATGTATGTACATATGTGTATAAACCAATGCAGGTTTCACTGGATACTCATTGTCATTGAGTTAAACTCAAGTCGGTTAGTAATCTTTGACTCGTTGAGAAAAGAGCGGGCACTATACCAAGATATGATAGACATTATCCAGGGGTAATTTCGATCTCTCGCGCACAACTATTATTGAATAGACTTTGCCATAATTTATTAACGATCGTACATTATTGGTCGCACAGGGTTTGGAAAGAGTTTATTCGGCAACATCGCAAGGATTGCAAGGCACCACTTAATGTAGTTGAAATACCAGTAAGTTGTACTATATACACTTCCCCTCGTGTTTAATTACTATATCGTACTTCAATTTACGTGTGAGATGATGAGAATAATCTTCTCTCGTACAGTGGTGTTTGCGACAGCAACCAGGTAAGAACTTGTGTGGATACTACGTTTGTGAATTTATCACTGCGCACATAAGAAGAACTCCTGAAGATGTCCTCAGAGTACGTATATATCAATTTTTTATTTATTTTTAAATGAATATATATATATGTATTAATATTTTTCCTTTTATTTCAAATGCAAGACTGAATGGTTGAAACGAAGGGTCATGCAAAAAGACCATCTGAAAGCAGTTCAAAAGTCAATAGCAGGATTTCTTCTAGAAAAAGTGCTAAATCCCAACGGCGAGTTCTACTTTGATCCTAAGGAATAAATGATGTAAATTAAATGTTTATTGATATCGTTATTTTCGAGAACAAGATTATGAAAGTGTTATATATATATATATATATATATATATATATATATATATATATATATATATATATATATATATAATGCTCGAGATGAGAATTAGATGTAATTATATGCGTGCGTGTATTTATATTAGCAGCGTAGAATACGTACATAAAAACATATTATATATTAAACAAATACGTGTAACTGAACTGAAAACAAATTAAACAAAAAAAAAAGAAAAAGAAAAGGAATCTTTAGTCCTGGTTGGGGTTACCAACCGGGACTAAAGGGTGCGGCCACGTTTGCTCGGCTGGAGGGCCTTTAGTCCCGGTTGGTAACACCAACCGGGACTAAAGGTCCCTCTTTAGTCCCGGCTCGATGACCCAGGACTAAAGGTGGCAAGCCGGGACTAAAGAGGGACCTTTAGTCCTAGGATCGTTGTCTCGACACGATAACCGAGACTAAAGACCGTTACCGCCCAAGACAACAAATCCATTCTGTAGCAGTGTCCTGGCCGCTGTGAGGACGAAGCCACCCCTCGGGAAGCCACGAGATGCCTGCAGTGCGGATGCAACAGACTTGCAGTGCGGATGCAGAAGCTGCAGTGCGGATGCAAATGCAGGCCTGCATAGCTTGATTCCGTAAAAATTGGACGTACAGTGGGATGCAACGTGAAGGTGCTTTGAGGAGAGTGCTAGCCTGCATATTGGCTTGTGCAGGTAACCAATCAGAGACGGGTTACACTACGGTGGCCTAGATACAGAGTTATGCAGACAACAAACAGGCCCGTGTGAATTAGAACCCCAAGAGTGCACGCAGGGGCTACGAAATGTTGAAAGTCCATCCCGCAAGTCCGCACTATGGCAGTTGGGTTATATAGCTAACTTGGTCCAGTATGTGTCGCCCCACGCTGCCCAATCGTCCCCATCGGCCCATGTGTAGAACCGTGGCACGCTCCTCGCCTTCAAGGCTTATCAAGTGCTCTAGTACTACTGGGCTACTACGTGCAATATGCGCTGAAGCAAGCAGTTATTGTAATTTTAATTTTTTTGGTTTTGGTAATCGGTAAGGCTTGTGCACGGAGCGTCCGGCCCTAGACCCGTGGCCAAACACAGCTCCTGTTCGACGTACCTACGGCACCCCATCCCTTCCGCTACCCTGCTTAATACGAGAGCTTGCCCATTGCGCCCACGTCACCACACCGTGATGGCTCCTGTGCGACGGCGATGGTGTAGGCGAGCAGGCCATTGATTAGGAGCATGCCACCAGCTTTACAGCCGCCCTTGGCTTGACTGGGCGGGCGGCACGCACTACGAGACGGAGCGGGCGGCGGGCGGCTAGAGCGAGGACCAAACGATGCAGGCGGGGAGCGCAACTGGGCGAGAGCGAGGAGCGAGCAGTGCTGGTGGGGCGCGTGACGGGGCGGGAGCGAGGAGCCAGAGCGAATGGAGCATGGGTGAGGCGCACGGTAGGAGAAAGCAGCGAGGCGGACTGAGGCGCACGATGTTCGGATGGGGCGGATGCCCGTGGCCAAGCATTATTGTTTGGTAATCTCCAGCACGGCAGTGCATGTTCCACCATGGACAATTATCATCATCAGAACCCAAAATTAACATGTCCTGTTACAGTTCTCCATATTTTCTGGTTGGTCGACAGCTTAACATGCATGTCTGGTAACGACTCGATTCTTTACCCTGTATTCCAGTAGGTCTTGGAGTCTAGTTCAGGTAGAATAGTATTTTCTAAATTTGCATGTATACAAGAGGACATCGACTACCACCATCACCACCATGAATGACGTGTGTGTTGAAGGTTTAGGTGAAAAAAATCCTGCACGGCCATGGCTAATAACAGGCCTAGTAATTCTCGTCATCGGTCGACAACGGCCACCGGATGTTACCGGAGACGTGGTCGACATGCCGGACACAGGCCATCACGGGGACGCACAACTTCGTGGTGACCGACTTCTTGCCGCTCGACAGCATGGCCCCCGGTGACTACGTCAGCTCGGGCACCTTCTTCATCGGCGGCTGCGAATGGAGCATCCAGTTCTTCCCCGACGGCGAGGGTGCAAAGGACAACGACGAACCTGCTGCTTATACGACGGTGCATTTGAATCTTCTTGACAGACCACCAGGCGTGAGGGTTAAGTTCAGTATAAGCCTGTTCGATAAAGACAGTCAAGCGCCGTCGTCGGGGAAGAAAGGGAAAGAGAAGAAGGGATCAGCAGGACAAGGAGATAAACAAGTACCAATAATTGCAAGAACCTTGTTCACGGACACAAGAACCTATGACATGGAGCACAGTAACAACTGGGGCTGGTCTGATTTCATCGAGAAATCCAAGCTAAAAGAGCTGCTGCACGGCTTCACAATCCGGTGCGCCGTGACCGTCGTGAAGCATCGCATCGAAGACGCGGCGACCGTCGCAGCCCCGCCGTCGGATCTGCACGCGCGCATGCTGGAGGCCGCCGACGGCGCCGACGTCACGATCAGCGTCGGCGACCGGTTCTTCCTTGCCCACAGGTACGTGCTCGCCGCGCGGTCCAGGGTGTTCAGGGCGCAGCTCTTCGGCGCCATGGAGGAGAGCTTCACGGGGTGCATCCGGATCGAGGACATGGACCCGTCCGTGTTCGAGAGGCTTCTACACTTCGTGTACACGGACTCGTTGCCGGAGAGGAGCTACGAAGAAAGGGACGATGAGACCGTGGCGATGCAGCACCTGCTGGTCGCCGCTGACCGGTACTAGCTGAAGCGGCTGGGCCTCATGTGCGAAGCGAAGCTGAGCAGCTGGATCGACGTGCGGTCGGTCGCTGCGATCCTGGGTTTAGCGGATCGGCACCAGCGCGTGCACCTCAAGGAGGCTTGCCTGAGATTTATTGCGTGGCCGGAGATGCTCGGCGCTGTCTTGCAGACCGAGGGGGTCAAGGATCTGATCGCGAGCTGCCCTCTGATTATGAAGGAGATTCTAGACAAGATCGCCTCGGCCAAAGCTTGACTAGCCTTGCTCAGCGTTGGATTATTGGACGTACGGCCGGTGTTGAGTTTTATCTTGTGTAAATTGAACAGTCTTTATCGTACGATGAATTAGTCGACATGACCATTGCCGCTATATTATACTCCATCCTTCCTAATAGTTGAAGTTATAAAATTTAATTTTTACCCTAAAATACTCTCTTCATCCCACAAAAAAAATGTCACTATATGCTATTCAAATTTTCTAAAGTTTGACTAGATTTATAGAAAATATTAGCAATATTATATCTCCAAATAAATATATTGTAAAAATATATTCAACATTTCATCTAAAGATACCATGAATATTAATATTTTTCTTATATATATACATTTAGTATAAGTGTCGCGAAAATGTGTATGTTGCGTTGGATTTGCGGTCATACAAGAAATGATCGAGTTCGGAACGATGATATACGTGATAGATTAGGGGTAGCACCAATTGAAGAAAAGCTTATTCAAGACAAGTTGAGATGGTTTGGACAAGTCCAACGAAGACCTGCAGAGACACCGGTGCGTAGTGGAATCCTAAGCCAGAATAGTAACGTGAAGAGAGACAGAGGAAGACCGAAGTTGACTTGGGTAGAGGCAATAAAAGGAGACTTGAAATGATAGAATATACCCAAAGACTTAGCCTTAGATAGGAGTGCTTAGAAAATAGCTATTCACGTGCCTGAACATTGATTGCTTCTGTTGGGTTTCAACTCTAGGCTACCTCAACTTGTTTGTGACTTAAATGTTTTGTTGTTGTTGTATATATATATATTTAGTCAAAGTTTAAAATATTTAAGAGAGTAGTTGTTATTCTCACTTCCCAATACACATTTCTCTTCCCTAGGTACATCTTCTTCTTTTGCCAATACTCTACATCTCTATCTCTCTCCTCCTTGTTTTGTGTGCACCACACATTTTCACTCCTCTTAAATTCCTGTGTCTAAATCTAAAACGTCGCTATTTTAAGATGGAGGGAGTATACCTTTAAAACTCTAGGAAATGATGTGACGATTTTGTTTCTGGCTTCTCTGCTATTGTAGTTTCACTGGCAGTTGTTGCGGCCCTTTCCTAGCACGCTTGTCGTTCGCCCTACCCACCATCGAATCTAGGATGGACCGAGGGAGACTAGGAGGAGAGAGAAGCCTTGTTTGGCAGAGATCTAGCTCTGAAAAAATTATGGATTTTCTAAAGCTGATGTAGTTCTACGAAATCCTGAATCTAGAGTTGCAGGCATATCAAGTGCATTTACATGACTCATTTCGTTTATAGTTTAGATTAAATATAAATATCTAAAGCCACTTTAATTTAATCTACAAATTGTAGATCCAGCATAGATCTCAGAGGTAGAACTGTGCCAAATAGGCCCAAAGAGGGATTGAGATCTGAAAGAGGGCACGGGGTATTGTTGGGTTGCTAGGAGGCCTAATCAACATGATTACAGGAGGCAATGGGTTGAGCCAAAGTGGCAAAGTTTGAACCCATTGGCTTATTTTCTTTTTCTTTTCTTTTTCTATTCCGTGTCTACCCTATTTCATGCCAAAATATTGAAAGAGAAGTTTACATTTCAATTACATTCATTTTAATTGGCACTCAAGTCCAAAAACATAAGTAAATCGAAACATATAAATATATAACATGATTAAATATGCAATTCATAATTTAGTTAACAGCCTAAATTAAATTGTGCATGCATATGTTTAGGTTTTATCCATCCTAGTTTGAACTAAGGTTGGCTAGAGTTTGACCTAGAAGCAATATGACCAGAACACCAATCATTTCAAGAAGATTTCGAAACATTCACATTTTTCATTTAGGATTTTTTGGTGGAGCGTTGCAACCGTGGTGTTAAATTGGATTTTCATGTGGCATGTGAGGATAAGCTAAAGTGAAATGATATTCCATCCATTCTAAATTATAAGACGTTTTGTCTTTTCTAGATACATTTCTTTTACTAAGTATCTTTTTTGTGAGATCTTTTACTAAGTATCTAGACATAGTCACATAGTGTATGTCTAAGTGCATAGCAAAAATAATGTATTTAGAATAGCTAAAATGTCTTATAATTTGGAACGGATGGCGCAGTATTACTTGGCTACCACTTTAATTTTTAAAGATTCACATATATTTATTATTGTTTTCTTGAAGACTTAGACATGGATTCTATTATTAATTGTAAATCAGGTATCAATATTGAAAATCACCCTGTGTATTGTCATATAAATATTTTGGATACCACAATTCCAAAATTAAGTATAATTAATCAATGTTGCATGCCAACTAGTATAAAAGATAAAATCCCTTCTCATTTAGCCTGCAGTGAGGATACTATTATAAAAAAACATTAATTATCGCTACCACCTATATGACTTTTGATTTAGTTTAGTATCCGTTCGAAGATTCAATGGAAGTCTAGTATACCAGATTTTCCATATGCTATAAATAGATATAATCACCATTCCAATCAAGCAAAGATCAATACAAGATCCCGGCAAAATCAACCCAATACTACTGTAGAATGGCTATGAAAGTAGTCATTAACATCCTTGTTGTGTGCACTTTTGTATTTATTACCATGTTTAGAACAGGTGAAGCTTTCGATAACTACGATTGTCATGAAGAGAAAGATTTGGTCATGAGCAAATGCATGAAGACCATAAGAAAAGAGGGTAATTACGTACCCCCAGAGGAGAAATGTCGTAAAGCGGTGGCACGTTCTAAGATGGTTTGCGTTTGTCATTTACTCGACCCTAATGATGAGAAGTATGTAGACCCGAAGAAACTTGTTCGTCTTGCAAGGGAATGCAACAAGCCTGTGCCAGTTGGATATAAATGTGGAGGTAAGTTCTTAAATGTATTCATTTCATCATAGCAAAATAAACATTTATGCTACTACGTCTTTATTACTATATATGCAAGAAATGCTCATACTGATTTTATACAATTCTTACTGATGTTTAGGTTGGAACGTTCACCCGCCAAATTAACCGCCGCCACCAGCTGAGGCACATCCATGAGTTATAGCGAAAACATTCATGTAACCCATGGAAGAACAATGAAATAATAAGTTTTGGCAAGTATTTACTTGTTGAGAGTTTGATAAGTGTTCAATTTTTTTTGGCACCAAAAGCAAAAGGAATTTTGGGCATATCTTGAGCCGCTCTAACGATTTGATCTTAAGACCATATAGACTGCATGATGATGAGTTGAATTCCTCCCTAGGGATTATTTCAATGATTTCCTTTGTTATCCTTTTCTTGTCGAAGAAATATGAGGCACAGACCCATATCGTCGCACCAAAACGGTCTTTCACCCTTGGATCATTGTAGATTAATTAGATGTAATGAACCAGGGAAGTCTTCCCCACCCGCCAATGCCAACAATATGATCGAGATGGCAGAAATATTGCTTTCGCAGTTAGTCTCAGGATGTCCAGCCTTGCCGCTTTTAACTATTGGTTGCTTGGTGTCTGGTCTGGAGAGTGGAGTATTTTTTTTATATATAAAGGAGAGTGGAGTATTGGGCTGAGGTAGTGGGCAAAACAAGAGTCTAGAGATTAAATATATAAATGAGTCATATAAATACACTTGACATACGACAGTTTCAGATTAAAAATTTTTTAGCCTAATTATTATTCTGCAAATCCCGCTCCGTGAACAAGCAAGGCTTAATCTGGAACCCATGCATGCACAAGTTGGACTCTTGCGGTACCTGGGGTTTTGGCTGTACACGCGATGCCTACCTTCGGTACGTGTTCTGGTGCGGTTACATACGCACTATTTGTCTACGTATATAATACGAAGGCCGCCGGGACCTGACTTCTGAGCGACGTACGCGAGCATGTTTCCTTGAAGGCTCTCGTCTGTTGCCCTAGCTAATTTCGCCGCCGCCGATCTCCCATATGCGTGCATCGGTGCATGACATGGCTGGTGACACCAACTCCTCATCTTCAGCTAACCCATCGCTGCTGCCCGCGACGTCGTCGAGATGCCTGACGCACGGCATCACCGCGACGCACGACTACAAGGTGACCAACTTCTCGCTGCTCGTGGGCATCGGCCAGGTCGTTGCCTCGAGCACCTTCAGCGCCGGCGGGTGCGACTGGAGCATCAGGTTCTTCCCCGACGGCTACGACGAGACTCCTGAAGCGGAGGCAGCCTCTTTCACGGCGGTCTACCTATGCCTTGTGGCCGGACCGGCCGGTACCAGGGTCAAGTTCAAATTCACACTGCTCGACGACAAAGGTCGCCGAGTGTCGACGAGGACAGGGAAGAGGAGGAAGAAGAGAAAAGAGACCGCCGACTTGACGAGAACCGAAACCTCCACCTACGCCCGTGCCGGTGCCATGTGGGGCACGAACACGTTCTTCGACAGATCCCTGCTGGAGGGGCTGCTGCGGGACTCCAACGACAGCTTCACGATCCGGTGCGCCATGTCTGTGATACAAACGCACACGGAGGACGACGCCGTCATCGAGGTCCCGGAGTCGGTCCTCCGCCACGACCTGGCGCGCATGCTCAGGGACGGCGCCGGCGCCGACGTGACGTTCGTCGTCGGCGACCGGTTCTTCCGCGCGCACCGCTACGTCCTGGCCAGTGGCGGAGCCAGGATTTATACTCAGGGGGGGCCGGCCGTCAGGAATTATACTTAGGGGGGCCGGCTCGATCTTTTTTATTGCGATAATTTTATTATCTAGTTGTGTTTTGTATAATTATATTATATAGAAGATATTAATAGGTATATATGACAAGAATTTTATATAATCTCTCTTTTAATATAAATAAAAAATATTAAGTCATACTACTATTTTTTGTTGTTGTGAAACATTGGGGGGGCCATGGCCCCTGCCAGCCCCCCTTGGCTCCGCCAGTGGTCCTGGCCGCCCGCTCCATGGTGTTCAAGGCGCAGCTCTTCGGCGCCATGAAGGAGGCCCAGCAGGGCGGGGACGTCGCGCGGTGCGTCATCAAGGTGGACGAGATGGATCCCGCTGCCTTCGCGGGGCTCCTCCACTACATCTACACGGACTCGCTCGCCGACGACTGCACCGCGGGCAGGGTCGTGGCGGCGCAGCACCTGCTCGTGGCCGCGGACCGCTACGGGCTCGACAGGCTGAGGATGCTGTGCGAGGCGAGGCTGTGCGGCTGGATCGACGTGCAGTCGGTGGCGACCACCTTGGCGTTGGCCGAGCGGCACCAGTGCGTCAAGCTCAGAGAAGCTTGCCTGAGGTTCCTGTCCTGGCCGGACATGCTTCGCGCTGCCATGAAAACGGAGGGGTTCGGCCATCTCATTGCGAGCTACCCTTCGGTTGCCAGCGATATCTTGGACAAGGTCGTCTCGGCAAGAGTTGATGATCATTGATCAGTAGCCTCGCTTGTTCGTTGGTGTACGTTTTGGAAGGTGTGCTGATGAGTCTTATTTAAAATCTGCTGTCGGTTGAACTGATTTCATCATATAAGAAAGTACAATAATAAGTACAATAATAAGCTTATAGCCAAACAAATGACGTAGAGCAGAGAAGAGAGGAGGCATGCAAGCAACAAGCTAGGCACGGATACATATGTAGTTGTGGGCCCATACTTGAAGTGAATGTGAGGAGGAGAATCAAAGAGAAGGTGGGACATAGGTAAAAGTAACAATAAAAAAGATTGTTATAGACAAATAAAAGACCACTATTGTACAACTTGGTTAATAGCCAAACACTTGGCTCTATTTTTGGCCTTGCTCTAAGGGCGCCCTCAATGGCATAGCCAATCGTCTGCTGATGTGGTTCAAGATATGATAGAAACCAGAAAAAGCTTTGAACGTCGGAGCAGAGAGCAGAGAGTGAGCGTCTTGGGAGAAGTGTGAGACCAGCGCTTGAGACCTCGCTAGCGCAATTGATTTTACAATTCTCTCTCCTGTCTAACCAATAACATATGAGCACCGCTAGCGATTTCGATAGCCGTTGGAGCCGCCCTAAGGGCAGACTCAATGTTAAAAACCACATATGGTTTCTACGTCTATTAATTTATATTGACACTACATATAAAGAAACTATGTTCCTAATGGATAGTTTTTACATAATAATCTTTTATCCAACCACATGTCTTTTTTCTCCCTCATCTGACTATCACATCTCATTATGTCTTGATTCCTGTATAGACATAGTTTCTTATTAAGAAACCATTTTCTTCTCTCTCCTCGTTAATTCGCTTGCCACATCAGCAAAATGCTTAGGTGGCAGAGTAATTAATGCATATAGAAACTATGATGGTTTCTGCATTGTGAGTGACCTAAGTATTTCTATTGGATGAGTATAATATGTCGGTGCAGTGCAATCAACAACTGCATGCAACATGACTCATTTGAAAAAAAGAATTTGTAATCCAAGCTTTGGTACTATAACGATATAACACTATAGGAAGTTTTTGAAGGATCTAGACAAATTCGTGACAGTTATTGATTTTCTGAATTCGTGACAATTGTATAGAAAAATTGATTTAGTGTGTGTAGTATGCTTGCTTGTTCGCCGACGCTTGCCCTTGCTGCACGGTAGCATTGCACCAGGAAAAAAAAATCCTTTTTCACTCCATTACTATCATTGTAATCCAGTTTTTCTCTTTATCAAACTCTATAGAGCCGGACATCTTAATGCCCTCCTCCCCACACACTACTCTCAAAACCATTTGAATTATATTTCATGGTAGAAGTGGTTGGCAAGGTAGTTTCTTCATTTTTGTAAACCACAAAAATGTCTCTAAGCTTTTGAAAACCCGAGAAAAAATTTAGAGATATATTTGGGGCATGAGAAACCAAAAAAAAATTAGAGATCATGAAAATATCTCTACAAACCTCCAAGCTCTAAGAAAATGGATAAAAACATCCAAACAATCTATAAAATTCCCTAAACATTGCAATCAATATCTAAGTACATTTTAAAAACTTTCCTCAACAAAAACACAACATCTAAACAACATGAATGCATTTCACATTATTGTATTTTCCATTCATGTTGGTTGCATCTCATATTTTTGTTGAATAAAGTTTTTAAGACATGTTTAGACATTGATTAGTATGTCCTCATAATTTTCTAGTTTCCTAGATATTTTTTTTCTATTTTCCTAGAGCTAATTCAGAATTGTAGAAGCTTTTAGAGATATTTTCATGAGATCTAATTATCTTATTTGGATTTCACGTATCCCAATCCATATCTAGAAGTTTTTTTTTAGAACTTAGAAGCTTAGATACATTTTTCGTGGTTTAAAAGCATTGTAAGAGATTTATCGAATGTTTTTTAACTAAAAAATAAATCCATCTTGAAAACCAATTCTAACTAGGGCAGAGAGGTAATCTAAAGGTTTTTTTAGAGTCTAGAGAGTAAGATGTATGTCTTTGAGGATCCAAAGGAAAACTAGACTTTGGTGGTTGAAAATGTACAAATAGGGTCGAGCGAAAAAGCTCATGGCTAGCTAGCTAGTTCAACTCAGTTCGGCTTGTCTTTTTTTTTAGTTTTTGTAACAAGCCAAAAAATGGCATTTTAGCTCTTTAAGTTAATGAGTAAGTTTGAGCGAGCTTGCAAGTCAGCTCAGGAGCTAAATGGGCCAAATATTTCTTCGTAATCCAACAACTTAAATCGGCACCAATTACTCTTCATGTCACACTATACGCATGAGATTGAAGCTTTATAACCTATGTGGTTATATGCGCTATTGTGTACCTCTTTTACTTTGTGTTTGCATGGAACTAATTATATATTACTCCATCCATTCCAAATTATAAGTCGTTTTAACTTTTTTAAGATACACTATTTTGATATGCACTTAGATATACACTGTGTCCAGATGCATAGTTAAAACAATAAATCTGAACAAGCCAAAACGTCTTATAATTTAGAACAGAGAGAATAATGATTATTGATTATTTTATTGATTGCAGATTTTTTTAATATATATAAGTTGAGCCGCTATCCTAACGAGCTATATTGAATAGAGCCATAATAAGGAGCCAAACAGCCCTAAAGTACAAATGATTTTTTTCCTGTCGCAACTCACACCACACACGCAGGCCAACGGCCCTCGCGCTGTGGCCGTTTCGTGATAGCAGCCTTGGGCCTCCACCGCTACCATACTCGGCTGGGCCGAATTTCATTGGTCCACGAAATTTTAGCCCCAGGCACGCACGACGCACGCGGGCGCGGCACGCTACCCCTGCCGGCCTGCCCCACCCCACCCGAGCCGACGGCCGACGCAGCCACGCAGGCAAGAGCAAAGAGAAGAGGCACGCGGGGCCGCCGCGGGGCTTTGGTGTCGTGCACTCGGGGCCACGGGGGGCAGTGGGCACTCGACTCGTGCGCAGGGGGTTTTCTTCCGCGAGCTTCTCCCCCCGACTCCGGCCGGCCCGCCGCCGCAGGCATCGTGTCGTGCGTGTTGAAGCGAACGCCTCCCGACCCCGGGGGGATAGATTAGACTCTGTTCCAGTCCCCGATGATATCCCAGGTCTGGGCTGCCCGATCTCTCCCCCGATCCCCAACGAAGCTCCATCAGCCACGGCTTCCGTCAGCGGCGCCCTAGCCGGCCGCCTTGCGCTCCGTCGCCAATCCGCCGCGCCACGGGCCGATTCGCCGTTCCTCCGGCCATCGAGCGCGGGCGGATAGGCAATCGCGGCCCTGAGACGCCCTCATGGACGCCAGATCGGTCACGGGGCCTCCGCCGCCGCCTCTCCCCGCCGGCGCCTTGGCTGATCGCCGCGATCCTTCGGCGTTCCCGGACGGCTGCTTCCGCCTGCCCAAGACCTCGTCTACGAGCCTGACCAAATCCTTCACGGCGGTGCACGACTTCAGGGTGACCGACTACTCGCTGCTGGAGGGCATGGGGTTCGGCAGGTACGTCAGCTCCAGCACCTTCTCCGTCGGCGGCCGCGACTGGGCAGTCCGATTCTATCCGGACGGCGCCACGGCGGGCTTGCTCGGCGACGTCTCGGCCTTCCTGTACTACTACAGCCGGGACCGGGACGCGCCCGGCGTCAGGGCGCGGTTCACCCTCAATCTGCTCGAGAGGGACGGGAAGATGCCCCCGGTCACCAACCCCTACATGAAGCACACCTTCTCTCTGGCCAGCGACAACTGGGGCTTCACCAAGTTCATGGAGAAGTCCAGGCTGCAGCAGGGCTCGCCGTACCTCGACAGAGACTGCCTCACGATCAGGTGCGTGCTGACGGTGGTGATCGACTCTCGCACCGTGGACAACGAGACGAACTCTGTCGTCGTCCCGCCATCCAACCTGCACCATGACTTTGGGGAGATGCTGAGCGATGGCGAAGGTGCAGACGTCACATTCACTGTGGATGGACAGTTGTTCCGTGCCCACAGATGTGTGCTGGCTGTCCGCTCTCCGGTGTTTAGAGCGGAGCTCTTTGGTCCAATGAAGGAAAAAGCTGAAAATCTCATCAAAATCGATGACATGGAGCCAGCAATCTTCGAGGCTCTGCTTCACTTCATCTACACAGATCGTCTGTCTGATAGCTGCAGTGATGGCCGGAATGCGGCGATGCAGCACTTGCTCGTTGCCGCGGACCGGTATGGAGTGGAGAGGCTAAGGTTGTTGTGTGAAAGTAAGCTCAGCGAAGCCATTGATGTGGAAACAGTGGCGACGACGCTAGCTTTAGCAGAGCAGCACAACTGCTCGCAGCTGCAACGAGCCTGCATTGGGTTCATGGCCTCGCCGAACATGCTTGGCCCAATCATGGAAACCGATGGATTCAATCATCTCATTGCAAGCTGTCCATTGGTTATGAAGGAGATTCTAGACCAGGTCTCCTGCATTTGGAGTGGTAAGCAGTGCCGGTGACAAGTGAGT